>NC_058133.1:296916353-297211238 GCF_016433145.1 Gracilinanus agilis | reverse complement strand
CATTTCTATACATTTCCAACACACTAGAGCAGCAAAAAGTAGAAAGAGAAACACCATTTAAAATCACCCTAGACAATATAAAATACTTAGGAATCTATCTACCAAAACAAACACAGCAATTATATGAAAACAACTACAAAACACTTTCCAAACAAATAAAACTGGATCTAAACAATTGGAAAGCCATTGATTGCTCATGGGTAGGTCGAGCTAACATAATAAAAATGACAATTCTACCCAAATTAATTTACCTATTTAGCGCCATACCTATCAAGCTACCAAAAAACTTCTTTACTGAATTAGAAAAAACTATAACAAATTTCATTTGGAATAACAAAAGATCAAGAATATCAAGGGAAATAATGAAAAAAATGTGAAGGAAGGGGGCCTAGCAGTACCAGATATTAAACTATACTATGAAGCAGCAGTCATCAAAACAATATGGTACTGGCTAAGAGACAGAGAGGAAGATCAGTGGAATAGACTTGGGGTAAATGACATCAGCAAGACAGTGTATGATAAACCCAAAGAGCCCAACTTTTGGGACATGAATCCACTATTTGACAAAAACTGTTGGGAAATTTGGAAAACAATATTATAATTTTTTATAATTTTATATAAAAGTTTTTTGGTAGTTTGATAGGTATAATCTAGAATTTATTAGCAAATATGTTTTATCTATTTGATGGTTAATTGCTGAGGAAACTAACTTGTGAAAATATGATTCAATGTTACCAGAAGAAGCTAAGTTAAGCCAATAGTTACTTTGAAAACCATCAAAATGTGCTGTAATTAAGCCAGTAAACATATGAACTTCACTAAACTTCATTATATCACTTGTTTCATGATCTATGTGGATACTACCTTCAATTGTGTAAATTACAATCCTTTCAGACTTTATCCTGTATGATTCTCTTTTATCTCTTCATAAATTTCCCAATTGAGATGTTGTGATTGTCCATTTGTTTCTGTCACATACAACTCTTCATGTCACCATTTGGAATTTCCTTGACAAATACACTGAATTCTTTTGCCCTTTCCTTCTCCAGCTCATTTTACAGATGAGGAATCTGAGGTAGGAGATTTACTCAGTAAAATAGATGTCTTCCTCTATTTCTTTTAACTTCCCATTGCCAGTATTACAATTAAATCATTGCATGAGACTGACTTATAGGTAAGAATATAAAATTATTGATTATACAAGGTTTTTGGTTAGGCCAGAATCATAAATGATAAAGTGATATAGATCTCTGGCTTTCTCATGACCAGGAATGATCTGACCTGAATCAGGTAGCCTAATAAATAGATTTTAGAAGCTCAATATTCAGCCCTTCCTTTGAATATCCTATGACATCCTTAATTGGTGATGCTTAAGACCCATTAACCTATCCACTCCACCAAATCCCCACAAGTGGATGGATCAGGAAAAAGCAAAGAATCCTTCTCTCCTTCATCTATTAGCCAAATTCTGTTAAAAAGGAAGACATTCTTTGGGATTCCCATGACCAAAGAAAATGCAAAAAGTAGCAAACTAGACGATATCACTGATCCAGATCCCAGATATAGGAATACACAGTAATTATCCCTAATTTATAGAAATTAATATACTATATGAAAAATGATTTCTCATAGCATCAGCATGCCACTAACACCTAACATGACTAACCAAATTTTTTATGTTAAATTTTATTATGTGATCTACATTCATTCCTGCTCCCGCATGCCCTCTTAGCTTCTTTTCTTACTATATATTTTTACAAGTGAAACCCTTGCCCTCAAGGAGTTTAAATGTGGGGAGATTGGTAGATTGACAGATAGGAAATTGGTAAAGTGACAGACAAAGACAGACAGACAGACAGACAGATAGATAGATAGATAGATAGATAGGTAGATAGATAGATAGATAGGTAGATAGATAGATGGATATAAAGTATGATGCCCAAAGTAGATACAAGATGAAGTTAGAGAATGAGATAAGAGGCTTTGGGGTGTAGGACTAGGAAAGACCAATGTCACAAGTGGAAGATAACAGGAATAGCATTTCAAGCCTAGGGGACCATTAATGAACAGGCAGAGATGGAAAATAAATTGTAATGTGTTTATAGAATGGCAATTATAAAAATAATAGTAAAAATGACTGACTGAACTGCAAAGTAGAATTTAGTGACACAGAACCTCAGCTATTCATCACCTAGAACAAATTATAAATATTTAGGAATCACCATCTCATTTACCATTTGTACCATAGATTCTCCTGTTTCTACCTTTTACCGCCTCTGTAAAGATAGATATTAAGTCACATTTTATCATCATAACCAATTCTGATGTTCAGCTCTATTGTGTTTTAACTTAACAAAACAAGAAGTCCCTCCAGGATAAACTGATCACTTTAAATGTCATCACAAGGCTGCTAACTTAGCCTTCTATAATTCAACACCTATCTTCTTCCTTCAGCCTCCTCTACCTTCTAATGGAGGGCTAGAGTGTACAGTATTAAATATCACCCAATTATTCTTAATATGGACAAGGGAGGAGTGTGCCTAGTTCTTATATTGACTCTCCAAAAAAATAATCACTAGTCTATAAGCTCCTCACAGGCAGAGACTTTTTTTTCTTATTTGAATCTCTAACAAATAATAGAGTGACTGAAACATAGCAGGCACTTAATAAATACAGACAGTTCCCATTTTACCCCAAGACATCTATACAAATGATTTTTATGAGGAAAATTTGCCCCCCACCCCAGACATACACCTGGATAAGGAAATGAGAGAGCCAGTAAGGGGACCTTACACCAGTGGAAGGAGGACTTTGCATAAGATTCATGGATACAGAAGAGTGGGGAAAGAGAACCAAGGGAACAGAGAGGAAGATGGCAAGTGGCCAATACATTGAGACTAGACAGACACAAAGAGCAGAAGAGTGATGAGTTGAGGTGTGGGACATACTAATCATACCACAGTGGGAGAGACAGAAGACAGACATGCGGTTGGTAGAGCAGGGCAAAGATTTCCTCTTTAAGTGCCAGAGGTTTCAAATCAAGCCCCCACAGGGCAATGGTGTATCTCCTAACTTTTTTCTACTTTTGTTTGGAGTATTTATTTATTTATTTTGATGTGAGGCCACAGAGGACCAGGAACAAGGAGACAGATTACACTCCTGTACAGAAAAGTTAACAGTTGTTTTTTTTAATGCAGATTTCTCAAAAATCCTTTTTTTGTAAAGTCATATTTATATAATATGTTTATATAAAGTGATAACTGTCTTTCAAAAACAAAATTGAAAATATGCCTTGCCCTCAAAAAGCTTATATTTGTTTATGATTAAAATTGGTAATAATGGAATAATTAGACAACACTCTTATTTTTCAATTCACCAAGGTGGAATGGCCTTGCAATGACTTAGTTCACAAACAGCTATTTTAAGTAAAAATTCTGAGTCGTCTTCATTTTATTTTATTTTTTTCACTTTGCAGTTTCAGACGAAGCTATCAGTACACTCTGGATGGAAACATAGTTAGGTAATTGATGCCAACAAAGCACAAGATTCAGTAACATATTTCAAATGCATATGAAAACCCTGAGGTAAGGTAGTGTCTCTAAAGGATGAAAGAAATTTTAGAGCAGTAGCTGACAAAGCAACTTAGAGGGTCAGACTTTAAGCAAAAAGATCAGAAGGGCTGTGAAGCACACCACCAGAGGTCTGTAGCATTCAAAGTGAAGGGAGTATGTGAGAGGATGTGAAATTCTCTGGAAGGATGAAAAAAGAAGAAAGGTGGAATTTAAAAAATCATCATAGGTCTTAAATGCTTGATTCTCTTCCATAACATTCAAAGTATCATTTCTATTTTCTGGCATTCCTTAGTTGATTAGATTGTGAAAAAGGAAGTTACTGTCAATTTTTGGCATATGGTAATGGAGTCAAACAGATTTTTATAATACAGCAGTACTTATAATTATAAATATATTTCCCCAAAAATGTGGAAATGTAGAATATTTTAATATTACCAAGAGTAGAACTGTATATAGAGTGATGGACCTAGAGTCAGGAAGATATGTTTAATACTGACTTCAGATGATGAATAGCTGTGTGACCCTGTGCAAATTATATAAACTGTCAACCTCAATTTCCTCATCTTTAAAATAGGGATAACAATATTCCCTACCTCTTAGGGTTGTTGTGAAGACTGGATGAGACAATATTGGTAAAGCTCTTTTATAAACCTTAAAATACAATATCGTTATGCATGTTATCTTTTACAACTATTGTTGCTTTAAGAAATGTATGGAAGACCACTGCTGGGCTTATACCTTAAAGAGATATTATGGAAAAGACTTGCACAAAAATATTTATAGCTGTGCTCTTTGTGGTGGCAAAAATTTGGAAAGTGGGGAGGTGCCCATCAATTGGGGAATGGCTGAACAAATTGTGGTATCTAATGGTGATGGAATACTATTGTGCTAAAAGGAATAATGAACTGGAGAAATTCCATGTGAATTGGAGAGACCTCTAGAAACTGATTCAGAGTGAAAGGAGCAGAAACAGGAGAACATTATATATAGAGACTGATACACTATGGTAAAAATCGAATATAATGGATTTCTGTACTAGCAGCAATGCAATGATTGAGGAAAATTCTGAGGGACTTATGATAAAGAACGTTATTCACATCCAGAGAAAGAACTGTGGGAGTAGAAACACAGAAGAAAAACAGGTATTTGATCACATGGTTTGATGAGGATATGATGGGGGATGTAGACTCTAAAGGATCACTCTAATGCAAATGTTAATAATATGGAAATGTGTCTTTGTCAATGATAGATGTAAAACCCAGTGGAATTGCTCACTGGCTATGGGAAGGGTGTCGGAGGAGAGGAAAGAACATGAATCATGTAACCATGGTAAAATATTCTTAATTAATTAAACTTAAAAAAATAAATGTATGGCAGAAATGAGGCATTATTGTAATGCTTTCACACTCTGGGAAAAAAGTCTGGGCTCTGCCTTGTCCCTTCATGTGTCACTATGTAAATGACAACTTTGGTTCAAGTCTACATGAGGTGACAGCATTTGCAGGCAACAGTAAAACGAAGTCAAGACAACAGGAAATATTGCCATTTATCCTCAGGGAGTTTATAATCTACTGTTTGGGTTAATTGCCAGTTTATGATACACCACATTAAGGCAACATAATACTATTGTCCAATTAAAGGATGCATGAAGTAAGACTTAAAGTTTTAAAAAAGAAAGGGAAAAAATGACAGCATACAGGAAAAAGAGAAAAATGAGAGGATTTTGTTGTGGAAGTTTTTTGTGATGTCACTGAACTTAGGGAAAGGATCAAGTGGGGGCTTTCTTTGCTGTGCCAATACCCTCAGTGCTAATATCCTCACTCTATAGAATTCTTAAGAGTTTTTAGACTTTTTTAAAATTCTGGGCCTTGCTGGAAATCTGGTTAAGCTTACGGACCCCTTCACAGGGGTCCTTCCTTCACAAAATCTTAGAGTGAAGTTTCCTTCACAGAATCTTAGAGTCATCCTTTTAAATTCATGAAATAAAATACCTAACATTACAAAGGAAACCAGTTATATTGAAGGATAAGGCTCTATTTTATTTTTTGTTATTGTTGTTTTTAGCTCACCAAATCCAGCTCTAAGATATTCAGGACTGGGGACACTGAAAGTAAGTGTTAATTCATCTCCTGTAATAGTACCTAATTACCAATTCCAGAGGACTTATTCAGTGTAAACCTGTGTTGAGTTGGTACTAGTCACTTGAGTTGTCTCTTATAGGCATTGTACTGGGTTTCAAGGTTGAAGAGTTTAAGTCACAAGAAATAAAAGCTGAATAATCAGAAAATTGAAAAAGGATCTGTGTTATTTTTATCATTGATACTCTAGCACAAGTATTATGTTATGATGAAACAATGGAAATTTCGTAAGGCTGAAGTCTCATTAACATAATTTCTCTATAAGGAAAAAAATTTAAAGTTTTTGGTTGGCAAAAAAATCAGAAATGGACACATCTTCAGCACAATTATTTTTGTCTTTTCTATTTTTTAAAACACATCAGTCTGTTTAAAGAAATAAAGGCATTCATTTAATTCCTGAAAGATAGTAAGAGGTCGAATTTAGGAAAAGCCATGATGAAAATGGATATTGTGATGGGCATTCCAGAGATTAAGGTGTATGTTGTTTACTAGCTGATGAATGCCTCAGATTCTGTGCCCTAAATTGTATCATCAATTTTTTTTCATAGTCATGGCCCCTTTGGCATTCTAGTGAAGCTTATTGATTCCTTCTCTAAATACTATTTGTTGCCTAAATTTGTAATAGAAAAAGATGCTAAATTTCAGTCCTGGATTAGTGAAAATAAAGATGTCATTTTTCTCCATCCCAGTTTGCAGAACTAGTGAAATCTATCCTGAAGGAATACATAGACTAACTTCAGGTTAAGAAGCTCTGATACAAAGGTTTGGCATTCAAGGAAGCCTAGTAGACAGGAAAAGAACATTGATCTTATTATCATAATAATACTAGTTAGAAAATCTCAGCCCTAATCATGAATTTATCTTGTATTACTTAGCTCACTGACTTTTCCTGGGACATCTTTCGGCCAGGATTTCTGTTGCTAAGGAAAAAATTTAATGGAGAATATTTTTTTAATTTTTTAAACCCTTAACTTCTGTGTATTGACTTATAGGTGGAAGATTGGTAAGGGTAGGCAATGGGGGTCAAGTGACTTGCCCAGGGTCACACAGCTGGGAAGTGTCTGAGGCCGGATTTGAACCTAGGACCTCCTGTCTCTAGGCCTGGCTCTCAATCCACTGAGCTACCCAGCTGCCCCCATAATGGAGAATATTTTTAAAAATCTCCACATTTAAAAAAAAACTACATTACAGTTTACCACCTCAAACATAAGTTAAAACATCAAAATAATATCAAAAAAACCTCTAGGAATAATCCCGTTTGGTCAACTCTGTATTATTGTATGTCTCATTTATGGTAAAATCCATAATTTTAGGCATCTTTGATATTCTGATAATTTCAAGAGATTAGAGATACTAGGAATATAGCCACGACTTAACTATGATTATTTTATGGATTATTGCAATATGTAGATGAATTATGTATATTTATACCCAAGATATATATTACATATATATTTACTGAGTGCCTACATACCATGGAAAATTTTCTCCCTCATGCCTCTACTCCAAAGAACCCTAAATAAGGCATTGTCTATAATTCATGTATTCTGTATGCCCTAGAATAAGTAGTTTTTAGTGATCAAGATGATATAATAAAATAGCTTTTATCACATAAGCATTTTATAGATTACAAAATGTTTCCATCTATACCATTTCATTTGATTCTCATAACAATCCTGTCAAGTCAAACTGTCAAAAAAATATTCATGAAGTACTTACTATGTGTCAAGTAATATGTTAAATACAAGCAGAGAGAGACACAATTTCTTACCTTAAGGATCTTCTACTCTGTTGGGTGAAGACAACTAATAATAGGAAGGTTAAAAAACAGGATGAGGAGTATATGTTAGAGAAAGTACAGAGAATAAGGAATATAGCATTGGGAGGAATGAACACATGGCCAACCTGGGGATATGTATAAAAATGTAGTGCCTGTGAGGAACCAAACAGTTATAGGAAGAAATCACAGGGATAGAGTCTACTTCCAGTTTGAGAAGACCATGGGTTGAGTGAACTTAAAAGGTTTCTGGAGTTTGATAGAGAAAATCCGGAGATTCAGAAACAGAGACTTAAAAATAAGAAAGTGTTACCTCTAAAGTAGCTAAGGAAGTATTCTTATCTCCATTTTAAAGAGGCATACATATAGAAATTAAAAATTATTTGCTAAGGGTCAAAAACTGAAATTCCACAGGGCTGAGTCAAGATGATGAAGTTGAGAAAGTACTCAATTAGACTCACCAAACCTTCCCCTCCAAACAACAGTAAAAGTATACCAGAAATCAAATTCTGGAATGGCAGAAGCCCAAAAAACAAGGTCAGAGTAAAACATTCATATAGCTTAAGACAAAATAGGAGATCTACAGAAAGATGGGAATATAAAAGTTGGCCTGGAATCTCTTGGGATGAAACACTATTGGTAAGACTAGGTGGTGGGGACAGAATCAAAAACATTTTTAGGGACTCTCAAGCCAGATACAGTAAGTGGACCTGGCAAGTAGTCAGAAATAGATTACAGGGCACACTTTTGCAATCACTAGATGTAGTGCCAGATGTTGTTTGGCAACTCAATTTCAGTAAATAAGGAGTGGGAACCCTGGGTCATAGGTCAAGGGAGGAGAGGAATGCTTTAATTATCAAAATATCCGATACTGACTAAGAAATAGGAAAGTAGATCAGTGGGAACAAAACACATATATAACAAATAGTAGAACAATTTTATATCGGTCTTGTGTTTGGTAAAAGTAAATAATATTTTGGGATTAGAATTCACTATTAATAAAATTTATTAGGAAATCTAGAAAGCTGTCTGGCAGAAACTAGATATATAGACCATTTGCAAAATAAAAAAAAAGGATATGTGACCTAGTCATAAAGGGAAATATTATAAGCAAATCAGACTAGGGAACATGTTACCTATCAGATTTAAGGATAGAAGTATTTATGAATAAATGAGATAGAAAGCATCATGAGGCATAAGATTAGTCTCTGAATACATTAAACTAAAAAGCTTTTGTACAAATAAATCTAATGTAGCCGGGATTAGAAGGAAAACAGAAAATTATGAGGAAAATTATAGACAGTTTCTCAGATAAAGGTATTATATGGAGGAGAGCTGATGCAGAATGAAATGAGCAGAACCAGGAGAGCATTGTACACTGTAACTGAAACATTGTGGGATGATCAAATGCAATTTATTTTGCTAGTAAGCTATACAATGCAATGATCCAGGACAATCCCAAAGGATTTATGAGAAAGAATCCTGTCCACATCAAGAGAAAGATCTTTGGAAGTAGAAAACACAGAAGAAAAACATGTGATTTATCACTTATTTATATGGGCAAAGGATTTAGGGTTTTGGTTTTAAAAGATATGGAAAATAAACAAGTGGCTAAAAGAATCAAAACAGGATTAATTTTTTTTCTGAATTCTGTCTTAAAGGATAGAAAGTATTCTCTTTGCAAAATATGGAGTTTGCCTAACAAAGAATGTCAAAAACTTCATTTGTCTATATTTCTGAAAATATTTGAGAAATTTAAACTAAAAATCGAAGAAAATGATAAAACTATTCTATCTAAAAAAGATGAAAGTGTCCAAAGATATTAATGTGGATACAAAAGAAATTCATCAACCAAAATAAATTAGATAGCAGATATATAGACAGAAAGTAAAAAAAAGGCAGACAACATAGGATGAATATCAAACTGTGGCAAAATCTTGTAATAATAATAATAATGTCAGAAACTTTAAAGCCCAGAATGATTTAAGCCTGGCAAAGAAAGCTAAAAACAACAAAAAAGAGTTTTATTCATCATAACAAGGAAAAGGGGAGATTTAAAGAAGGGTTGTGTCAGCCTTGCAGAGTGGAAAGAATAATAATCACATATAAAACAGTCCAATGCTAAATTCACTGAGCCAATCAGCACCCAGGATACAGAACACAGTGCTGTGGTTGGTTGCCTTTCATTCCATTAGCCAATATTGTCTCATGTACAATCTCATGTTGTCAAACTTGTGCAAGCGGTAGTGATGTACTGCATTTCAATTGAGTACAGCATGGTATTCATCCACAAAGTCCTGTGATATAGCGAAATTCTACGATACAGAATTAGATATTTTTTTAAACCTTTGATACAGTGAAGCCACCATATAGCGGACACACAAACCGCACACACTCAACACCACAACTATCACCTGGGAATGTCCCAGCACAGATAGATAACTACTTTTCCAGGGCTGAGCTGCTAAACTGGATTTTATTGACCAGGTAGGGCCCATCATTAGCAAAAATCTATAAGAAACCATCTGATCTAGACTTCACAAGCTCCAGGAGAAGGAGCTTGAGGGACACGGGAAGAAACATTCACTTCTGAATTGAGGAGAGCCTGATTTTCTCAGGTTTCCCAATCCCTCCCAGCCCATAGTTTGGGCACATCATTATCATTCATTCCACCAACACAGTTCCCTTCCTCTCAACCCAGCTGTTTTCTTAGTGTTTAATTATAATTTATTTAAACGATACTGAGAAAAGGAAAAGAGATGGGGAAAATCAAAGAAAAAAGACAAAAGAGAAGAATAAGAAGAAAAAAAGATTTAGGAGTTTTTGTTTAATTCAGATTCAAAACTAATAACAGTATGCTATGGCAGTCAAAAATATTAATGTGATCCTAGACTTAACATTCAATCTGTATATAGAACCACACGTGTAATATTCCCACTGTACTCTATGCTACTTGGATCACATTCAAAGGACTTGATTTTTAGGCCTCACCTTTTGGAAATAACTTTGATAAGCTAGATTATGTTCAAAAAAGTACTACCAGGAAAGTAAGATGAGCAGAAACCATGTTAAAAATGCATTTTAGAAAGTTTTCAAAGCTCCAAAATGCACTACAAGTTTTGGAACACCTTCCACAAGGATGTTTAACCTAAAGAAGATATATTTGATGGACTATAACATGGAAGAACTATGAGATTTGTTTTATGTGGAACAATAGGATAGAGTAAAAAGTAATAGATGGAAGTTGCAAATAGATGGATTCAGACTCATAATGAGGAGAGAGAAAAAAGAGGGAAAAATTAAAAAAATCTTTCTGAGAGCTATTCAGGAGTGCAACAGGATATTTTCCACAAGAAAAATTCTGTCATATAGAAGGTCTTCAAGCAGAGATGGGATGAAAAATTGTTGAGAATATTGTAACAGAGATTCTTGAATCAGTTGGAATACCTGTTCAATTGTCTGGTGTTACTTTCATATTCCTAGGTATTGTGATCCTCTGTATTTCCTTATAATTAATCTACAATTTAGATAATGTGAACAAAAATAATACCAATTTGCAGAAAGGAAAAGTGATGTCAGAGATATTAAGTGTCTTGTCCTTAGTTACTCAGCTTTTAAGCATCAGATAACAGGTTTGAACCTCATTATCCTAATTTCAAATTTGAAGTTCTTCTCACTTCATTACCCTGTCCAATTTTCAAATAATCACATCTCTAAAAAGGAATAATGTAGTGAGGAATGTTAGCTTTAGCATATGAATGTATAGAATTCTCCAGAGGAATTTAAGCTGTTTTCTTTAATACTATTCAATGTGTGTAAAAATAAAAACGACAAAACCATCATTTTCCTCCAAAGGAAATATAAATGGCTGTATCTTAGATATCCAGGCCAGACAATTCTGGAAAGTTTGTGAGTTTTTAAGGTGCCATTTCAAGGTGCCATTGGTGAAGGATTATGTACAAGACTGAATAGGGTGTTCACATGAAGTATTTATCACTCTTCTTTTGAAAGGAGCCCTGGATAATACAGTCATCTTGCATTCTATTAGACCAAAGTGGTCTGAATCTCATGATTCAGCTTAACTTGACTTTGTACATAAATTTATGGACCAGCTCTTACTGATTCTTAACTATGGTGATAGCACTTATTTAGGAATCATCAATCTAGTTTATAGATTTTCTTAGTCATAGCCATTGATTATGAGTTCTTTGCTCCTTGAAATGACTGTACAAGAAAATTTGTTATGAATTAAAGATAGTTTCATCTGAGAGACAGTGTTAGTTTAATCAGAATAGAAGTTTATGTGTTACATAGCACTTCTCTTGCCAAGACAAGAGAAAGACATTTATTTTTAAAGCTTTTATTCTAATTAATTTGAGCATCAGGTCCCATGTTAAATGATGATTGTTATGGAAGATTAATTTGTAGGAATAAGTCTCCTCCTACCTGCCTAAACATCTGGTCCTTCTCCAGATTGTATCCATGCCCTCATTGACCTCCACCTGTGCACATTGCCAGAAGCCATCTTCCCATGAACTGATTGGAGAAGAATTATAGTAGGAAATAATTTTTAACCCCAAGGTATCACCAAGTATATTTTTTTAATTTTTATTTTGGATTTTTCTTCCTTTGGCTTTCTTCAAAATTTTACTTTTTTGTTTCCTTCAACCAATTCAAGATTCCTTCCCTCCCCCCCAGAAACCTAACATTCATTTTTGTCCAAATGTTTCAAAAAAGTAAAGTTTTCCAATATGGTTTGAAATTACCTGAATGATATCTTGGACAAAAGAAGAAAATATTATAGAAAAAAGAGAGGAGACATAATAAAACAGAAAAAATCCAAACATATACGTATAGGCCACTTCTAGGCATTATTTGTAATTTGTGCTTCTAACATGATCCAAAGTATGAATATTAATGAATTTTAGTGCAAGTCAAAGTTAGGTATCTATTCTTAAAGCTTATGTGCTAAAATATATAAAATTGATTTGAAACTCTAATTTGTAGCATTATTTCTTTGGTTATCAATGTTCATGACATGAAGGATGATAGATAAAAAAATTAAAAGTAGCAAAATATTTCAAACTAACAAAAGAGAAATCTTCCAATTGAGCACCTTTCTTCATGCGTGGTGATCTGAGGAGTTAGATACAACAAAAAGTTTGTTATTGAGCATGTTGTAGAAAATGAGGTAAGGTAATTAGACAAGCATTGTACTTAAACTAAGATTTTTACTTTTCAGTGTAATTCCTTATGTTGATTGAGTCTTTTATCTCAGTTGCCCCAGAAAATGGGGCATCTCATCTAACCTTCTGCCAGACAACCTTGACCTACCTGGGAATTTTGTCATCTTTCTTGCTTCTGCCCAAGTATCTTCTCTCCTTTACCCTACCTCTGCCTCCTTCTTTCCCTGTTTTGCTCTGGGAATAATACTGAAATTAATATTCCCATTTTTACTGGAAATATCATGACAATTAATTGCCACATAAAGCCACTTGTAATACTTGTTATCCTCCCAGACAAATTTCCTTTTATGACTACCAATTCCTGATATATGCTGTCTTTTACTATTAGTAGGTTAGCTCCTTGAAAGGAGTGACTATCTTAACTTTGTATTGCTATGCCTAACACAGTGCCTGATACTTAATAGACACAAAGTAATTTTTCCATTCATTCATTCTCATGGGGAGAAATTAAAATGTTTTCTTTTGTGTGTGAAATATGTGATAGAAATGCAAAATTTATGTTACTTCTGTATCAGTAAATATGAATGAGGAGACCCTAAGACCAATTTAGGGAAAGTACTTTGGGATTAAGAAACTAAAGCTGTATATACAGGGTTTAAGGGGACAGAGAAAGTGATTTAATATAGGCTGATTCACAATCCTATCCCCAAGAACTTCTGAAGTTGGATATACCTTCAGGTTCCTTATCTGCAAATAGTAATATTTGTACTATCAATCCATTCTTGAATTTTGCAAATAAAATGCATTATAAACTCATATCACTAAGGAAATGTGATCATTCTCATCACTGTATCATTATTCATATGAATATGCATTTATGTATATGTATTTATGTACTTCCTTTAGAAAATGATTAAAAGATAGAGGACTTTTGTTCTTTGTAGTTAATAATCTTTCATCCACTATTCAAGCAGTGAAGGGGGATGGCCAGTAAAAAACCTTTATGTAGCATCTACTTTAGTGCCTGATACTTGTGCTAAGCAAAAATCTTAAGAAAAAAATTACCTCATTTGATTCTCAACAACCCTAGAGGGTTGATACTATTGTTATCCCCATTTTACAGTTGTGGAAACTGAGTTTGATAAAAGTTAAGTGATTTTCTTAGGGTCACATAGCTAGTCACTGAGACCTTATTTGAGCCCAAATATTTCTGACTCTGTGTCCAGTGCTTTATCATTTTCATTACTAGTAGTACAAGTGGTTGTGTTTTTTTAGTAAAATATCTTTATTAGGTAATATGTGATAAGAGCATATCCTAATATAAGTACCTTTTAAAATATTTTATTTTTTCCAATTATATGTAAAAATAAACTTTTAAAAGTCTGAATTACAATTTTTTTCTTTCTTCCATTCCTCCACCCTTCCCAAGGCAGAAAGCAGTTTGATATAGATTAAATGTATGCATTTATGCAAAACATTTCCATATTAGTCATGTTGTAAAAGAAAAATAAAACATTCCATCTGCATTCAAACTCCATCAGTTCATTCTCTGGAGACAGAAAGCATTTTTTGAGTCTTTGGGGATTATCTTGGATCCTTATATTACTGAAAATATTTATGTCATTAAATTTGATGATCATACAATATTGCTGTTACTGTATATAATGTTCTCCTGGTCTTCCTCACTTTACTTTGGATAAATTCATTTAAGTCTTTCCAGATTTTGTCTGAAATCATACTGTTCATCATTTTTATAGCACAATATTATTCCATCACATTTATATAGCACAACATGTTCAGCCATTCCTCAATTGATGGGCTCAATTAATGATTCCATTTCCAGGTCTTTCCTACAACAAAGAATGAGAATAATACTTTTGTTTTTATGGATGTTTTTCCTTTTTTGCCTTTTTTGGAATATAAACCTAATAGTTCTAATATGTATCAAAGAAAAACATAGTTTTATAGACTTTTGAACACAGTTCCAAGTTTCTTTCATGAAAGACAAGATCATTTCACAACTTCACTTATACCACTGGTATTCCAATTTTCTTGCATTGCCTCCAACATTTGTCATTTTCCTTTTCTGTTATATTAGTCAGTCTAATAGATGTGAGGTGGTATCTGTGTGTTTTGAATTGCATTTTTGTATTTGAGTTGTCTGGAGCATTTTTTTCATATGACTTTAAATAACTTTTATTTCTTCATTTGAAAACTGTTGGCTCATATCCTTTGACTATTTATCAATTAAGGAATGACTCATAATCTATCTCCCAATCGGCTGTCTAATTCTCTTACCGTCTTTGGGCTGAGAACTCTGAAAGCTGGTCTTATTCATTCAGTACCTTCACGGTCTACTTCTAGTTTGTGGAATACAGCTTGAGCTGAACTATGTTCTACTCTTATCCCAATAAAACAGACCCTTTCTGTTGACCTTCTAAGTCAGTGATGGGCAAACTTTTTAAAGAGGGGGACAAAGGAAAGGAAATGCTCATCTGTCAGTCTGTTTCTAAGGCAAGTCTTTTGAAGTCATATTAGGAATAATGTTGCAGGACTGGATAGAACATTTCAGGGGGCCGCATTTGCCCTTCCTGCCGTAGTTTGCCCATCACTGTTCTAAGTTATTTTAGGTAAGATAATTGTTTTACCCATCCCTTTGTCTTGCCACTCTAGAATTAATTTTGAGGCATTATTTTTAGGTTGTTTGGTAGAGAATTTGGGAGAACTCAAGTGAATCCAGGTCTTTGCTCTACCATCTTGACTTTTCATTGTTATATATTTTAATGACATTACTCAGCAAGATTTGAAATGATGATAAATACATAGATACTTATCCTTTTCTTTCTTCTGGGGAATCCATATTTCTGAAAGGGGTTCAAGCTGCAGTTAAAGGCAGTTGGAGTCCTGGTATAAAAGTCAGGATACCCTTCTTGCAAGGGGTCCTGACTCTTTGCTCTTTACTCTGAGCAGAGGGACAATCTGTGTAGCTCTGGGCTGGGACATTCAGTCACTAACAGCCATGGCTGCTTTACCTTGATAGCAACCTTAAAGCAAAATCACAGTCTACCTTCAGTTTAGCAGTTTATGTTTTAGAAGGAAGATTATTTAGGGGTTTAGATTAGAGTTCAGCCATTCCAGATACATCCCCCCATTGGGAGGATGTGTTGTTAGACTGCAATTAATAGTTTTAGCCAGATTACCTTCCCTCCTCTTTCCTTAAACTAATACACTTTCCTGTTCCCTGAAATCATTAAATATATTTAGTTTGTGAAAAGATAGAGTTCGTGTATAGTTGACTGGGGATTATACTTACTACCCTCCTTTTACCAGGCCAAGTATTTCATCTAGCAGGGGCTATTGCCCTGGGGGCCTTTGGTCAGATTTGCTGAAGACTTTAACCTCATACATTTCCATCTTGTGAGAGAGTAATTCAAACAAAGAAAGTTATCATCACAAGGGGCTTAGTCTCTGTCTACTTACCATCTTGATCCAGAAGTGAAGGAGTACTCCACAGGCTCCTGCCCCTCCAATCCAGTCAAGTCTGCCTGCTTTTCCAAAGACCAGGGATTGGGGAGACTCCATTGTCATCTGACCCCTAATCTCACAGTTTCCCTAATCCTAAACTTCTCAGTTGCTTTATATATCATGTGTCATGCACAGGGAAAATCAAGATATTTGTACTTAATTCTTTGACTTATTTGTTTGATTTGGCACAAAGATTTAAACTAAAAAATTAAAATTTAAAGTTTAAGAAAAAATCATATTTTGATATCATTGAAAAATATTTCCTTAAGCTGCAGTATCTGTTTTATTTGCTTTTTAGGGGAGTCATATAACTTTATCATCCCAATATATCAAGTGACTACTAAAATATTTTTGCATGCTTCTGTCTTGAATACTACATTTTGATCTATTCAGCAATGATGGTAAGAGAATTAAAGTAAAGGGGAACCATAGATGATTTAGAGAGTTTCTCTGTAAAACGCCACGTTTAATATAAGTTCATTTTCATATTATAATGCTGATAACTTTTTTCCAAAATTGATTTTTTCCATATGGACATCAAACACTATATTATTCTCATTATATTTGGTCCTATTATACATATTTTAAGAATATAACCAAGAAACTGAATCAAAAGGTTTTTTTTAAATAATTAATTAGAGCAACACAAACTGTCCCCTGAGGACTGTGCCAGACCTTGGCAATGAGAAGAGGGAAATAGCAGGGAGCTTACTCCTAGGCAGCAGCACCAGAGGTAGCAACAGCTGAGACAGCAGCAACACCAACAGCAGTAGCAACAGGTAGCAGCAGCAAACTAAGGTAGCAGCAGCAGCAGAGGCATAGAGGCTGAGGCAGTAGCAGCTGAGGAAAATAGCCTCAGGGCAAAATGTGGTGCAGCCTGCTATGCTGCAGATCCAACCTTGAAAATACCAGCCATAGGAGGTGGGGCTCAGAGCAGCAGCATCAACAGCAACAGCAACAGCAACAGCAGAAGCACTAATAGCAGCATCAATAGCAGAGGCAACTAAGGAAGATAGTCTCAGGACAAAACACACTGAAACACACTACACATAAAACACCAAAGATTTACCTTTCCCCACTCAGGCCTCTGAAAGGAAGGGAAGATAATCCCAAGACATAGCCCTGTGAAGCAGAAACCAGGATAGCAATAACTAACAACATGGAGGAATCCTAATCCTCCAGCAGGAAAAGGAGAAAACAACAGCAAAAAATGCTCTTGACCATGGAAAATTTCTATAGAGAAAAAGAGCAAAATACAGGAGCAACAGAATAAAGTGAAAAACAAGCATCCAAACTTCCCCCTCAAAATGGAAATTGGTCATCAGCTCTCGAGGAACTCAAAAAGTAGTTCAAGAAACAAGTAAAAAAGAAAGCAGAGAAATGGGAAGAAAAGTGGGGAAAAGAAATGAAAGTAATACAAAAAGAAAACAATAGTTTAAAAGACAAAATTGCCCAAATGGAAAAAGAGGCACAAAAATCAAATAAAGTAATGAGCAAATTGGAGACCAGAATTGACCTGTTGGAAGCCATGAAAAGCAGAATGGACCAAAAGAAAAAGAAAAAGAAAAAGATCATAGCTGAAAATCTTTCTTTATAGACTAGAATTGGTCAAGTAGAAGCTAATGATCTCATGAGACAGCAAGAATTAATCATACAAAATCAAAAGAATGAATAGACAAAGGGAAACATGAACTATCTCATTGGAAAGACAATCGTCCTGGAAAACAGATCCAGGAGAGACAATTTTTAGAGTTATCAGAATACCTGAAAGCCTAGATAACCCCCTACATTAAATCCCCAAAAGACAACTCCCAGGAATATTATAGCCAAATTCAAGAGCTTCCAGGCCAAGGGAAAAATGCTGCAAGAGACCAGAAAGAAGCAATTCAGATATCAAGGAGACTCAGTCAGGATTACACTGGATCTGGCTGCTTCCACACTAAAGGACCTCAAGGCTTATAATATAATATTCAGGAAAGAAAAAGAACCATGAATCACCTGCCCATCAAAACTGATTATATACTTTCAGGGGAAAGTATAAGCATTTAATAAAACAGAAGACTTCTAAACATTCCTAAAGAAAAGTCCAGAACTAAATGGAAAATTAGATGTCCAAATACATAATTCCAGAGAACTAGAAAAAAAAGGTAAAGAAAGATAAAAAAAATTTAAGGACTTCAATAAGGTCAACTTGATTATATTTCTATGTGGAAAAATTATAACTGTAACTTAAAATTATTTTCATTTTTCTATTCCATTGATCCACCTTTCTGTCTCTAAACTAGTACCATATTGTTTTGATGGTCACTGCTTTATAGTATAGTTTGTGATCTAATAATGCTAGGTCTCCAAGTTTTACATTTTTTTCATTAGTTACCTTGATGTTCTTGATGTTTTGTTCTTCAAGATGAACTTTGTAATAATTTTTTCTAATTCTATAAAAATGTATTTTGGTAGTTTGATAGGTGTAGCACTGATTAAGTAAATTAATTTAGATACGATTGTCATTTTTATTATATTAGCTTGTCCTATCCAAGAGCTATTATTGTTTTTCCAATTGTTTAGATCTAATTTTGTTTGTGTGAAGTGTATTCTGTACTTATGTTCATATAATTTCTGAATTTGTCTTGGCAAGTTGATTCCCAAGTATTTTGTCTTGTTTAGAATGATTTTATTACATTTTTTTAAAATTTAGAATATTTTCCCTGTCTTCTCTCCCCTCTCTTCAAAATGACAATCAATTCCACTGGGTTATACATGTATCATTGTTCAAAACCTATTTCCATGTTATTCATAACTGCAGTAGAGTGAACTTTTAACATCAAAACCCCAATCACACCCCCATCAAACCACATGAGCAATCATATGTTTTTCTTTGGCATTTCTGTTCCCATAATTATTTCTCTAGATATGGATGGCTTTCTTTCTCATAAGTTCCTCTGGACAGTCCTGATGTGTTATCCCCTTTTGATCCAGATCTATTCCCTTTCACTCTGTTCTTTCTCACCAGTATTTTGCTTTCTGTCACCCCCCTCAACTTCCCCCTCTCATCAATTACCCCCCTCCCCTTGTCTTGTTCTCCTTCTACTTCTCTATAGGGTGACAGAATTCCATACACGACTGAGAATACTTGTTATAACCTCTCTGAGTAAATTTTAATCGTTACCTGTTACCTTTCTTATCCTCTACTCTCCATAATGATTTTTCATGCCTCTTTATATTATATAATGTAGCTCATTCTATCTCTCCCAACCCCTTTCTCTCAGTGCAACCATCTCTTTCAGCCCTTGATTATTATTTTACATATCATTCATAGGCATATATATCATATCATGCATAAATATCATTCCTTACCATCACATTTACATATACATAATATCATTATTGTTATAATGAAGTGGGTAATCTGGTAGGTCTCAGGCAATTTGGGTAGTGAGGAGGGATAAAAGGGGTATAGGTGATTTGGAAGGGGAATGAAGGAGATAGCT
Source organism: Gracilinanus agilis (assembly GCF_016433145.1). Lineage (NCBI taxonomy): Eukaryota > Metazoa > Chordata > Mammalia > Didelphimorphia > Didelphidae > Gracilinanus > Gracilinanus agilis. The sequence goes on along the minus strand of NC_058133.1, from coordinate 297,191,552 downwards.
GAGTGTATGGAAGGGATGAATGAGGTGGTATATAGGAAGGTAGGGGAATGACAGGGAGTATACAGGAGGGCACCTTAAACAGGCTTATTCACTGAGGCTAGAGACAGAGGGTACTGAGAGGAAATAGGCTGAGATTCTTCAATCAGGGAAGGTATCTCTAAGGTACAAGAGGAATTGTGCCAGTCAGAAATGTTTTATATCTGACTGTAGGACTTCTCTTGTTAATTTCTAAGTCCCTTGAGGGGGGAGACAAAAGGACTCCTCCCTGCCAGTGAAAGTGATGGCTGCAAGAAGTCTCAGGTTGGTATTTCCTGCCAAGATGGATGCCTGTGGTTCCCTCAAGAAATAAAAAGAAAATAATTCCTTCCCTCTTTAGCCCTTGCCCTAATCTTTGATACAATGATTCACCAGAGGCTTTGAGTAGGTAACAGGGGATTTATTAATGTCAGGTTAATCATAGGGAAAGAGGTTTTAGGTTTTCTAACTGCTGCTAGGGAGAAGGCTGGATGGTGGGGGATGGGTCCCAGGAGAGGTTTAGAATGAGAGAGTCTGGCTATCCTAGTCAGGAAGGTTTGACTGCCTTTGAAGTGAAGTATTTATCAAATCACTAAATTAGGGAAAACTTATTTTAGGATGCAGTTTTTGCCTACAGAAACTAAGTCCACAATGTCCAATTACCAAGCCCAACCTTCCTCCCAGGGCTCAAAGGGAAATTCGGGAAAATAGCAGGGACGTAATGGAGGGATCAGGGAGAGGTCCAGAGAAATCAAATAAGTCCAAATTTCCCCAAGACAAAATAAGCACAGGCCAATGTCGAAGCCAAAAGACCAAAGCCAAGCCAAAAAACTGCAGCCAACAGGCTAAGCCAAATCCCAAAAAGCAATAACCCCCAGGCAAAGAGAGAGCCAGAAGGCAAAAGCCAGGTCAGTTGGAGCTTCAGCCCTATTTATAGCCTCAGGCTTCAACTGACTTTCTGAAGAGATTCTAAAACCTCTAATTGCCAGGCTGTGACAGTTTTAAATTGCAGAAGCAACAGGTATTTGAATGGATTCTTTCTGGCTACTCAAAGTATTTTTTCTTTAGCTTGGTGACTTGAATTTAGCTATTACGTTCCTGGAAGATGTCATTTAAGAATTTATTTCTGAAAATGATCTGTGAAGTCTTCCAATTTCAATTTTATTTTCCTGCTCAAGGATCTCTTGGGAGTTATGCTTAATAATTTCTCCCCACCTCCACCCCCCATTTATTTATTTGTTTGTTTATTTATTTATTTGTTGTTTATTTCATTGTTTTAAGGTTTTTTAAATTTTATTTTTTAGAAAGAAATTGTTTCCATGGTTACATGAATCATGTTCTAACTCTCTCCTCCCCAACACTCCCCTCCCCATAGCCTATGCACATTACCACTGGTTTCTTCATGTGTCATCTATCAAGACCTATTTCCATATTATTGATAGTTGTACTAGGGTGGTTGTTTAGAGTCTACATTCAAATCATGTCCTCAACAACCCATATGTTCAAGAAGTTGTTTTTTTCATGTGTTTCCACCTCTGTAATTCTTCCTCTGAATGTGGGTAGCTTTCTTTTCCATAAATCCCTCAGTTATCCTGGGTCATTGCACTGCTGGTAGTATAGAAGTCCATTACATTCAATTTTATCAGAGTATATCAGTCTCTGTGTACAATGTTCTCCTAGTTCTACTCCTTTCACTCTGCATCAATTCCTGGAGGTCATTCCAGTTCACATGGAATTCCTCCAGTTCATTATGCCTTTCAGCACAGTAGTATCCCATCACCAACAGATACCACAATTTGTTCAGCCATTCCTCAATTGAAGGGCATACCCTCATTTTCCTGTTCTTTGCCACCACAAAGAGCTCAATGAATAAATATTTTTGTATATGCCTTTTTCCCTATGATCTCTTTAGGGTACAAACCCAGAAATGGTATGGCTGGATGAAAAGGCAGGCAATCTTTTAGCGCTCTTTGGTATAGTTCCAAATTGCCATCCAGAATGGTTGGATCAATTCACAACTCCATCAGCAGTGCATTAATGTCCCAATTTTGCCACATCCCCTCCAACATTCATTACTCTCCCCTGCTGTCATTTTGGACAATCTGTTAGGTATGAGACAATACCTCAGAATTGCTTTGATTTGCATTTCTCTAATTATTAGAGATTTAGAACACTTTATCATGTTCTTATTGACACTTTTGATTTCTTTATCTGAAAATTGCCTCTTCATGTCCCTTGCCCATTTCTTGATTGGGGAATGGATTGATTTTTTTTGTATAATTGATTTAGCTCCTTGTATATTTGAGTAATTAGACTTCTGTCAGAGTTTTTTGTTGCAAAGATTTTTTCCCAGTTTGTTGTTTCGCTTCTGATTTTGGTTGCATTGTTTTTGTTTATACAAAATCCTTTTAATTTAATTTAATCAAATTATTTATTTTACATTTTTAATTTTTTCTAACTCTTCTTTGGTTTTAAAATCTTTACTTTCCCAGAGATCTGACAAGTATAGTATTCTGTGTCTGCCTAATTTACTTATATTTTCCTTCTTTATATTGAAGTCATTCACCCATTCTGAATTTATCTTGGTGTAGGATGTGAGATGTTGATCTAAACTATAGAGAGCCAGCCTCTATATGGTTTTAAGGTCCTGAGTGGCGTTTTGGTGGTATCGGATTGTTAAGACAGGAAAAAGAAAATGAGAACAAACAGACTAGTGGTTAGCCCATGTTGTCCTGAACTCTGTGGGCTTTGGAGTTTATTATATACTGATTTCAAACAAAGAACACAAAGAAAGAGTCACAGCTGTGAAGGGGTAACAAATCATACATAACCCATTAAAGTCTAAAGAGTAAAGGTATAAGTACAAAGACAATGGCCAAATTCCAACCATCAATTAGTAGGGGATAATTCTGGGAGCAGAAATATTTTATGGAGATGCTCACTAATTGAGTTGTCTTCCTGGATTATAGGCACCTGGTCAAATAAAGTCCAGACTAAAGACTCCATTCTTATCTAAGTATGCAGTCTTATCTAAGTAATGTTTGTTAGGGTTCAGGCTTCTTAATTATCAAGGAGATAAATTTTTAACTCAGAAGTTGTTGGTCTGCTAAGGACTCAAAGCTTTTCAATAAGTCTATAATGTTTTTCCAATAAGAAAAGGTATGGATCATAATAGGTATCAAAAGAGGGATCTCAGATTTTTATCTATTTTCTTATTGGCTTCCCACACTAAATTTAATTTCTCCAATATTTATTTTCCAATTTTCCAACAGTTTTTGTCAAATAGTAGATTTTTGTCCCCAAAGCTGAGCTCTTTCAGTTAATCATAGATTGTCTTACTGATGTCACTTACCCCAAGTCTATTCCACTGATCCTCCCATCTGTCTCTTAGCCAGTATGATATTGTTTTAATAACCACTGCTTTACAGTATAATTTAATATCTGGTACTTCTAGGCCACCTTCCTTTACGTTTTTTTTTATTATTTCTCTTCATATTCTTGATATTTTACTCTTCCAAACGAACTTTGTTATAGTTTTCCTAATTCTGTAAAAAAGTTTTTTGGTAGTTTGATAGTTATGGCATTAAATAAGCAAATTTGGGTAGAATGGTCATTTTTATTATGTTAGCTTGTTCTACCCATGAGCAATCAATGTTTTTCCAATTGTTTAGATATGGTTTTAATTGTTTGGAAAGGGTTTATAGTTGTGTTCATATTATTCCTGTGTTTGTCTTGACAGATAGATTCCTAAGTATTTTATATTGTCTAGGGTTATTTTAAATGATGTTTCTCTTCCTAACTCTTCCTGCTGTGATGTGTTGGAAATAATACAGAAATGCTGATGATTTATGTGCATTTATTTTGTATCTTGCAACTTAGCTTAAGTTGTTGATTATTTCTACTAGCTTTTTAATTGATTCTCTAGGATTTTTTTTAAATAGACAATCATATCTGCAAAAAGTGATAGCTTAGTCTCTTCATTGCCTATTTTAATACTTTCAATTTCTTTTTCTTCTCTAATTGCTACTGCTAGTGTTTCTAGTGCAATGTTAAATAATAGAGGTGATAATGGGCATCCTTGTTTCATGCTTGATCTAATTTGGAAGGCTTCTAATTTATCCCCATTGCATATGATGCTGGTTGATTTAGATATATACTGTTTATTATTTTTAGTAAAGGTCCTTCTATTCCTATGCTTTCTACTATTTTCAAAAGGAATGGGTATCGTATTTTGTCAAAGGCTTTTCCAGCATCTATTGAGATAATCATGTGATTTTTGTTTGTTAGGTTGTTGATATAGTCAATTTTGTGAATGGTTTTCCTAATGTTGAACCATCCTTGCATTCCTGGTATAAATCCCACCTGATCATGATGGATAACCCTCATGATCACTTAATGGAGTCTTTTTGCTACTATTATATTTAAGATTTTTGTATCTGTGTTCATTAGGGAGATTGGTCTGTAGTCTTCTTTCTCTCTTTTTGGTCTGCTTGGCTTTGGAATCAGTACCATATTTGTGTCATAAAATTAATTTGGTAGGACTCCTTTGCTTATTATGTCAAATAATTTGACTAGTATTGGGATTAGTTGTTCTTTGAATGTTTGATAGAATTCACTTGTGAATCCATTGGTGATTTTTTCTTGGGGAGTTCTTTGATGGCTTGTTCAATTTCTTTTTCTGGTATTGGATTATTTAAGTATTCTATTTCTTCTCCTGTTAATCTAGGCAATTTACATTTTTGTAAATATTCATCCATATCACCTAAATTGCTATATTTATTGCCATATAATTGAGCAAAATAGTTTTTAATGATTGCCTTAATTTCCTCTTCATTAGAGGTGAGGTTTCCCTTTTCATCTTTGATACTGTTAATTTGGTTTTCTTCTTTCCTTTTTTAAATTAGATTTACCAGTACTTTATCTATTTTATCTTTTTTTTCAAAATACCAGCTTCTATTCTTATTTATTAATTCAATACTTCTTTTACTTTATTTTTTTTAATTTCTCCTTTGATTTTTAGTATTTCTAATTTAGTTTTCATCTGGGGATTTTTAATTTGTTTGCTTTCTATTTTTTTTAGGTTGCATGCCCAATTTCTTAACCTCTGCCCTCACTAATTTGTTTATATATGCACTCAAGGATATACATTTTCCCCTTAGAACTGCTTTGGCTGCATCTCATAGGTTTTGGTAAGAAGTATCATCATTGTCATTTTCTTCAATGAAATTATTAATTGTTTCTATGATTTGCTCTTTAACTTATTTTGGAGAATCATGTTATTTAATTTCCAATTAGTTTTTGTTTTGCCTCACCATGTATCCTTACCAATAACTTCTTTATTGCATTATAATCTGGTTAGGTTGCATTTATTATTTCTGCTTTTTACATTTGTTTACCATGTTTCTATGTCCTAGTACATAGTCAATCTTTATAATCAATAATTTCTTTTATTATTATCATTTCTTACATTATGACGTCCAAGGGTTTTTCTTGCTCTTGACTTTCAGGGAGTTCAATAATTCTCAAATTGTTTTTCCTACATCTATTTTCTTTGTTAGTTGTTTTTTCAATAATATAGTTCATGTTTTCCTCTGTTTTTTCATTCCTTTGATTCTGCTTTATTGTTTCTTGATTTGTCGTGAAATTATTAGTTTCTATATGGCCAATTCTGATTTTTATGACATGGTTTTCCTCTGTCAGTTGTTGGTTCTCCTTTTTTCAATTGGTCCATTTCTTCTTGCATCACTTTCATTTCTCTTCCCCACTTTTCCTCTGACTCTCTTAATTTGTTTTTGAAGTCTTTTTTTGAGATCTTCCAGACTATGTCCAATCCATATTTCTCTTTTGGACTTTGCATGTGTTTTCTTTGCTTTCACTGTCCCCTCTGTGTCTGTACCTTGCTCTTTGTCTCCATAAAATTTTTTATTAGGTTCTTTTCTCTTGTTTGCTCATTTTTCCTATCTAATTTTAGGTAGGTTCTGCTTTCTCAGGAGTTGGGCTATCATCTTAAACTTCAATCCTTCCTTGATGTTATTTTCAGCTTATTTTCTTGGTTGTTACAAATTTACCTGATGGTCTGAGGGCTGAGAGCTCTGAAAACCCAGTCTCCCTGATGATTCAATTGACCCTTGAGATGATGATAGCTTAAAGACTTTCCTCAGGCTTGGGTGTAAGCCTTTGTTCTCAGTGTGAACCAGATAAGGTGGGGACTGATCAAATTGAAGCCCCAGGCTTAGGCTCAAATTTTAAGTCTCACTGTGTTCTTGATTCAATCAAGCACAACCTATATTGCCCTGTTTTGGAGCTTTGCTCTTAGTTTTGTGCAAAATATTGGAGGCCAGGGGCCTCTCCCTAAGAACTGTGTCACCATCCAAATTGTGAATTATGTCCTTATCCTAAGCCCAAACTGGAATTACTGGCTTCCCTCTGGGCCCACAAGGATCAGCCCAGATTGCCCTGGTCGGGGACTATGGACTTCTCCACAGGTTTGAAATTTCAAGGGATATGAATGGTTTTGACCACTATTTTCCCAGGTAGGTTCTCAGAGTCTGAACTTTTTCTTGGACTTAAGTTCAGAACCTGTGATAGCAGATGTGGGGTGGGGGTGGGAGGTTGTGGTTTTCTCTTGACTTGATCTTCACTCCTTACTATAGCCTCTTGCTCTTGCTCTTTTTTGGTTCTTTCACTCCTACATTCATTTTGTTGTGATATTTTATTCTTGGTTGGAAAGGATTTTCATGGTGAAATGGAACTGCTGCTCTAGTTACTCCTCCATGTGGCCTCCACCCCTGGAACTCTCTCTAGAATGCTTTTAAATGGAGTTTCTCTTTCTAGCTATTACTGCTGTTTTGTTGGAAACATATAGGATTGCTGATTTTTTATGTGGATTTATTTTGAACCTTGGAACTTTGCTAAATTTCTACTAGCTTTTTAGTGAACTTTCTTGGATTCTCTAGGTATACCATCATGTCATCTGCAAAGAGTAAGTTTCTTCCTTGAGTTTCCTTGTTACCTACTTTTATCCTGTCAATTTCTTTTTCTTCTCTAATTGCTACTGCTGGCATTTCTAGTACAATATTAAACAGAAGTGACAATGGGCATGGCTGTTTAACTCCTGATCTCATCGGGAAGGCATCTAACTTATCCCCATTGCAGATGATACTTGCTCATGATTTCAAATAAATGGTGTTTATTATTTTGAGGAAAGGCCATTTTATTCCTCTATTTTCTAGTTTTTTCAATAGGAATGGGTGTTGTAGTTTTCAAAGGCTTTTTCTGTATCTATTGAGATAATCATGTGACTTCTATTTGGTTGTTGATATGTTCAATTATGTGGATGGTTTTTCTAATATTAAATTATCCATGCATTCCTGGTATAAATACCCCCGTCATAGTGAATCACTCTTGTAATAACTCTCTATAGCCTTTTAGTTAGATTTTATTTAATATTTTTGCATCTAAGTTCATTAAGGATATTGGTCTATAGTTTTCTTTTTCTGTTTTTGGTCTTCCTTGTTTGGGAATCAGTATAATATTTGTATCAGAAAAAATTTGATAAGACTCCTTCTTTGCCTATTTTGTCAAATATTTTGTAGAGTACTTGGATTAATTGATATTTAAATGGGGTAAATGAGAGTAGCAAGATAGTGTTTGATTTACCCAAAGATTCCAGCTTTTGGGACAATAATTTAGTATTTGAAAAAAAACTGCTCAGAAAATTAGAAAATAGTATGATAAAAATTACGTCTAAATCAACATTTTAAACCCTCTATCAAGATTAATTCAGAATGGATAAATGACTTAAATATAAAGAGAAAAATAATAAACAAAATAAGTGAACACAGAATAGTATACCTGTCGGATCTACAAGAAAGGAGGGAATTTAAGTAAAAGCAGTAGATAGAGAACACTATAAAATGTAAAATGAATAATTTGATTATATTAAATTAAAAAGTTTCTGTACAATCAATACCAATGCAACCAAAATTAGATGGGAAGTAATAAATTTTGGGAAAATTTATAGAATAAACCTCTGATAGAGGTTTAATTTCTCAAATTTATACAGAGTTAAGTCAATTGTGCAAAAAACCAAGTCATTCCCCAACTGACAAATGATTAAAGGACATGGATAGGTAGCGTTCACATGATGAAATCAAAATTATCAATAAACACACGAAAAAGTTTTCTAAATCTCTCATAATTAAAGAAATGCAAATCAGAACAGTGGTGAGATATCACCTCATACATGGCAGATTGGCCATTATGATAGTAAAGGAAAATTGATAGTAAAGGAAAATAATAAATGTTGGAGGGATTCTTGTAAAATCAGTACACAAATACATTGCTGGTGGCTATGTGAATTAATCCAGCCATTCTGGAAGACAATTTGGAATAATGTGCAAATGGCTTTAAAAGAATGCATACCCTTTTATCCAGCAATACCACTATTAAATTTGTACCCCAAAGTTATAATAAGGAAAATACTTGCACAAAAATATTCCTTTGTAGTGGCAAAAAATTGGGGAATGGCTGAACAAATTGTGGTCTGTGATGGTAATGGAATACTATTGTGCTATAAGAAATGATGATCTGGAAGATTTCTATATGAACTGTGAGAATCTCAGTGAAATGAAGCAGATCGAAATGGACAGAACCAGTAGAACATTGTACACAGAAAGTAAAACATTGTGTAACAATCCAATGTAATGGACTTTTCTACTAGTAGCAAAGCAACAAGCCAGTAACACTTCTTTTTTTTCACTTAATAATTTTTATTTTTTAGAAAAGTTAACATAGTTACATGATTCATGCTCTTACTTTCCCCTTCACACCCCGACTTCCTCCCCCATAGCAGATGCTCACTTCCACTGGTTTTAATATGTGTCATTGATCAAGACCTATTTCCAAATTGTTGATAGTTGCATTGGAGTGGTAGTTTTGAGTCTACATCCCCAATCATGTCTGCCTCAACCCATGTGTTCAAACAGTTGCTTTTCTTCTGTTTCCACTCCTGCAGTTCTTCCTCTGAATGTGGGTAGCTTTCTTTTCCATAAATCCCTCAGAGCTGTACTGTGTCATTGCTGCTGGTACAGAAGTCCGTTGCATTTGATTTTACCATAGTATATCAGTCTCTGTGTACAGTGTTCTTCTGGCTCTGCTCCTTTCGCTCTGCAGCAGTTCCTGGAGGTCTTTCCAGTTCACATGGAATTCCTCCAGTTTATTACTTTGAACACAATAGTATTCCATCACTAGCATATATCACAATTTGTTCAGCCATTCCCCAATTAAAGGGCATACCGTCATTTTCCAGGTTTTTGCCACCACAAAAAGAGCAGCTATAAATATTTTTGTACAAGTCTGTTTATCTATGATCTCTTTGGGGTACAACCCCAACAATGGTATGGCTGGATCAATGGGCAGGCATTCTTTTATAACCCTTTGAGCATAGTTCCAAATTGCCAGCCAGAATGGTTGGATCAGTTCACAACTCCACCAGCAATGCATTAATGTCCCAATTTTGCCACATCCCTTCCAACATTCATTGCTCTCCATTTCTCTCATTTTAACCAATCTGCTAGGTGTGAGGTGATTCCTCAGAGTTGTTTAGATTTGCATTTTTCTAATTATTAGAGGTTTAGAGCACTTTCTCATGTGCTTATTGATAGTTTTGATTTCTTTATGTGAATATTACCTATTCATGTCCCTTGCCCATTTATCAATCGGGGAATGACTTGATTTTTTATACAATTGGTTTAACTCCTTGTATATTTGAGTAATTAGACACCTGTCAAAGTTTTTTGTTATGAAGATTTTTTCCCAATATGTTGTTTCCCTTCTGATTTTCACTGCATTATTTTTGTTTGCACAAAAACATTTTAATTTAATATAATTGAAATAATTCATTTTACATTTTGTAATTTTCTCTAACTCTTGCTTGGTTTTAAAATCTTTCCTTTCCCAGAGATATGACAGGCATACTATTCTGTGTTCACTTATTTTTTTTTTATAGTTTCCCTCTTTATATTCAAGTCCTTTACCCATTCTGAATTTATCTTGGTGCAGGGTGTGAGATGTTGATCTAAACCTAATCTTTCCCATATTGTTTTCCAAATTTCCCAGCAAAAACTTCTGTGTATTGGCTCCTATGTGGAAGAGTGGTAAGGGTGGGCAATGGGGGACTTGCCTAGGGTCACACACCTGGGAAGTGTCTGAGGCTGGATTTGAACCTAGGACCTCCCATGTCTAGGCCTGACTCTCAATCCACTGAGCTACCTAGCTGCCCAAACCAGTACACTTCTGAATGACTTATGTGAAAGAATGCTAACCACATTGAGAGAAAGAACTATGGGAGTAGAAATGCAAAAGAAAAAATATTACATCACTTATCACATGTATATATGGTTATGTGATTTGGGGTTTAGGCTTCAAAAGATTGCTCTATCGCAAAAATGAATAATATCAAAAAAGGTATTAAGTGACAACATTTGTACAATTCAGTGGAATTGCTTGTTGGCTCTGGGAATGGGGAGGGAAAAGGGGAGAGAAAGAATATGAATCATATAAACACGGAAAAATATTTAAAAATAAAAAATAATGGAAAAAAGAGAAGGAAAAAGAGAATAAAAAATAAGACATGCTTTTGAAAAATATTTGTATTACTTTATAACTGGTTTATGCATGTACTTCTTCAATAGTTACACTATGAATTTTCAACACTCTACATTGTTTCCATTGTAACCAATCATATATATGTTTGTATGTATATATGTATATGTATATACATATGTATTTTTTAATTCAGTAGCATATTTTTTACCTATCACACCACTGAACTAATTCCAACTTCAAACACGAGCTAATTTCTCTAAAAATGTCTTAATAAATTACCCTTTTAAATGAAAATAACATTTCCCCCTTTAAAGTTACTGATCTATAATGTTGTTGTTTTTCTTTCTTTGATTGTTGTATCTGATGTTGCCAGTCGATTAACAGAACTTTATGACAGATTCATTTTTTTTTAAATTTTAAACCCTTAACTTCTGTGTATTGACTTATAGGTGGAAGATTGGTAAGGGTAGGCAATGGGGGTCAAGTGACTTGCCCAGGGTCACACAGCTGGGAAGTGTCTGAGGCTGGATTTGAACCTAGGACCTCCTGTCTCTAGGCCTGGCTCTCAATCCACTGAGCTACCCAGTTCAAATCCGGCCTCAGATACTTCCCAGCTGTGTGACCCTGGGCAAGTCACTTGACCCCCATTGCCTACCCTTACCACTCTTCCACCTGTAAGTCAATACACAGAAGTTAAGGGTTTAAAAAAATTAAAAAAAAAAAAAGGGACAGATTCATTTTTAAGATTAGTAAACAATGAAATGGAATTGTGCCTTTGCACTGACTTTCAATGAAGAAACATTTATATAACAGTTCTTAGAGGTAAATTTATTTTTCAAATAATATCAGCAAAAATTTCCCCTCCCCCATTTCTAAAAAAAATTACACTTTCTAGTAAAATAATATACTGACAAAATTCTTTAGCATATTTTATTTCTCTAAAAATTTATCTTTCAGAAAAAGACTATAACCTAATATGTTATTAATCATTCATGATAACTGCTGAATCAGGTTTAAACTATGTAACAAGCCTTATGAACCCAGTTCCATAAGCCAGTTGGCATAGACCACCTTTAAAATTGCTTCCCAATTCAAAATACATTATCAAAAAAAAATTAAAAAAATACATTATCCTTCTATGTTTGATCCAAATATCTATTATAAAATATTCAAATTTGTCTATTATCTCATCAATTTTTTGCTGTCTCTAATGATGTAAACCATGACCTGTTTATGTCTACCATCCAACATATTTTGGATCTTCCCATTTTCTCCTCAAATGGAAAGGAAATCAATGAAACTACAATCTGTCATATTTTAACCTCTCTTCATATGACTAACCTATCTTCCTTTATTACCATTTTATCAGATTAATTTTTAGTAACTAACATTGAAGATCACAAATTTAGCAATGATTTCTAGTGACATATTTTAAGCTAACGTTGCCATTTTATATTTTAGTTCAACTATATACATACCCAAATATTTGTATATATGTGTGTGTAAAGTGACTAGGATGAAATTTTCTCAAAATATAAAATTTTGATCAGGCAAAATATTCAATCTCAGGGTTTGCAAAGAGGCAATTGAGAAATTATATTCATAATTAAGTGGAACAATTATTATTAATATGAATTCTTTAGAGCTGATGTTGAAAAGGAGAGATATTTCTAGAATTTTTTTTAGTATCCAACTTTGAACATTTTTTTGTTTCTATTTATTGATTTTTATGATACTTTCCCTCTTGCAATTTTGTCTGTTTGGTCTTTTGCCATGTTTTAGTCATATACCTGATGGTTGCATTTTGATCATCAGATAATCAAAACTTCTCTACAACTATCACAATTGATGTTCATAGAACAGAAGTTATTGTAACTCATGTTCACAAGTTATCCATGAAAATTTTCATTTGATAGTGAAATTTAGCTTTTTTTTTTACTACTTTCTATTTACATTTGCTACTCGCTAATTGGTGAAGATAGAATATAACTTGGAGTTTTCTTCTCTTGTTACTGTATAATCAGGAAAGCAAACAAGAGGATAGGAAATGGAAATTAATGTGGGACAAAGAGAGGTCATGAAAAAGACTATGGTAGGTAGGACAGGGAATAAAAGAAGAGAAAAGAGGTTTTTGAAGAGATTATTCAGTTTATTTAAATCAAAAGAAAAATTAAATTGGAGCAAAAAAATGAATCATTTGAAAGGCAGAAACCTGAGCAATAATAAAGTACTCATTGTATACATATGTACTTTAAAAAATTTAGTAATGAAATTTAACTTGTAACTTTAATGTAGTCTAGTTGGTTCTTATAAGATTTGTTTGTCTGATTTGTTATCATTTTTTGGAGAAAAGTCAACAATAATATTTTTCCAAAACTAGCAAAGCACTTAGCTAACTTCTTGTAAAAGGTTCTCCATATAGTTATAATAATAATAATAATAATAATAATATTGTACTACCTAAGAATAAACTATAGCCCTTAATCATTCAGATTAAAATGGTTTATAAAAACTTAGGAATAATATTTTAATATTTACTTGTATTGAAGCCAAATGGAACAAAATTATTTTCATAATATGACTGAGGAAATTAAAGCAATGGGAAATAGGATAAAGATATATATCATTTATTTTATCATGTCTGCTACTATTGTAGTATCAAAGTTGCCTTCACTGAGCCTTTGGTAAAGAGGATGAGCTTGCATCCCATTGCTTTAATAGCAGAAAGCAATTATTTTATTCACCTGTGTATTAATTCAAAGAACCCTGAATATTTTTTGAAAAAGAATGATGATAACTTATTCTTAGTTGTTTCTATTTAAACTCCATAAAATAGGAGAACAATTATAATGACTAATATTTACATAGTGCACTAAGGTTTGCAAAGCACCTTAAACAAATTATCTCATTTGAGCATTTCAATTAAACTTTAATTTAGGCACTTTTATTACTCACACTTTAAAGATATGAACATTTAACTTTTGTCCAGGCTATAAGACTAGTAAGTATCTGAAAAAGAAATCAGTCTCAGATCTTCTGACTCCGTGTCTTCTACTATCACTTCTATATGACACTGTATCACATGAAGTATCATTACTTTTTAAATGAGGAAAAATCATTTTTAAATTTAAATATATTTAAAACAGAATTATCTGTTGTCTGCATGTGTGTTTATATTTTATTGAATGAACATATGTAAGAAAAAAAGATTTTAGTAAAAAAAATTTGTCACTTGTGAATATCACAGTTGATTTGGAAGATAGACATGCTATGAAGTATGATGAGTTTTGAAGAAAGCAAAACCTGAATAGCAAAAAAAGACTCATATGCTAAGAAATAAAGGTCCAAGATACTATAAAATGTAACAGGATCAATGGCCTGTATATCAAGAGATCTAGAGGAAATCCCATAGCATGTTGGAAGGACTTAGGAAACAAAAGAAGATAACACATCCAAACAAAGTATCAAAGACTTAGACAATCATGACTTGAACCAATGACTATCATTAGTCATTTTTTATACTTTTACCTTCCATCTTAGAATCAATATTGTATATTGGTTCTAAGGCAGTAAGGGCTGGGCAATGGGGATTAAGTGACTTGCTCAGAGTCACACAGCTGGGAAGTGTCTGAGGCCAGATTTGATCCTGGGATCTCCCGTCTCTGGGCCTGGCTCTCAATTCACTTGGCTACCCAGCTGTACCTAGGATAATATATTTTCTCTGATCCCAATACAGATACTGATTTTCTGTCAGTGCCTTTTTAGGGTCTTTTTTTTTCCCTCAAGATGGTCATTCCTATCTAAAGGATTCAAATCAAGTCTGTTTAACAAATACTTCTTATGTACATAACTTGTGCAAGGTCTTATGCTATACACTGTATACAAAATTCTTGGCTGCATACTCATACCCCTTGTCATTTCTGCTCTAATCCCTAAACTGGGTGGATTCAATCATTATGATCATTGGTTAGTTTTAACCTTAGGCAGGCCTTAGAAGTAAGTTAAATAGAAAAAGTACAAGAAGAAAGGCATTGATTACATATTATACATTGTAAGGATGGGATCTGAGAAAGGGGGATAGGAGAAAAGGACAGTTGCTGATATTTGAGACCAGATAGGATTCTGGGAATTGACTCAAGAGGAGAGGAGAAGAGAGGTCTTCAGGAGGAGGACTAGGAAGAGGGAGGAGGAGGACAACCCAGCTGGGATCCAGTCCTGAGGGATTCCTGAGCATCTTTCTTTTGGAAATTGAAACCCTTATTCCCTGATCAAAGCCATTCTATCACATCTCACCCATCAAGACTTCAAGTATCGATTTAGCTAAGTTTCAACTCCATTTTGGGAGCAATCTCTTAGTCTCCTTCACCCATTACCCAACCTTGCTGAGAAACCCTTTTCAGTCAAACCTTACAATTATATGAAAGGGTAGAAACAGAGAATTAGAAATAGAACTAGAAGGTGAAGGGGTGAGGGGAGAAGCTTAGGAATGGGAACCACTAGGGCTCCTACCTAAGTGATGGATCCCATAGGAGCAAAGAGAACACCCCTAAATCCCTCTGCCCTTCACCTCTTTCCCCAACCCCTGATTTGAGAATAATAAAAAGCTATTCAACAGTCAGATAGTGTTCCAGTGTGCCTGAGAGACAACAAGGGAGAGGGGAACCACAGCTTGGTCTGGCTGCCTCCATCTTGAAGCCAGACCACCCTCTGTGAAATTATCTGACCTGGGAGAGGTTTGTGTGAACCCAGTCCTTATTCAGGATTGGATTGGGGTACCACATACCTCCTTTTATAGGGAAACCTTGCCCCTAACTCCTGTGGTGTGGCACAACAATCCAGGTCACCCAGTTTCAGGGTGATACCCCCTTAAAGTCTCCCAGTGTATATTTGGTCCCAGGAAAGTGCTGGAAGAAAGACTCGCCACATAGACTTTCTCTGTCTCCCTTCTATTAAACATTCTCTACTGGCCCATTTTATTGTTACAACATCTCAATTTAGAGTTTGTAAAGGTACATGATTCAAGAAATAAAATGTTTTATAGTGAAAATAGAATGAATATTCATCTTTTTGAAATTAGATAATGACTTCATGAAGTGAGTACAAAGTATATAGCTGTATATTATAATGATTTATTGCTGAAGTGATCTATGGAAGGAAAATTTAACTCCAACATTAGACTAAAGATAGTGTCCAAGTGTCTACAATGTGTCCAACTCTGTGGGTACATGTGGCTCTTTTATTAGTTCTTTAATAAAGGGTGGCATCTAATCCTTGCAATATCTTTTTGTAACACTCACTCCCTTAATGAATTTTATTTGGTTAAGCAAAGTTTCATTGGACAATGTATCATCTTATTCCATTTGTTGAATCTGTGCTCTAAAAGCCTGTAACCAACCTTAAAAAGAAAAAGCTTCAACTAGTAATACAAACATACATTCCAATGAATGGATGCAATCAAATAAAAAAGTATAAGAGAAGTGTTTTGAATGCTTCTGAGGCACCCTCTTTAATAAGTGTCACTGGAATATTTTTATTTCTTATAGGAATAAGAGACTTAAATAAGTGATTTACTTTTAAAGTTTCTTGTTTATTCAAAGTATTCTAAACAATTGACCTTAAAGGCAATTTACAAATATCAGATTTTCATAGGAATTCCCTGGCTGCCTACATTATGCATGAAAATTGCCTACATTCTCTAATAAAATTTAAACTGAATTAATTCACTCAGAATTTTTAACAGTAATTTTTAAAAAATGCAACTCTATGTGAATTTGAACATAGTATGCCTTCAGAGAGGGAGTTAATGCATCACTTACACATGGGCATTTTTACCTGAAAACTAAGGTGTGCATTTATTTAACATCATATAATTAAAATATTACTAATTAATTTTGTGAGATTTAGGTAAAAAAGAAATGCATAGATACTATGAGATTTATTATATTCATGAGAATTCAGAAACAAAAAGTTACTGACAATTAACTTAATTAATATAACTATAAACAACGGGAAGGATTGCTGGATTTCTGATGGGGTGTGGTAGCCTTCAACTTCAATTGCTCTCAGCCAGTAAGTCCAGGAGTTCCAGAGAATAATACCTGCTGGCTTTGGATAGCACGTTAATGCTTGCCAAGCACTTTATATGTGTTCTCATTTGGAACTTTCAGCAACTATGGAGAGTAAATTCTTATTAATCCCATTTAATATAAGAGGTAACTGAGGCTAAAAGACCCCCATGATTTATACAGATACTCTGGTAAGGAATGTCAAACCATAAATGCCTAGAGGATGATTGTCTGAAAATCCATGCCCCATAGAGTTAATCTTGCTCTTTGAGAAAACCCAGAGTAAATGGAGAACTTAACTTTTTCCTCACTTACTGAGCCTTTAATGTGACTATCATACACAAGAGATAAAACTAGTACTGGTGCCCAAACTTCTAGAAACATTGAAGGAAAGCAAGTCTTCACCAAATGTAACCTGAAGATAATACACAATAATACATACGTTATTAATACATGAACACAAGGAGTGAATGGAAAATCATATTTCACACTTGGCCAGGACAATATAAATATCATGTTACTATTTGTACTTTGCAACTTTGCTGCCAAATTCCATCTATTCATCAATATGATTTCTTTGGAGATAGTATAATTGTCCTCTAGGAAATATTCTCGTCACAATGCTACCTACCTTTGTGGGCATACCCCCCTGATGGCAAACCTATGACACGGGTGTCAGCACTGACACACATAGCCATTTTTGATGACACACTGCTACATGCAGCTGCATACAGAGAAGTATATTATATTTAAACTCTAAATATTGTGAAATTATGTTTTTTTTCTCAAAGTGACATACCACTCAAGTTATGCTCAGTTTTTTGGCGAATTTTGACACACCAAGCTCAAAAAGTTGCCCATCATTGGTATACCTAGTACTGATCCATCTTATTATAGTAGGTGCCTAAAATATTTGCAGAGGGGAGCAGCTAAGCGTCTCAGTGAGTTGACCTTAGACACTTCCTGTGTGATCCTAGACAAGGCATTTAACTCCGATTGCCTAGCCCTTACCATTGTTCTACCTTGGAACTGGTGTTTAGTATCAACTCTAAGACAGAAGGTAAGATTTAAAAATGTTTGCAGTTTCCTTTGTTGAAGCATTATTTACAAAGAAATAATTCATTTCTAATAATTGTCTTATTCAATTTGTGTTGTTAACAAAGTATAACTACTTCTAATTAGAAAAAAATGAAAAGTAAAGAAACTTGGAAGAAGCTTGAGGTTGGAAGGAATTAGAATAAAAAAAAACCTTTATTAAATTTGGGTAACACTACTCTCCTCTCTTCACATTCACATTCTAGAAACATATAAATAGAGTTTTTTTTCTCAGTGATGAATAATCATAAAGCAATAAGCACTTATAAAACAATGTATTCCAAAGAGTGGTCAAAATCTCAGAATGAAAAGAAAATTAAAGGTAAACATTTCTTGCCCTCAAGGTGCTTATATTCTTTTTGTACAAATTTTTTTATCCTGGGACTCCATTCTAGGAGCATAGGGCCACAACCAGTAGGCAATGGGACACACAGTCGCTCAGGGTCACCCAGCTGGGAAGTGTCTGAGTCCGGACTTGAACCTAGGACCTTTCGTCTTTAGGCTTGGCTCTCAATCCACTGAGCTAGCCCAGCTACCCCTACTTTAGGTTGCAGTTTCTTTAGCAGATGTAGTTTTTACAGGGTGGGGTTGCTAGCCCCACGCCCAACCCTCCTCCTTTTTTCATCTGGGCTAGGGACCATCCTTGGCCCAGGAGTGGTAAGGGTTGGAGCAGCTGAGTGGCTTAGTGGATTGAGAGCCAGGCCTAGAGACTGGAGGTCCTAGGTTCAAGTCCGGCCTAGGACACTTCCAGCTGTGTGACCTTGGGCAAGTCACTTGACCCCTACTGCCCACCCTTACCACTCCTACAAAAATTTTATTATAACCAAATTACTCGTTTTACACATCAGAATGTTCTTTATTTCTTGTTTGATTATAAATTCTTCCCTCCTCCTTAGATTTGACAGGTAAACTATTCTATGTTCCCCTAATTTCCTTATATTTTCACGTTTATGTCTAAATCATACATCCATTTTGACCTTATCTTAGTATAGGGTATGAGATATTGATTTATCCCTAGTTTCTACCATACTATTAAAAGAATTTATGTTCTAAAAGATTATTTTTATACACATATAGATTTATTGAGGATATAACATCAGGAGAATTGGCTAACCCTTTCTTGAGAGTGATAAACAGGGTCGTTTTTCCTTGAGGCCAGAAAAACAAGAGTCAACTTCACCAATCCAACTTTTTGATATTTTAAGAGTGTTATTACTTTAATATAGAATAGCAAAATGAAATCAAATTATTATTGCCTACCTGTGTGTTGTGATTTAGACAATGCATTCAATAGATGCCAGTTATATGACCATCAGCTAAAAATAATTTCATTCAGAGAAATAAATGTTAGTATTTCTCAAATTGCACTAGATTGATTTAGGAAAGTTGTTTCCCATTTCTAGAGAAAAATGAAGAAAGATATAATATCAAAATTTGAATCAAGTTTTGACTACTACTACAGACTGAGATATTATTCAACTAATCTTTTTTGCAAAAGGAAAAATTAGCTTACTTTTGTATTTTTTAAATGACAGTTTTATACTTCTCCAATGCCAGTAAGCCCTGAATTATCTTTCTTATTCTTTTTCTGTCACTCACAATATGTCTAGCCAATAATGTTATAACAATGCACAAAGGAAATGAGATACAGTAATTTGTTATGTCTAGACTTCTAGGTAACTTAACTGTCACTTAGTTATTCATGGAACAATTTGGGATTTGCAATTTGACAAATTAGAGTAGTCCTTTGATAAAATTAAAACCTCAATTAAAACACAGTGATACGAGGCAAAAAAGCCTCTTTTCACTTGATTCTGAAAAAAAAAAACAATTCTTTACCATGTTCATTTCTTATTTGTGAATAGACATGCAAAAGAATGAATCTTCGTACATATAAATGATCTTTTTTCAAATCAGTAATAAATGTCACTGTAGAATATCAGATTTTACAATTGATAAGAAAATTTCATTTTTATCTATCAACATATATCAAGAAAGAGTACTAGTTCAGCATCTAATTTCAGGTTTGAAAAGCTTCCTTTAAAATGGACAAAACCGATTGCCAATTGTACTTACATTTATCTGGCTGTGGTGGACATAGAATTGGTTTCAAATACTTATTTTGGCCCTGTGTGACTATGGCCAGCTCATTCAACCTCTGAGTTCTCCAGGTAATTCTCAGATTATAAATTCCAGATGAATTTTTAACTGACTTCAGAAGAGTAGAATACTTAAGGATAGATACATTTGTTCCTAGACATCCAATTTCCATCTAAAACTAAAAATTTTTATTAAAGACAATGCCAAGTGTTCCTCATTGTTTTATTTTAAAACCAGATATTTTCCATGAGTTCTTACAGTGACTTGCTCCACAGTTCTTCAGCAAGATACAACATATCTGATGTCATCAACAATGATAAACTATTTACTTTACCTATGTGACCTTGAATAAGTCATTTAAATATTCTTGGCCTGAGTTTTATCATCCACAAAATAAGAGATTAGAATGAGAGTTTACTATAGATCAATGATGCTTTGAGCCAGTGTAGATTCTTAATTTTTTTTGTTTTATTTTATTTTTTTGTTCAGGGTGCCCTTTGCAAATCTGTTAAAGTTTGTATACTCCTCAGAATAATGTTCTTAAGCACTTTATGTAAAGTTAATAGAATTATAATTCGATATCAATTATATTGAAATAGTTATATAATATTTTATAAATTAATGAATGTATCCATAGTTATTAATCCCTGCTTTGAGACATATCATACAGGGACATTAATCCTAATAGCTGTAATTTAAAATCTTAAAACTTTCTGCCAAGTGTTTTTAAGGTGCAAAATAATGATTGTTTTTAAGGTACAAAAATGAGTTCTGAAACATATTATGAAGATATTTTTGTTTTTTGGTGTTAAGATTCAATGGTCACATTGTAATCTAAATATATTATTCTGAATTTCATTGTAAATATTAATATCCTGGTTCATGAATTAACTTCGGAAATATCTGAGACTAGATAAAAGTAATTCAAGATATAATTTAGAACCAAGTGGATTTCAAATGCTAAGTTCTAAATGATGCACATTTCTATAAATTATAATGTATACTTACTATATATATGTGTATATATATATATATATGTATATATATATAAACCTTTAGTAACAAGATCTATGATGGCTAATTCAAATTAATTCAGGAAATGCTCAAAGGTTTTCATCTGAATCAGAGTTAAATATGAAGAGTAATGAGGTTGACATCCTTCCAGGATGATGCTTCTGTAAATTCTAGGACAAAAGTCAAATCACTGTGGCAGCAATTTCTTTTTGTAAAAGGAAGGGGAAGAGAGAGAGAGAGAGAGAGAGAGAGAGAGAGAGAGAGAGAGAGAGAGAGAGAGAGAGAGAGAGAGAGAGAGAGGAAAACAGAGAGACAGACAGACAGATAAACACACAGAGAAAGACAGACACACAGAGACAGAAACAGAGACTATAAAGGAGAAAAGATTTTTAGGGTGGTAGATTGTGATGATGATGATGATGATGATGATGATAAGAGAAGTCACACGTCACAAATTACCACTATGGTCATATAGATAACAAATATTGAAATAAAATCGAGTCTTTTATCAAGGGATGTTTCTACTTAGTATTATATTGCTTCTCTTTATGTAATGAAATCTCAAAAGATTACTGAAAATTATAGCAAATGTGTTGGCAAACAAAAAAAACATATTTATGAAGTCTTTGAGATGGAAGGGTAGAGGCTGCAAAGGTTAAGAAATTAAAACATACTTTGTACATTTGCACATAATTGAGGAGGACTTGGAGGCAGTCATACCTGTCCTACAAGAAGTTGGAATCCAGATCTCAAAAGAAACAGATGATATGAAATTTATATATTCTCTGCTTACAACAAATAAAAATTCTGGGAATCAAGTCTCTTCAAGTTTTATTGATTTATTTTTACTTTTACATTAACATATGTATACATATTAATTTTCACTTTATAAGTGATATAACTAATTATAAAGTGACCAAAAACCAATGCAACCAAAATTAGAAGTAAGACAACAAAAAGGGGGAAAATTTTATGGCATATGCCTCTGACAAAGAAAAAAGCAAATTAAAACAACTCTAGGTTACCACTTAATAACTATCGGACTGAATAATATGACAAAAAAAGGAAAACGATAAACGTTGAAAAGGATGTAGAAAATTTGAGACACTATTATACTGCTGGTGAAACTATGGACTGATACAGCCATCCTAGAGCAATCTGAAACCATGTCCAAAGAGCTATAAAATTGTCCTCTTCATTAGAAGTGAGATCACACTTTTCATTCATGATGCTGTTAATTTAGTTATCTTCTTTCTTTTTTTATTAGATTAACCAATATTTTACCTATTTTATTTGTTTTTTTCAAAATACCAGCTCATAGTCTTATTTATTAGTTTAATAGATTTTTTTTGTTTTACTTTCAATTTTTATTATTTTCTGCTTTGATTTTTAGTATCTCCAATTTGGTCTTCATCTGAGGGTTTTTAATTTGTTCTTTTTCTAGTTTTTTTTTTAGTTGCCTGACTAATTTATCAATCTTTTCTTTCTGGCTAATATATGCACTCATGGATGCCTCTTTTGCTGTATCTCATAAATTTTGATATCTTGTTTCTTCATTGCCATTCTTTTTAATGAAATCAGTAATTGTTTATATGATTTGTTTTTTAACCCACCAGTTTTGAAGAATTAGATTATTTAATTTCCAATTATTTTTTAATTGGTCTCTCCATGTACCCTGTTATAGGGAAAATGTAGATTAGGATATATCTTAAGTTAGCAAAAGCAGACGTTTCAGAGCTGGCAAGAGCTAAAATTCCAAACCTGGGATGTTGTGAGAGGTTTTTCACACAGAGACTCAGAGAGCTGGCAATTGGCTTTGGGGAATTGTTTTTTGACAACTGACTGGTGAGTCTGTGTGGATCAGTATTGGGATCTTGAACTGTGGAGCTATACCTTGGATTTTACCTGCAAGACCTTCAATCAAGATCAAGGAGTTTTCAGGTTGAGAAAGTAGTTTTCTGGGTTGGTGGAAATCCACAGAAAAATCCTATTCTCCCTGACACCCAGTGGATTACTTTGCTGTTCAACTGGACTTTCCTGGGACCAGTTACATCTAGACAACATTCAGTGGACTCCTCTGTGAGATACCCTTTTACTATGACCAGCCAGTCCTGCCCTAGGCTGTCTGCTGGTAGTTAGAGATATAGTAGCCATTTTCTTCTCAACATTACTTGACAGTTAAACTATAGTGACAGTTACTTCCTCTTACCTTCACTCCCTGCCCTTGTTCAACTATTAAACCTTTTATAAAAGCTACCTTGCTTTGACTGTGAATGGCTTTCTCATAATTCCCTCAAAGTTGTCCTATATCATTGAATTGTTGGTAGTAGAGAAGTGCATTACATTTGGTTTTATCCCAGTGTATCTCTCCCTCTCTGTATAATGTTCCCCTGGATCTTCTCCTTTCATTCTACATCAATTCCTGGAGGTCATTCCAGCTCACCTGGAATTCCTCCAGTTCATTATTCCTTTTAGCACAATAGTATTCCGTCACCAAAGATACCACAGTTTGTTCAGCCATTCCCCAATTGAAGGTCATTCCCTCGTTTTCCAATTTTTTGCCACCATAAAGAGTGTGGCTATAAATATTTTTGTACATGTTTTCATTATGATCTCTTTGGGGTATAAATTCAACAGTGGTATGGACAGATCAAAGCCATTCATATTCAGAAGAACTGTGGGAGTAGAAACACAGAAGAAAAACAACTGCCTGATCACATTGATTGATGTGGATGTGATTGGGGATATTGACTCTAAATGAGCACCCTAGTGCAAATATCAATAATATGGAAATAGGTCTTGATCAATGACACATGTCAAACCCAGTGGAATTGTGTGTAGAGTATGGGAAGGGTTGGGAGGAGGGGAGGGATAGAGTATGAATCCTATAACCATCGAAAAATGTTCCAAATTAATTAATAAAATAAAGACCTAAACAAAACAAAACAAAAAAAACAAATAAATAGGTGAATGAGCAGCTAAATAAATAAATAGATGGAAGCTGCCTTGGTTTCTCCTTTCACAGATACTTCACTGATTACAAGAACCCACTGGTGGAGTAAAACAGTTTCCCTGATTGTGTTCATTCTGTTTGTTATCCAAATATCCCAGCTTAGTGTGTTAGTCTCTTACCTCTTCTCTGTTCCCCAAAACAGCTGATGGGCTAATTTAACCCCAGCTCTACCTGTCTCCCTTAACTATCCCCCTACCTATTACATTATCTACAACATTTGGCAACCCGAGATGGTTATTCTGTGTCTGGGTTGAGGAGAGCTAGAGAGCAGATAAGGAAGTAAACTGTTGGAATAACTTACTTAGACTGGAAGTTGCTGCTGGATCGATATTCTATTTTGCTTAGTAGCCATTGGTTGCTGTCCAGGATTCTAAGAGAAGGATATCCTGAGCACTTTCACTGTTTAAAGGGTATAAAGAGTAATTTACTCCCTAGCCACATGTAATAGAGTCATAATAGCACATGTTTAAGGTTTTTTTTGTCTGAATTGAATTTTTAAGTCTGATTTCAACCCATTGTAATTTTAATTCAAAGTGGCTAATAACATCCCTGTGAATACTTCCTATTACATGGCAGCTATTGTATACAGGGTAAAGATAGAGGATATTTTAAACTCCATGATAAATGTATTGTGGCAATGTGTGTTGTTGATTCCCTACATGATTGGATTTTAAGTGTGTCCAATTAATTTTTATTTTGTCTTCCCATGTACCCATGCTAATTAAAAAAATTTATTGTATTATGATCTGAAAAAGTTGCATTTATTATTTCTGCTTTTCTGTATTTGTTTGCAATGTTTTTATACTCTAGTACATGGTCAGTCTTTGTTTATGAACTGTTTTGTCATCCACCAATGCATGCTAAACCTGTTTCATCCTGTGAAGACCTCATTGCTAGCAGGAGATACCTCTGTTGCCTATCCCTTTAAGAGTACCATGTGCTTCTGAAAAGAATGTATATTCCCTTTTATCTCTATTCACTTTTATCCATATATCTATTAACTCTATTTTTTCTAAAATTTCACTAAGATCTCTTACTTCTTTCTTATTTATTTTTTAGTTTGATTTATCTAGATACAATAGAAGAAGGTTGAGGTATCCCACTAGTATGGTTTCACTATCTATTTCTTCCTTAAGCTCCAATAGTTTTTCCTTTAAAAATCTGTATGCTATACCATTTGGTGCAAACATGTTGAGTACTGATATTTCTTCATTATCTATACTGTCTTTTGTTAAGATATAATTACCTTCTTTATCTCTTTTAAAGAGATCTATTTTTGTTTTGATTTTGTCAGATATCATGATTGCGAATCCTGCCTTCTTTTTCTCAGTTAATGCCCTATAAATTCTATTCTAACCTCTTAACTTTATTCAGTGTGTGTCTACTACCTCACGTGTGTGTGTGTCTTGTAGACAACATAGGATTTTGGTTTTTAATCCACTTTGCTGTCTACTTCTTTTTTATAAATGTGTTCACCCCATTCACATTTAGAGTTATGATTACAATCTATGTATTCCCAATCATTTTGACTTCTTCTTTTAATCCTGCCTTTTCTTCTTTCACTATTTCCCTCCAAACCAATGTTTTACTTTTTATCATTCCCCCCCTTTTCCCAGGTTTATTTTACTTTCATTCCCATCCCTTCCCTTCTCATTCCCCTCCAATTTCTCTTGAAGGTCTATTATTCACCCCCTCCCCCAACTTTTCTCTCCCTTTTAATACTCCCCACCCCACACATTCCCTTCCTTATTCCTTATTTCCCTTCAACTTCTCTTTGTAAGGTAAGATCAAATTCTATACCCCAATAGTTCTGGCTGTTCTTTCTTCTCAGAACTGATTCCACTGAGAGTAAGGTATAAGCATTACCTGTCTTCCTGTAATAGTATTCTTCCCCCCAACCTTGAGTTTCTTTATGTGGTATAATTTTCCCATTTTTCCTCTTCCTTTGAGTTTTTCTTAGTACTATATTCTTTTTTTGTTTCCCCCCACCTAATTTTCTTTACATATCATATGAAACAGCTTGATACCATAAACACTGTCTATGAATATTTCTTCTACCTACTATGATAATGAAAACAATTTTTAAGAGTTACAGATATCATTTTTCCATACAACAATATAATTAATTTGACCTTATTGAAGCTTTTAATTTTCCTCCCTCTTTCTTGTTTACCTTTTTATGGTTCTCCTGAATTTTGTATTTGGACATTAAATTATCCATTTAGTTCTGGTTTTTTTCTTTAGGAATCCTTGGAAATCTTCTATTTTATTAAATGTCCACACTTCCTCCTAAAAGTATATAGTTAATTTTGATGGTTGGTGATTTGGGGTTGTAGACCCAGTTCTCTTGCCTTCTGGAATATCACATTTCAATCTTTGCAGTCCTTTAGTGTGAAAGCTTCCAGATGCTGTATAATCCTGACTGTGACTCCTTCATTTCTGAATTTTTTCTTTCTGGCCACTTTCAGTATTTTTTCCTTGGCCCCGAAGCTCTTAAACTTGGTTATAACATCTCTTTGTAGACAAACTTTTCATGGAGTTCACTTTGCCTCTCATCCACTGAGTGGGCAAATGGAAACCACAGTTTGCTATTTTGTACCACATACTTCTAAATACAGAGAGTTTTGGATTGCATCATTTATAAAAATTTGGGAATATTTTTCTTCACATATCTGATGTAATCCCCAATATGTTTGATAATTCAGTTATTATTGTACTTTCTATAAATTATAAGTTCCAGAAAGAGTATCATAATGAAGCTTAGCCCATAATACCTCTCCTCTGACATCTGATTTTCAACAGTGTTTTAATACACTGTGCTTAGTTCTGTAGTGATTGGATTTCTATCAAGGTCACTCAACCCATATAACTTCAATAAAGATTTAATAAGTAAAAATTAATACAGGTTAAAGATGTCATTCTATAAGCCTTATTCCTGAAATAATGGAATGATAAGATAAATCTTTCTTCTATATTTGTGTTAATATTTAGGGGATCTTATAAGGTTTAGAACAAGGCCTTCTATAGTTTTTTCAGTAACATCTTTCTTTTCTTTTTTTAAATCACAGGTAAATGAAGAAATGACATACAATTATAGAAATTCTATTTTATTTATCCAGAAAAAAATTGTGTAGAAGCATCCATACCTCACCAGATAATTATACAAATGAGTTATTCTCATCAATGGAGCTTAATTGTTTAAGAAATATTTTTATAGTCTCATTTTACCCATTTATTTTGAAGATAGAAATCTTTCTCAAACATACACCATATTTTCTTGCATTATAAAAACAATTGACAGTGAATAAAAAATGTAACTTTTTCTTTAGGAATTAGGTTCATTAAAATATTAATTATTTTATTGTATAGTTACAATTCCTGCTCTGGGAGTCAGCAGCCCCCAATTTGAATCCATTCTAAGCAATTTATGACCAATGTGGCCTGAGTGAAATCATTTATTCTTTAATGAGTCATTAGTGAAATTAAGGATTTAGACTAGAATACCTCTATTTTTACTTCAAGCTCTAAATTGCATGATTCTAAGTGACACTAATACTCTATAATAATTTTATAACATATATTTTCTTTAAATATCCCTTTTTCCTCCTCTGAATGATTTATCCTATTAATTCTCCACCTTTTATAATCTTCTTTCCCTATACTCACTTTTTAAATTTTGAGCTCCTCATCTGAAATAGACTGAGGGAATGGGTGGCTGAGATTTTAAAAGAAAAAGGCCAAATTATCTCCTTCTACATAAAATTAATAGATGTTGTCAAGAGTTTTTTCAGTAGTTCAGAGATCTTTCTAAGATTTCAGTTGTATTCTGGAATGGTAAACCTATGAGTATGGGGCACTTTTTCTTTCTTTTCCTTTCTATTCCTTTCTTTTATTTTTTCTCCTCCCTTTCTCTCTTCTCTCTCTCCTCTTTTCTCCCTTCCTTTCTTCCTTCTTTCCTTCTATTGTATATTAAATTCCTACTATGTGTAGACTCCAGAGATATAAGGGCAAAAATAAAACAGTCTAGGCCTTCAAGGAGTTCATAGCCTATTGGGATAGTTTTGGAATATTGGTTTTGAGTGCTAGTGTAATAGTTTAATGAATATATCTAATATTCAGAAGTGTAATAAACTGCTTATCCTACTCCAGGAGCTCTCAAGTCACTGGTACAATATATATTTTTTTGTTTTGAAGAATTTTGACATGCCAAATATACAACTAGACATTATTATGGCAAGTCTATCTGAAAGGTTGGTATGTGAATGATAGTGTAAATTCCATACAATTTGAGCACACCTAGTGAAACTCAAAATTTTGAGAAGTGCCATACCTGGCACATAGCTGGTGCTTAATAAAATGTATTGAATTTTCTTAGAAACATTACAATTAGCTAGGGAGGGGGGTACTCTTTGTGCAAAGGTACTCATTTTTAAATCAGTTTTAGAATTCTCCTTGGTCTCTGGGAGTTAAATTATTTGCCTAGTGTCAACCAACCAGTATATATCAGAGGCCGGAAATTAACTTTGCAGGTCCTACTACCTCCAAGAACAGTTATTTCTATTCCTGGCATCTAGATATATTTTATTCAAAAATCAAGTAAGCATGTTTACAATTGAGTTAAACTGAGTGTCAAGAGGACTAATAATGTAGCCATTATCATCCAGCAAGGAATAGAGTTAAGGTTAAACTATCCTTTTCAGAACTGCATTATGTTGCCTCAAATCACACAAATATATTTGCTCTCTACCCTTCAGTATGTACTTTGTATGTATACATGAAATGCCATTTAATTTTATTTTCCCAACTTATTTTTCTAAATTTAAGTAAGAATTGCTTTTAGTGAACCACAAATCTGGATTATTATTTTAGTAATACAGATTATAACTGCTCCACAACTTCTTATCCTTTGTGACTCTTATCTATACCATCCTATAAATCCTGTCTATAGGGCCTACTCAATATGCTAAAAACCTTCTAATAGATCTCTAATATGATAAAATATATTATATTATTTCTTTTGAGCAATTTATCAATGTGAATTTACTGCTGCCTATTTATTCCCACCATGTCATTTGGGTCATTAATAATTCTTATTCATCAGAGATTTTGGTGTTCCATGATCCACAGCCAGATGGCATCCATGGGAGAATATTGTTGTTAAAAGATGAATTTTTATTTTATAGAGCAGCTTGGGACCATTAAAATTATTATGCAATTAGGCAAGTGTGATCCTGCATGCTCCCTTTCTCTTCTTCAGTTCTGGGCCAACTCATTCCCCATCTGTGATATTTATCTAAAATATACAGATTGGTGAAAAAAACACAACAATTTCCTATTCATTCAGTTTTCTCATGCTACTAGATTGGCTCTTTTAAGGATTGTTTTATTGTATTTTTTTGGGCAAAGGTACTAGAGTGGTTTGCCATTTCCTTCTGCAGCTATTTTTACAAATAAGGAAACTACAGCAAATAGGGTTAAGTGACTTTCTTAGAAGCACATAGCTACTAAGTGTCTGAGGCCAGAATTGAAGGAAGATGAATCTTTCTAATTCTGGGCCCAACACTTTCCACTATGCCACCTATCTGGAATGATTATTTTAGAAGCATATTCACCATATTATTATAAAAAATATTTCCTTATTACATTTACATATGACTTCTTTTACATATAGATTTACAAAACATATACATCATATGAAAGCAATATGCTACATAATTCATTTTATTATCTGATTATTCAGTTTCTGGTTAAATATTTGCTCCTTACTTCTAAAAGAATGAGTGGTGTCTGTCATGTTGTAAACCTTCATGGAGGAACAGTGCTATATGGATTTCCATCAAATATATATTTCATTCTCCCATAGTCCGGATAAGCCTGGAGAATATCTGGAAGAATACAAATGAAGTAATATACCTTAAGTAAAGTGGAATGGATTGAGAATCAAGAGATTAAAATCAAAGTTCCTGTTCAAGTTGCAAGGTGATTTTAGACAAGAAAAACAATACCCAGAGTCATTTTCTTATATGATTTTGCTTGTTTTTTTCATCTCTTTCATTATGTTATCCTCTGAATACAAATCTTTTCTAAAAAAATATGTCTATGCACTTACCCCCAAATGTCCTAAATTGTGTCATTATGCCTCTTCTAATTCATTTCATGTCAATTTCTTTCTAGTATAACCAAGAATGATAGAATTGGCTATCAATTTTAAACCATAAATTTATAATACCATTTCTATTTAATATGCAGCATGAATGCAAATGAAAATGAATACACTTTAAATCTGAAAACAACACTTTCTCTTTAAACTGTATTCTATTTTTAAGTGTTTATGGTTGAATGTCACTGTGTATAATTGTTTACTTTGGGGTATTCATTTTCATGATACATAAACAATGTTTTATCACTTTGTAATGTTGATTCTTAGTATCATATTCATGTTTGTAAATAATGACATTTGATTCTAATTTTATGACAGGTTTTGTCAGCTTTACATGGAAGAATTATAGAATCTATTTCTACCTGCTTCATTTTGCATTCCAAGCTCTTGTTGAGTTCAGGATTTGTTATTCAGAACAGATGGCACAATCCTGTTAAGATCAATTCTAATAATTTCCTTCACACTAGCCTATTAAGATGCAAGAAGGAAAAGAAATTTTAAATTGCACATTTTAGAGGAAAATGAACATGATCCAAATGACACTCTTCTTATATGTCTGATTATTATTTAATTTTTTAAAAACTGCTGCTTCAGGCATATAAAATTTTCCATATATGGGTAAATGAAATAATAGCTTCCTAAAACCAGAACTGGAGAAAAGGGTAACAATGTAGAATTTCTTTTGTATGTATTTTGTTTGATTTTTAAAATCTGAATTTTAACATCATCTTTGCAAAATCAGATTTCCAAGAAACTCATTTTTAAGTCACTAATCCAGAATTGCATTATATATTAAAATATTATGAGAAAACATTTTAATTTAAATTTAATTATAACTAACAGTTTTAAAAGACCTTTTGAAGTCTACTATATCTTTCTATTATTTATTAATAATTATTTGACAATTTTAAAAGGATTATATAATGTTGATCTCTTTTGTCAATAATCTGGATTTGGGTAAATTTAAAAAACAGTATTACCTAGTACATAAAGAGTTGATCTCAAATTAGGAAGTCATGAATTGGTGTTTTGTTTCTGTTGCCACATCACTTCATGACCTTGTGCAAGTCATTTACCCTCCAATTCCTCCTAAAATCCAAAGAATTTCCCATGACTAAGAGGAGTGAGAAGTTACTGATTGACCTCAGCATAGGGAGTTTCCCAAAGGAATAAGCAGACATTCCAATCTTTTTTTTTAAACTTATTAGTCATTTTTGTTTTAAGAGATGAAATAGATTATTTTAATAGAGAACCTAGAGTAGTAACAAAGGTAGAGGTAACATTATTAAATGAAAAATGCTGATGTTAAAGAAATGCATATTATTGCTATGTGAAACCACATTTTTTTCATCTTAATAAATGATTGATAAAATTTATTTGGGCTCTTGTTTTGGAAACGAAGTCTACAGTTCTCCAAAATGACATGTGGGCAAAGTATGAAATATAGGTAGTAATTTCCATATTTTTTCTCTCTTCATTTCATTACTGATTCTCAAAAGGTCATTTCCTCAAAACCTTTCTACCTGTGTCATCCAAGGACCCATTCATATCGGAGCTCCTCCATGCAGCCTATTCTGATTATTATATTGATTTTGTTTCTTTCTTTGGGTTTCATTATTGCTTTGCTAGTATATTTTGTATTATTTTTAGGTATTATTTTAAATACTTACTTCCATCATTATTTAGATTTTTTTTATCTTGCTGCAGTTACCTCTGATAAATGGTTTAAACTTTGCATTTTAGATGTACCAATTTTAGATTTGTTAAATTTCTCTTTACATAAAACAAATTTAAGTGCCAAGATATAATTTTACATGAAGTCTACCTAGTGGATCTTTTTGGTTTCCCAGGTAACCTCCTTCATTGAACTAGGGAAATAATTTTGTTTTAAACTTCCTTCGGACCACCAATTTGTGTTTGAATTTGTTAGAGTTGATACATTTTGAAAATTACATTGATGTCTAAACTCCATGCTTATAAACATTTCTCTTTGCATTTATCTTTCATAAATTCTCCAGGTTACAGGTTCTCTTTTTATTTGTATGACGATTTTTTGTCTGATGTGATATTTAGGTCTTATAGGATTATTCACAAGCTATTTCCTAGTCTTTACTTTTGCTTCTGAATATTTTTATGTTTATCCTTGTTAACTTTAATTTTAGCAAATGTTGTTATATTTTATTTTGTGCTGATATCCTTGTTTGTCTCAATGAAAATCCTATATGGATACCTTATCATGTCAGAGAGTTGAGATAACATTGATTCCTAGAAAGATCTACATGTTAATGGGGCTAACTGGGCAGATCCTACCAAGCCAAAAAGACTTGAAATAGAGGAAAATGACCAACTGAATTCTATCTTACAAGGACTAGATAGGTGGGTTATTCCCTATTGCCATGTTGATAAACCTAGGGCATAATAGGTTCTGGAGCATCTCAGAGGGGGCTACTCCTTTCCCCCTCTCCACCCATGCCTGAGGACATTTCTCACATCAGCCACCCTTCTGCCCAGCAGCCCAGTGGGAGCTCTTTCTCCCTCCCCTGTCTGGGGTAAGATGGGGGGCTCACATGCTACATGAAGATTGCAGTTTGAGCACTGGGTCACTAAAAGGTTCACCATCATTGCCCTATTGCTTTCAAAGTACTGATATTCCCAAAAGGGTTCTCCAATTGATTTTCATTGTGCTTTTTTCTTACTTTTAAAATTTGTTATCTATATATCTCTATTTGGAGATATTGCCATGGAGACTTACTATATGGCTATATTTCATTGTCATGGATACTTGCAATATGGAAACAATACCATGGAAACTATAGAATATAGTTATATCTAGTTACAGGTTCAGAAAGATATAGATATATAGAAGCTGATTGCCAACAAAAATGATTTATTTTTATGGTTAATCATGTAAGATTGAGAATGAAAATTAGCTTCTCTCCTCTTTAGTTCTCTCTTCTCTGCAAATGGGGGCAATTAAGAAGTAAATATTTAAACACTGAAGGGATTCTTATTTATTTGTCAGGAACAAAGAAGCAGAAAAGACTTGGTACACTAGTATCACAAGCTCACTCCACAAAGTTTTGCTTCTACTGGTGTCTAATCTCCTCTGCTCCCAACTACTAATAGTTCCAACCTCATCTTATCCCCCCCCCCCCACATACACACACACATAGACCTTTGGACCTTATCTTTAAGTGCGTCATTCTTCACTCATTTCTTGTTCCCTATCTAGACATTCTAGGATTCAGTATCAGCCCCAATCAAAATGCCAGCATAACTGCTGTACTACCTTCTTTGTCTCTCTATTCCATGTGAACTCTTTGAAAAATTGAACAAGTTTAACTTAAAAGGAATTTGTGAAAAATGATCATTCATAGTGATTTGCTATATATTAATTACTTGTCTATAGCAATGTCAGAAGAATAGTGATACTATAGACATGGGGATATTTTATTTAAATAAAGTACTCAAAAGGAAAAAAAACAAAATTTAAAGATTCACATAGCAGATATTATAACCCTGGTTAGTAAGATTAAGGAAATGGTATCTTTTTATTTAAATAGTTGAAAATTTCATTTTTTAAAAGTTACCGGGAACATAGTATCAGAATTTATCTCCCTACCTCTCATCTCACTATTTTCCAGTATAGCTTCCACAAAGTCTGTTAAAACCAATTTTCCTAAAACATTCTGTAGCTCAATAAACTCCAGAGGTTCTCCTTTAACTTCTAAAATTTATTATAAACACAGCGGAATTTAAAGTCCTTCAGAACCTCACTGTAACATTTCTTTCCTGGCTAGTTTCATATTATTTCCCAGATCATTCTCTAACTCCTTCTTAGAATACTTGCATTTCCTTGGAAACAGTATACCTTCTCCAGCTTTTGTAACTCTACAATCCTCTTCCCTCTGTATTGAGAAAGTACTCCTCTATTTCAGGTAATGCTTAATTTCTTCTAATACTCGACTCATATGCTGCTGTTTATGTAAGCATAACAGAAGTATCCCTCCACTTATTAATGTCCTCTCCAAAGAATTGTTTTAAATATTTTATAAATTTAACTTTTATTAATATTTATATATATACAAATGTGTATGTATACTTATACAGTGAAATCACATATGTGAGTTCCTTATAAACAGACTATTTGATTTTGTTTTATTTTTGTATCCTCAGTGACTAGCAGTCTTATATGCAATACTTGATAAAAATGTATGGACTTAAATTAAAAAGTACATGCTTATGTAGTTGAATATCGATTTCAAATTCTATTCTGCTTATTTTAATCAACCTACTGAATAAGATGTGGAATTTTAAAATGCATTTAAAAAGCATTCTCTTCATTTTTACTTAGGAGTACTTTATAATAGTTTTAATATGATATTAGAGTGGCATTTTCCCCCAATTGACAGAGCATTTGAGGCAATGTTTAAAGTCCCCAAAGATATTGTTTAAGAAATCAAAGAAAAAGAGAGAATAGCTTATTTTAATTTTTTTTCAAAATATAATTATTGTTAGAAATGGAAACAGCATGAACACAGGGTGAGCATGACATTTAACAAGTACAATTTGTACATTCATTTCTGATCAGAAAAGTTCCCCAAAGAGAAGTGACTTTGTTAGGCAACAAAGAAAACAAACCCTGTCTTTTCTTCATCCATTATCCGTAGCTATAGTATTATTCTAAAATAAATACTCCCTCAAAACCTAATTTATCTTTATTAAAAGAAATAAAAATTGGAAACCTACTAAGAAAACAAGCTCACCTAATGTTTTTAAATCTATGTTTACAACTATGCCTAATGCAATGAAGGAAAATATCCTTTTGCAAATATTTAAGGGTTTCAATATAATTCACTTTCTGCTTATTTAAAGAAACTGCCTGGGAATTCTTAAGCAAAGAGTTTACTTTTGGATTTACAAGAAAGGGATACCCTCCCCTCCTTAGATGTTTCATTTGAAGTGAGGTTGGTGTCATAATGTATTGAAATTTATTTTCTTCTTTTGTATACTCTGAAAGTACACTTTTTCTTTCAAATATTTTTTTCAAATATCTCTCCAAAATAATAGGCCCTTTTAGGTAATCCCTCTCTCTTTGTTCTTATTTCTTATCCTTCTTATGAAGGTGATTAGAGTATGGAAACAAACTACTAAAAAAGAAACAAACAAAGGAATTATAATAAAATATGGGATGGGGTAGAGTTATAGAAATTTATTGGGGCTACCAACAAATGTGGCCAATATTCTTCGGCCAGCACTTTTGAAAAATCACAGAAGATGAAAATGAAAGGGACTAGATCTATAACCAGATGAAGAAACTCCCTTTAGAAAGCAGGACAACAATTCCTCTGAAAATTGCTGTTTTGGAGAATTTCAGAGTACTTTAAAATGTTGTTCTTTGCTCAGTTTCTCATAGCTAGTTTATGTCGGAGATCTGACTTGAATGTAGGCTTCCTGATTATTATATTAATTCAATTCTCCTGCTGCTGCTATACTTTATCTCTTCTATTGCCATTCAAATTTCTCTTTAATATGACACATCTCATTTCCCAAAGATATCCTTCATATAACTCCAGCAATACTAGATGAGGAAATATGCCCCACTGTCTCTTAAACTTTCTGATATCCCTTCTCTGCTTTGGCCACGCTGGCCTCCATAACTGGAAAGTCGATTTCTCAAGAAATTTATAGTCAACATGGGAATGAAATACCAATGCAAATTATTAGAATTCATGTTATAGAATTGCTACATTCTTAGGAGAGGTCAGACAGAATGGCATGACATTAATGGAAGAATGACTAAGCTGTATTAAACAGTTGTAAGACATTATTACTCTGCTCTAAGATACAATAAATATGATGAATACAAACAGACATGGGAAACACATATGAATTGACATTAAGCAAAGAAAGACAAGAAAAATATTCACAAAGACTATCAAGTGTTGGGGGCAGCTGGGTAGCTCAGTGGATTGAGAGCCAGGCCTAGAGATGGGAGGTCCTAGGTTCAAATCTGACCTCAGACACTTCCCAGCTGTGTGACCATGGGCAAGTCACTTGACCCCCATTGCCTAGCCTTTACCACTCTTCTGCCTTGGAGCCAATAAACAGTATTGACTCCAAGAAGGAAGGTAAGGGTTTAAAAAAAAAGACTATCAAGTTTCAAGAGAAAGAATAAAAGCAACAAAACAATCTAAACTTGCCAAGCTTGTATAATAGAATAAATATAAGAAAGCAGCTGCCTTGCTTTTTTCAGAGGTGGTACTCTATGAGTATATAAAAACACATGTAATGTCATACTTTGCTGATGTGTTGGTTTTTTATTGAAGTATATACTTTCTTTTTTTATTCCACATTTTAAAGGAATGGTACTCTGCTAAAGGGAATGGAATGGAAGCAGGGAACTGTGATATGAAGGTAACATCAAAAAACATTTTTAAAAAGTGTCTTTAAAAAGTCTAAAAAGAAAGCAATAATGAAGAAGGAATCACCGATGAAGTGGTGTCTGAGTAAAGGATTACTTGAAGGAGTACAAGGATTAAATAAAAATCATATGTATGTAAGAAACCTTTCCAGTTTTGGAGAACAATACCAAGAGCAGAATAGTGAGATCAGAAAGTAAGAGACAATGGGACAGATTTTTTTTTCACCCATGTTTGCTGGAATTACATGAATGATAGCTTTGTAAAATGAGATGTGTCAGGTTAAGGAGAAATTTGATTGGCAGACTAAGACACAAAGTGTAGTAGTAATTGAATCAATACAATAATCAAAGAGTCTTAGGTTCAAGTCAAATGTGATACAGAGAAAGGACCAACTTTGAAACTCAACAAAACTGCAATTTTCAGAGGAATTGTTTCCTGGCTTTTCTAAACAAAATTTTTTTTAATCTGGCCATTAGATCTACTTCTGATCACCTTCTTCTGTGACTTCTCAAGAATATTTGCAGATAGATGTGAGGCCATATTTTCTATGAGCCCCAATAAATTTCTATAACTCTACCCCATCCAATATTTTATTATTCTTCCTTTGTTTTATTTTTATTTTCTAATGGTTCTTCTTTCCATAACTGACTCTGTATAGCCATGAAGGCCCCTCCCTCAAGTGGGAGGTTGGAGGGACCTACAACACATCCCCTCTTAGGTTTGGGAGGAAGGAGATGAAAGTACCTTTTGTTTTCATAGTAAAACTCTAATGACTGCCTGCCCACTAACAGAAAAAAAAAAATTAAAGGCAGTAGCCATGGCATTACTAGGGCATTAATAGTAGTACTAACACTCAATGGAATATATTACTGAAAGAATGAATAGATTACTAAGAGAAAAAAGAAGAAAGTTTTTGATAATTTAATTGCTGTTGTGTTCATCTTGAACAGATAGTTGCAAATGATCTTTGTTGCCTTCTCACATCGGTTTTAGAATTCAGTCTGCATTGCTGGCAGAAAAGGCCTTTTGGTTTAGCAACCTAGTATCTAATAGGAAATAGAAACTGTTTTATTGAAACAATAAAAGCCTTGGCATAATAGCACATTTGAACTTTTAAGTACATTAAAAACAACTGGGAGTTCAAGGAGTGTGTTACATCTTCTTTTACTACCAATCTTTAGATCAGAAACTGGCAGACTTTAAAGCCATGTTGTAAAAAGACAATTCCATTTAAATAAATATTTATTATATTATTAATCATAATATTATTTAAATTTTTTAAGTCACAGTATGGTGAAAGTAAATGAACATTTATTAAATACCTACTATGTACCAGGCACAATGTTAAACACTTTAAAATGTTATCTAATTTGATTATCACTTTAATATAAGGAGGTAGCTGTTATTGTTGTCCTAATTACACAGTCGAGGAAACTGAGACATGTTAAAATTTAAGTGACTTGCCCATAATGAACAGAGCTAGTAAGTGCCTGAGGTCAGAAGGTCTGAAATTTCTTCTTCCTGACTTCATGGCCAGTACACTATCCACTCTGCATGATCTAGATGCCTGTTGGATAATGTTTTCATTCTTTACTTTGTTTTCAATTAGTGTATAAACTGACCACATGCTTGTGTTAAAAATTTCATTCAAAGAAAACAAAAAGAAACTCATGTTTGTTGTTTCTGTGAGTCTTAATGAAAACAAAAATAGCTTGGTATCTCAATGTACTTTTTTTTTTAAACCCTTGTACTTCGGTGTATTGTCTCATAGGTGGAAGATTGGTAAGGGTGGGCAATGGGGGTCAAGTGACTTGCCCAGGGTCACACAGCTGGGAAGTGGCTGAGGCCGGGTTTGAACCTAGGACCTCCTGTCTCTAGGCCTGACTCTCACTCCACTGAGCTACCCAGCTGCCCCCCTCAATGCACTTTTAAAAAGTTATTTGCAAAGCTCTTATGTTGGGAATTGAAGGGGGAGTGAGAGGTTCATTATTTTAAAATAATAATGACAATTTATGAAATATAATCTCAAACCAAGATGTTCTTAAAATGTCTGTTTTTAAGTTAATGTTTGGTAGTTTTCCAGAACAAAGAAAAATTATGAACAGGTGTTGGTTTGTTCATATAGACTAAAAACAATCTAGAGTCATTTCCAAAAAGTTCCAGCATTTATTTTTATCTTCTTTCCAGTGCTAAGATGACCTTACAAAAAGAAAAAAAAGTCTTAAGATAGATGAGATAGTACTTATTCAAATAAGTTCTGAACCTTCTCTGTTCTAGACATACAGCTCCCAAAACTGTACCATAATTGTACATTAGCCTCTCTGAGAAAGTTGGAATAATATGCTATTAAACTCTTGCCATTTAAATCTTGGAAAAAAATTTGGAATGCAATTGCAAAAGAGAAATAAATATGAGCAGTAAAAAAGGCATGTTGCTATATGAGATCTGTCTGAATAGGAGTTTATGAAAATACTCTGGAATCTTTACTTGTAAAACAATGATTTTAAGAAATATAAGTCCAAGGGAAAAACATGTATGGTCCTACTACCTCCATTGATACAATCTTAGGAAGAGAAAGGATCCAAAATTTTGTAAAGAATAGAATGGTGCAGTGGAAAGTTTATTCTATGTAGATTTAAGATCTACTCTGTCATTAACTATATATTGATCTTGTTATGAATTCCAGATTCCCCATGGTTAGAATACAGAATTGGACTAGACGATCAAATTTGAAATCATTTTGCTTCTTTTTTTCATTGATGAGATGTCATTTTTTTAGTTTTTAGAAAATGTTATGATATAGAATTCATACTGAAGATATTGAAACCAAAAACTCCAAGTTAACCCAAAGGTATTTCTTCCAAGGAAAAACTAGTGATTTAAATTTGCAAGTTGAGCTATATAATGGAGAAAAACCAGGGATTAAATACTACTCGTGGGCTCACTGGGGTGGATAGAAGATAGGAAGGGAGAATGGGTGAGATTTTACAAGTCAGGGAACCAGGTATAACTACAAGGGAAAGACCATTGACTGAAATGACAGTTAAGACTGACCAACTGTCACTCAGCCCCACCTAGCCTGGAATAAATACAGACTAATACATACTCACGATGAGGTCCTAAATTTACTAAAAACACACAGGGAATCAGTTTAATAATAATATGAGGGGATTGGAAAGGGGGTTAGGTAAACTATGGCTAACAACCCAGGTCTGGAATCAAAAAGGTTAAGATCCCTAGCCAATCTGACTTCTGCCAGGCTTTGACAGCTTGGCTAAGGACCTGGGGAAGAGGGTTTGCACTTGCAATCTCACAACTCTTCCAGGGATGTTACAGGATATCAGGAACCAACTTCTCCAGAACGGATATAACCAGGTAGGGATTGAAGTCAGCAAGATGTCCACCAGATCACAGGCCACTTCCCTATTCAGTGCTGTCTCTCAGGATTGATGTCCTCTGCTTTCAACCTTCGCCACTCTCCAGGATTCCAGGGAATCAGGGTGCAACTCCACTAGCTCTGAGGTCTCCCAGGGTCAGTTACAGCTTGTCCCAACCACCATTGAGTCTTTCTCAGAGAGAGAGCAAGCCACTTCCTGCTTCCCCATTCCATGTGGAATTCTCCAGCCCTTCCTGCTAAGTCTCCTACATAAATACTAAATAATCTTCCTCACAACAGCTATTGTCAATGATTTGTGATTGCCAG
Organism: Gracilinanus agilis; assembly: GCF_016433145.1. NCBI lineage: Eukaryota > Metazoa > Chordata > Mammalia > Didelphimorphia > Didelphidae > Gracilinanus > Gracilinanus agilis. The sequence goes on along the minus strand of NC_058133.1, from coordinate 297,151,354 downwards.
CTAAATGATAAGTATTATATGTGGTATAAGGAATTAATATGAATGTGTTTGCCCCAAAATTTCCTCCTCTCAGTCTTTCAAATAACCTTAAAAACTTGGTATATGCCATGCTTAGACAGGTTGTCAATAGATGAATCATATTATTTATAAATATTTAAATGTACTGAAGGTAGAATTTATTTTACATCTGCTACTTTTTATATAGGAATTACTACATTTTATGATAGAGGATGCCAACAACTAAAGTTTTCCTATTTTTTGGAATGAAAACAAACATGCCTTTTGAGTCAAAATTACATGGAACTGCTTGCTTATCAGAACATTTTTAGAATTTAGCATATAATTTACAGATTCTACAATTTACAGGAACATTTAAAAGGCATCTATTTATAACACTCTCTTCTTGACAACCTTTGTTGGGATTCATTAAATAGAGGAAAGCTCCTGTTGATTTCACTCAAAGAAATCTCAGTTTGCTCCATTCTTCTTCCTATACATTTCCTACAAATGACATCCCTTCTGGCATATATAAAAGTTTAACCTAAAAATGTGGACTAGAACGTTAAGTAATTCCAGCTAAAGGAGATAGTATATCACTATATCAAAGGAATTTTAGGTTGGTTTCATTGCCAGAACACTTTAAATTGGTGAAGTGATAGAAATAATACCATATATAGGAGCTGTATGTAGAGATTTGAAGAAATGAGGAGAAATACGAAAATAGCAGCTGGCTTCTGATGCACTTCCATGCTTGCACCTCTGACACTGTTGGTATCATACTTGTGTTGGTAGGTCAAAATCTTATGCAGAGTTGTGTCTGGGGCATTTGAGCATTCCCTCTATCATCTTTGGATTTTAGAGTTAGGTAGTTGCATCGATAATCCTAAAATGGGGTTCTCAGGCCACTGGTGTCATTGGTCTTCCTGTCCTATTCTGCCATTTGACTTCATCCATGAGAATGACTAAATGCTTCTAGAGTCCTCTCCATTTCCATTGTGGACAAACTTTGTGAATTACTTGTTTTCCACCTCTACATTAGGAAACTAAGAAGATTGCTATAAAATGCCAAACTTCCAGTCTGGCTCTTGGTAGACTAAAGTAGAGTGGCACTTCAATAGTTTGAAGTTTATGGAAACAGGTTTCAGTTCAAAAGAAGTAAACTGGAACTTAAACGTGTTTAAAAAGATGAATACACTATGGTGGCTTTATATTTTTTGTGCAGTGTGAATAATTTAATCAAACTGTTTTTTGACTCATTGAAGTATGAGTGACTAAAACAACACTGGTTTTGTAAAGACTAGAAAAGGATAATAGGTGGGCATTGGCTCAATCATATCATGTCCTGGATGGCAGATATTCTTTTATTTAGAGATCTATAAATAACAATAAACACCAGAGTGCTGGTTCATAGATAACCAACTGCCCCATGGTGCTGGTTGACAGGACAGTTGCCAAATGAGAAAATAGACTGCTTCATTTGAGTATATGGAATCAACATTTGTCATCTACTAAACACAATTGGGTGGAAACACCAAGAGATAAACAATACAGTGGAGAGAGTGCCAGGCTGAAAGTCAGGAATAGCCTCAGATAATTAGAAGCTATGTGACCCTAGGCAAGTCACTTAATCCTGTTTGTTTCAATGCTCTCATCTGTACAATGAGCAAGAGAAGAAAATGATAAACTACTCCAGGAGCTTTGCCAAGAAAATTCCAAAAGGATTCATGACTGACATATAACAGTAAACATATTCCTTGATCTCACACCTCTATTTAAATACACAATTCCTTAAATACAATGTATTTGCAATTTTCTGAACTTTGATTATTGAAATTTCATTCTTTTTATGATGTGACAGCAAAAATACTTGATATATAGTTAAAAGGTCTAAATTCAAATTCAGACTACTGCTTTTAATATAGCTACTTTGGGCAAGTAAATTGCTATGGGTCATAAAGACAGTATACGTCAGAGGAATAATTTGAACCTAAGTCTTCCTAGATTTGACTGTCTAGTCACAAATTTGCATTCCTTTATGATGTATTGCATATATACATATATATGTAAATATATATAATACATAGAAAATATATATAAGGAATTTGAAAGCTAGGAGGTATTAGGTTTACAAACACAAGGAGTCCATAACCACTCCTTTAAACACACATACAAACACATGCATGCATGCATGTACATACACACAAAGACACTCACTCACCATGTGCAAGTAAATCAACCTGGACCTCACATTCCTCTTCTGTTAAACAAAGTGGTTACACTAGGTAGCTCTGATCTCTCATGCTCCTCTAGATCCCTGATTCAAGAATCATTGAAATTCTAAAGTAAATATTTTCTCCTATAACACCCGGCTTAATTCTAATTTCTCTGGTCAAATGTACCTACCATCCCTGAAGCAGATCTATTATAGACATTATTTGCTATTCTACAAATTTTCCCCCAGGAAAAGTGTCTTTATTTTGAATGAACCCCTTCATCATAGATACTGTACTTACATAGTCTATTGTTATTGATTCCCAGTAGGCAATAGCTTCAGTCACTGTTTGACTTTCTTTCAGTAAGCTTTATGGGTTGTTTTCCTTATTTTCTTTCTGCCCCTGCTGCTTATCTTCTGTTCACTTTCATGTCCTACACAAGAGCTCTTTTGAGATCCTCATTGCCACCCCCTCAGTTAGCACATTTAGACCATTAAACTCAAATTCCCAGATCTTATTTTTTCTTTTATTGGGCATTGCTTTATCTCTTGGTCTTTGCCAACTGGAATATAGGTGTCTTTGTTTACTCCTTATTGGTGAGTAGCAGCAAAGTGACCTTTCATTGCCATAGGGCTCTGAGGCTATTATGGTATTTTATTGGACTTAAGATGATCCAACTGAGCTTCTCTCAGCCAGCTTAATGGATACCTTTAAATTCTAATTCGTGCCTCAGTCATTTGTCTCTTCTCTCTTTTCCATGGTTTTATTCAAGTTATAAGATGCATTTATCAGACTTCACTAACTCTTCCTTCTCTCAGGGTTTGTTCCTTAAACGTAAAATCTAAACAGCTAGGTGTTTTAGTGGAGCTAGGCATAGAGATGGGTGGTCCTAGTTTCAAATTTGGTCTCAGACTTCCTAACTGTATGACTTTAGGCAAGTCACTTAATTCCTATTGCTTAGCCCTTTCCACTCTTATGCCTTGGAACCAATATACAGTATTGATTTTAAGATAGAAAGTAATTTTTTAAAGAAAGTATATGCTCCAAACACCAATATATTATAGGAAGTGGACTGTAGAACAATTATGTCTTCCATTTTTTGTGTGTGTTTTGTACTTTCTTTTTTAATTTTCACATATTGATATTTGCATATATATTTCCCCTCCCCATAATATAAGAATCTTGAACACAGGAACTACTTAATTCATGCCTTTGTGTCCTCAATGCCTAGAATAGTGTATGACATATATTAGGAGATTAACTAATGGTCATTGATTGACTTTCTTGCCAAAAACCTTAAATTTTGCTTACTTTTTAGGGGGGTTGGGTAAGAGTCACTCAAAACACTGATGTACCATGTCAACTCATTCAACACTAGCAGCCCTTCTTGAAAGAAAAGAATATCTTATTCTGTTAATTGAAAAGTAATTCCCTCTGAAATTTGATTGGAAAGAAAAATTTCCCAGTAAAATAAAATCTATTTATTAAGAGACTAATTATCTTAAGAATTTGGAGTAATAGAGTCACAATGATGTAATATTCTTTATTTCAAGTTGTAATATATTTCAAGATTCATGATCTTTCGAGGTTCTACTGACCACTTGATAACAAATAACAAGGTATGTGCCTAAAATAAAGGAATTAAACTAGCTCTCCCTCACAAGCAAAATATGCTATCATTAAAACATACACAAGTGATTTTTAAAAAGATTGCTTTGTTCTTCATTATTTAAAATTCTAATTTTATTTAAGGTGTTATACCAGCCTCTCCCCAAAACATTGATAATTAAATGCTATATTACCTCTAAATGATGCTTCCACAAAAAATGAAATGACAATAAAAACATACATCTAAATTTTTTACATTATCTATATTACCATCTAAACCTACAAGAATGGGAGTCCTTTGACTCATACATTTCTTTTTTCTTGTTCAGTCATCTACTACTCTTCGTGAACCCATGGAACATAGCTATCCATGGAGTTTCCTTGGCAAGGATACTAGAGTAGTTTACCATTTCCTTTTTGATTTTAGTTGTTTTATTTCTGATTCTCTGTGGCTAATCCCAAAGGATTATGTTTGCTGATTATTCTCTTCCCAGGCAGTCCCATTTGCTTCAGTGGCTATAACTATCATTGTTATGTAGATGATTAGTAGGTCCTTATCTCTAGTTTCTTTAATGTCATGTTTCCAAATACCAACTAGACATCTCCACCTTCATGTCCTGCAGGAAATTCAAATTCCATTTTATTTTGCTGTTATATGTCTGGACAAATTTTTTAAAACCTCAAGGAAATTTTATTGCTGAGTTTTATTGTTATTGAGTAATATCAGTAATGACTGATTCTTTGTGACCCCATTTGGGGTTTTCTTGGCCATTTCCAATTCCATTTCATTTTACGACGAGGAACTGAAGCAAACAGGGTTAAATGACTTACCTAAGTTCAAACAAGTAGTACGTGTGGCTGGATTTGACCTCAGGAAGATGAATCTTCCTTTATCCACTGCACTATATAACTGCTACATCCTAAACTACAAAAAAGTGAAACTTCATTTTTTAGAATTGGTAAGCAATGTGCTTTAAGAGTTGAATTAATACTGCCATATCATTTTTGCCTCATGGGTCCAAAAGGTATATTTTGAAGGACTGCCATTGATTTAGAATCTAAGGGGCAGCTGGATAGCTCAGTGGATTGAGAGCCAGGCCTAGAGATAGGAGGACCTAGGTTCAAATTTGACCTCAGACACTTCCCAGCTGTGTGACCCTGGGCAAGTCACTTGACCCCCATTGCCTAGCCTTTACCACTCTTCTGCCTTGGAACCAATAAACAGTATTGGTTCCAAGACAGAAGGTAAGGGTTTAAGAAAAAAGAATCTATCTTTACTACAGAAATGTGATTTTTAAATTATGTAATTCTGATACATATGTATCATATATACATATATATTTTATTCTACATAATTCAAAATGTATATGATATACAATATATTTATATAATCTTATTCTACTATACATCTACATTAATATATTATATCAATATAATATATATACCTTATGCCACATAATAAAAAATCATAATTCAGTGGTAAAGATGGATTTAGTTTTAAAGATGAAAATAAATATACATGTACACATTTTAAATTAGAGTTGATGAACATACAATAATTTCTTACTTGGATGTTTCATTGTTTCTTAAAGATTGTTATGTCAATAAGGGATAAGGCCTAGAAGGTCTTTTCAAGAGGTAAATGTTAAAAATCTTCCACTGGTGACAGGATAGCTCAACTGATAGATGGTAGATAAAGAAAGAGAGAGAAATGGATGATGAATCAGCAATAGAGAAATAGATTGAAGATCTATAGATAGACAAATAGATACATAAGGTGTTAAGTATTTACTCTGTGCTATACAATGTGCTAAGTGTTTAAGAATCAAAAACAAGTAAACAGAACAGGCTCTCCACTAAAGGAGGTTATATTCTAATAGGAGACGACAAACTTAACGTAGGATATTATGGTCAGAACAGAACCTAAATAAAATCATTTTGTTGACAGTATGTATGAAGACCTAAAATGGGGAAAGATGAGATAGGGAGAACTTTAAGGTAATGGAGATGATGAGGACATAAATACTAATGTTATATCCATGTAAATAGAGAAGAAAGGGTAGATGTGAGATATTTGGGGAAGGTAGAAATAGAAAGATTTGGCAACTGATTGGATAAGTATGGTTAAAAAATGAGGAATCCAAGAAAAAGTCAAGACTATGAATATGCCATGTTGCCTATCTATGACACAGATATTGAAGTCTGGAAAAATATATGTTTGGATGGGAAAAGAATGAATTCTGTTTTGGATTTGCTGTGTTTGAGATATCTCCAGGATATCCAGCTTGAAACATCCAGTATGCAATTAGTGATGCAAGACTGAAGCACTGGAGAGACTGGAAAGTAGATAGAAAGAGATAGATAACTGTGAATCATCAGAGAAATGAAAGTGTTAAAAGAGAAAAGCAGGAGTTTAGGACAAAGTTTCAAATAACATTCTCCTCCTTTGTATCTAATTAGTTGTCAAGTTTTGAATATTCTAACTTTACAGTATACTTAACATCCAACCCCTTTTCTCTACTTTCACAGTTTCATTAGATCATCATCACTTCTCATTTGGCCTAATGCAAAAGCCTTTTAATGGGTCGTCCTACTTCCAGTTTCTCCCTAATAAATCGCTAATATTTACATAGTGCCTATTATTTGCCTGGTGAAGTGTTAAGTATTTTAAAAATATTATCTCATTAGAGCTTCCCAATAACACTGATTTTTACTCTTGAGGAATCTGAGCCAGAAGGCAGCTAGATGGTACAGTGGATAGAGTGCTGGTCCTTGAAGTCAAGAAGACCTGAATTCATATCTGGTCTAAGACACTTACTAGATCTGTGACCTTGGACAAGTTACTTAATCTTCTTTTCCTTCGTTTCCTCATCTGGTAAATGAGCTAGAAAAGGAAGTGACAAACCACTCCAGTGTATTTGCCAAGAAAACCCCAAATGGTGTCACAAAAGAGCCAGACACAACTGAAACAACTGAATAACAGCAAATCTGAGGCAGAGGCTAAAGTAACTTCAAGGTATAACAGATATTTACTATCTTGGGGCCATATTTTAACTCAAGTATTTTAGCCTTAGACCCAACACTCTATCCACTGTGTCACCTAACTGCCCCAATAATAATAAGCTAATAATGACAAGTAATAAACAAAGAAGGACTGATGGTCAAATTGAGGGATGACATACAAATTACCAAAAGGATTAGAACTAGAATGGATCTCAATTGCCATCTCATTTTGGTGGCAAGGAAACTGAGGTCCAGGAAGGAAAAAGGTGACTACTCTAAGATCACATAGATAGCAAATATCAGAGGTAGGAATTATTTCCTTCTACTTATCATTATCTATTTCTTTCTATCCTGTCCCTTCTCCAAAGTCGGTTTTGCTTCCGATCATTCTCTGTCTTAATCTTCCCTCCTTTTTATCAGACCTCTCTATATACCACTAAGATTATTATATTTTCCCCAATGTTAATATTAATTTTTTTCTTCTAGGCTTGATTGACTCAGAGTACTGACTAAGGAGGTTAAAATGACTTCCTATTTGAGTATAACAGACTACAAGGGGTTCCATTTTCTTCAGAGGCTTAAAAGTATAGGTTAAATAACATGATCAAAAAACAATGTGCTCAGCTGAATTCAAATTGATACATTCACTAAAAATCCTTCTTGAAATGCCATTACTCTGGTATAGCTAAGAAAATGTTAATTTGTTGAATGACTTAGTGGAGTGGTACTGGAGCTAGTTCCAGTTCTAGAGAGCAAATTGTTCATTTTTTCATTCAAACCATTTACATCATAGAAATCAACAAATGGTACTAATAAGGGCTTAATGCATTGTTGTGTTGATTGTTTAGACTTTAGAAATTAGTGAAAAAATGTAAATAATGAAAATTAAATTTAAAAATATGTCATACATACATGATTTTGAAGAACTATTTGTTAAACATTTATGAGCATGCCTCTGCCTATGAGTGTCCCATTTTTTTTTCAGTACTTGAACTATATAGAGATTGAGCTGAGTCAGGACTATCCCTTAACAATAGCCCTTCTCTCTCAGGATATTTATTGGACAATATTTTTTGGCACAGGTTCATTTCTTCATAGGGATGAAACAGTCACATGTTATCAGACTTAGCCTGATCAGGTCATGGACCATTTGAAATGACTAATGTGCATGCTGACTTGACCAACCACGTTAATTTTGCTATACTAAAAACATCTTCACAGTACAAATAAGTGAAAACTTTTAGAAGTTAACTATGTAACTTGTAGGGTTTTAACATTAAAAACTGTAGACAATAATCTCCTCAGATTGATTTAAATAATGACCTGCTTAGCAGCAAGGGACTGCAACTAATGATCTCTTGAGATACCTCAAAGAGCAAAAGTACACTGGTTGTGAAGTCCTTATGTAAATAATCTCCTAGGGGACCACAAAAATGATTCCTTATACAATGAGTTACAGCTATAATATTTCATTATTACCCTACCATGGTAATTTATATCAACTTTTTCCTGGAATGTTGTTTATTGCTATCTATACAACCAAGACTTGCATTGTTTTGGTCCATGATATCTAAGGACCTTGAATACTTTTCCTTAATCATAGGGAAATCTAGAACCCAAACTCATGGGCATTATAGTTAGGTTTGCAAAACACTTTCAAAGTACCGGAAACACATACAGATTATCGTCCAAACCATTTGTAATTTGAGTGCATTTCCTGATAGATATGAGGTCATGAATGACATATGTTATCAAAAAAGAAAGTAAATAAGCTGAGTAGGTGGGTGTGAGGAAGGATAAAAGGGAATAAGGAATTATAAGGTGATTGGAGGAGGAAATGAAGGTATGGGAAGGTATTTAGGAGATAAAAGAAATGGGGTATGTAGGAGAGGCAGCTCAAACAGGTTTATTCCCAGAGGCTTGAGACAGAGAATACTGGGAGGAAACTCGGGCCAGTAATAAACATTTAGGCTTGACTCAGGGTTTCTCTAGTTAGTTTCAAAGTCTCTTGAGGGAGGGGTCAAGAGGGCCCCTCCCTGCCAGTCAAACTGATGGCTGGAGGAAGTCTTGAAGGTGGGTACTTCCTGTCAAGATGGATGTGGCAGTTGTCTCAAGAAATAAAGGAAAATGATTCTTTCCTTTTGGCCCTTGTCTTAATTTTCGACACAATATCTCACGACAGGGTTTGAACAGGTAACAAGGGGATTTATTAATACCAGGATCAGTCAGAAGGGGGAGGGGTTCAGGATTTTCTAATTGCTGCTAGGGAGAGGGGCGATGGTGGGGGATGGGTCATAGAAAGGTTTAGACAGAGAGAGTCGGGCTCTCCCAGTCAGGAAGATTTGACTGCCTTTTAAATAAAGTCTTTATCAAACCTAGAGGTAACTTATTTGAGGATACTCCAATTATCTAAAGAAATTAAAATCTACTATGTTCAATCACCAAGCCCTCCCTTCCACCCAGAACCCAAAGGAAAATCAGGGAAGGGGAGGGATGGAGATGGGCGATCAGGGAGAGGTCCAGAGAAATGAGATAGGTCCAAATTTCCCCAAAACAAAATAAGCGCAGGCCAAGGCCAAAGCAATTAGGCCAAAGCCGAAAGGCCAAAGCAAAAGCCTCCAGCCACAGCAAAAGCCAGAAGGCAAAAGCCTCGTCAGTTCGAACTACACTTCTATTTATCGCTTTAAGTTCTAACTGACTTTCTGAACATTCTAAGATATTTAACTGACGTTTTATGACCGTTAGAAATTACAGAAGCAAAAAGTTTCTGTTAGCCACCTTGCATTACACATATGAATTCTATTATAGTTCTTTTCACAAAGTAATACAGGATAAATATATTTTGAAAGCTAATGTAAAAATTATTTTTAAAATTTTTAAATTTAAATTTAAAAAATTAAAAAAAAACCCTGTGGGTAAGTGTGTTCAAAATCCCAAATAATTTCATTGCAGTTCTTTAGAGAATAATCCATTAACAAAAAGAGAATTGTCTCTGTATAAGTCCCAAATTTTATCCAAAGTGACCATGCTGTAGATATTTCAATACCACTGTGTAGGTTGTGCAACTTTTTTCCCCACTCTAATATAAAAAATATATATATATATATGATATACACATGTTACATATATACACACAGATATATACATAGATAGATATACATATATATATCATAAAACCCATGCATATATACAGATTATGTATATACATATATATAATACATAGATATGTGTATGTATAAATATATATACAAACATATAAACATTTTCATTGTGCAGAGGATCTATTTCCCTATCTGGCATATAACTTTAGAATAAGGCAGAGACTTGAGAAAGTATTTAGGCTAGTGACCTTCTTTTACAGAAAAATAAAATGAGACTTGGAAAGGTTAAGTGACATTTAGGATTTGCACCCAATTCCTCTAACTCCAAAGTTAGTGCTTTTTGTACTGTTTCCTGTTGATGGGAATTTGCACTCTAAAGCTATCATTTACTCTAACAATACAATATCTGTGGAAAAGGCAGTGATTAAAACACACAAGCTAGTGGCTGCAGAAGTGTGTTGTATCACAAAATTTTCCCAACTGAGATTTAAGATTCTGGTTCTGATTCGATGTACTACAAAATTTTAATCGTCTATTTAGATCTCTGTTTACTCAACTATAAAATAGAACATGAGGCTAACTGCTCTTCAAAGTCTCTTCCAGTTCTAAACTTCTTTGATTTTGACACATCAATTGAATTTTTTAAGAATTGGTTTCCTACAATTACATTTCATTTCCTAGTTTCTCTTAGCCACACAAATACGGTATTGTTGAACTCATAGCTCATAGACTAAATTGATCACTACTAATGAAATAGGAAATGATATTCAAGTGTAGTTTATGTATTAGAAAATACAGCTAAATTTTGCCATAGCATTCAAATATGGGGATGGGATGATCAATATGCAGCCCCTAAGTATATGTTATATTGAAATAGAGCTCCTATATTGATGAATAATACTTTATGAAATATCTTTTCTCTAATCCAAATCATATGCTATATTTTATTTTAAAATAATTAAAAATTTTAAAATGATAGCTATGTAAAATATGGACATATATTAATTAATATTTTATTTTAAAGAAGTTGAAATAGAAAATGTATCTGAAATGATTTCTTAAAAAAATTCAGTATGGTTGCTTCTGATATAATGAAATGCTGAATTATATAACTCTTACCCAATTCTAATTTGAAGGCAGAATTCCAGGTCTTTAGTTTCAATATAATGGAAAGGCGAGGCTTTTTGCATAATAAAAAGGGAGCTACCTTATTAAGTATTTTCCAATATTTAGACTGGAAATCAAAAAATTTAAAATGACAAGAGTCCCTATCTTCAAAGAGTTTACAATCCAGTTGGGGAATCAATCACTACATAAATTATTGTTGAAGGTGAAATGTGATAAAAACAAAAGGAAAATCATAGAAAAACTGCAAAATTGGAACTTGGTAAAAAAACAACTATCCACCACCATAGAGGGAACTGACATTCTGCATTCAGATTGAAGCATACTATTTTTTACTTTCTTTCCTTCACAAATTTTTCTTTTTTAATAACCTGACAAAAATGGAAATATGTATTATATGATAACATATCTACAACCTATATTATATTACCTGCCTTGTTGAGGAGGCAGGGTTTGGAATAAGGAAGAGAACATGGACTACAAAATTTCAGAAAAGGATTTTTAAAAATTACATCAACATGTATTCTGGAAGAAGGCAAAAAAAAATTCAGATACCTAAAAGAGTTATAAGAATAAGGTTGGAGAAATAACTTGGTATTCAAATTAAAATTTCAGAAAGGAGATGAAACTGACATGGGTTTTGGGGGGAAAGTCAAAATGATTTTGATGTTGAATTATCATTTGTTTTCTCCCATTTAAAAAATAGCCTTTACCATAGGTTAAGTGAGCAGATATTGTAAAGTCTTCAGTCTTTCTCATAATGAGAAACCAAATTTAATTAATCTTTTCCTTTCTTACCCCCATTTCACTATAATTTCTTTGGCATATGTATCTCCCTGAGAATCAACTTATGAACAACAGATCTGTTGCTATTCCATAATATGTAACGCTTAGAGATTTACCTGGGGATCGACAGAGGTTAAATTACTTGCATATGTTTCCAAATCCAACCAGCATTTAAGATGTGCCAGACTTGTATTCAGATCTACCTGGCCATCTACTATACCATAGTGACTCACTCTTCTAAATGTTTCATGAAACAAAAAAATTAAGATTGAAGTAACTGATTTCCACTTGAAAAAAGAGCTTTCTTAGATAGGAACAGGTTAAGTCAATGATGAAAAAGTTACAAAAGCATGACATGAAATATATTCAACTTTCAAACATCAACTATACTTTAGCAATTATAATTGCCATATTTTATGCTCACAGTTATAATTTAGTAGAGTGCTTTTTGTATGCTTTTTCTTCTCAAGGCCCCAGGGAACCCTCATTTTAACATAAATCCTCTTCAGAAATAAACGTCTATTGTCTGCACAGCTTTCAGCATCAAGAAATTCAAATAAACACACATTTATTATTTATACTTAGGTCTGAATGGGATCTGTCTGAATTCTGTTTAAAAGGCATAAGAGAAAATTTTTTGCCACTACAAGTTAGCTGTGCAAAATCATCCACATAAATTGCTTTCTGTACATATTAACCCAGTATAAAAGCTTTCATAAGTATATTACATAAGAGTAGATTACTTATGTATTGTAACTTCATATAATTTAGAGATTTGTAGCTCGAGGAGCCCTCAGAAGTCATATAGTTTAAATCTCACATTTCAAAGATGAGGAGATTGAAGCTTAGAAAAGTTTAAATGATTTCCTCAAGGTCACACAGATGGTAAGTGGCAATGTCAGAATCCGAACCCAGGTCCTCTTACTACATTTTCAGGATTATTTGTAATATGCTACAAGATCTTCTTAATCTTCCTATTTGCATATCATGTTGATTATAAAAGCTACTGAGATACTCAAATTTTTTCAGCTTAACTATCCACAATGAAAAGACAAAAGAGACAATAAATAGCTATTATCTAGAGTATTTTATGTAACTGGATACACACAATCAATCAATCAATCAACCAATTCATCTATCCATCTATCCGTCCATCTGTCTGTCTGTCTCTGTTTATATTATGTCAATATATATGTCTATCCAAGATGTCCCAAAAGACTTAGTGAGGTTTAAAGCTATTAAATTATTAAAGATATTTAACTACTAAAGCATTTATAACATATGTTTGTGTGTATATTCATAGATATATTTATACACAATTATATATGTGTGTGTGTTTATCCATCTATTCTATGTATATGAATATATATATACATAGACATGTTATACAAAGGCAATGGATACATGCTTGGCAAGACTATACAGGTGACAGTATATTACCAACACAGAATTGTGACATAAGACATAATTGAAAAGGTGTACAAGAGAAAGAGATGAGCTTGTCACGTAATAAGAAAGGGGGAGTAACTGAAGAGCAGCTATTGTTGATTTCTGGCACTCATATAATGTGATGAGATCTAGATGATTCCCGCTGTCCTCCTCCCACATGTTAGGTGATGGGAAAGAAGATGATAAAACACAGCTAGATTCAAATTACCACTAGTGGAAGATAGACCTGTATCCTTGAGATAATGCTTTTATCAAGGCATTTCATTCTTCATCCTGACAAGTTTATTCCTCATTCATTTTAATCCAATTTAATTCATTTCAGCAGACATTTATTATTTCCCCAATTAGAGTGCAAATCCTTTGAAGGCAGGGATCTTGCCTTTTACTTCTCAATAGCTCTAAATCTAACACACTAACTTTAAGCACTCTGTACATGTCTGTTATTAACTAAGAAGAATTCAAGTAAAATAAATCATTTACTCTAAAATATTGTAACATAAGAGAACTGAGTTGTTCCTCACACAAGCTAAGTCAAGAACAGAATCAGAGGAAAAACATCCTTTAAATAACAGCATGAGTTTATTATCAACATGTTGGTACAAACTAACACAAAAACTACATATCAAGTGTCTCTATAACACAGTAGGTAGCACATTAGTCTCATAAGCTGCAGGTCCTGAGTTCGATCCCCGAAAGGGGGATGTGGAACAATGGGAGAAGCTTCTAAGGCAAAAGAATCACTTAGCTTTTACCTTGGGGTCCATTATTCAGATTATTCAGTCTGCAACTACTAGTCTTAGATTCCCTTCAAGGTGGATTCTTACTGGAACAGGGAACAGGGAACAGGCACAAAGCTTTGGGGGTCTCCAACCTACAAGCTATTCCTAAAACTTGGGGATAATCATAACCCACCAGGCCACAAGTTTGTGATCTCTAGATTCCGTGTAGACACATTATAACATACAGAAGATTGTTCTAGGTGCTAGGAAAGACATAAATTTTAGATATGATATTGTCCTTGCTCTCAAGGGACAATATTAACCTATGACTGAGATAAGACTAAGATAATATTTATAAGCTAAAACTAAGACACTAATAAAGGCTGTGATGAGTCAAAATAAACCATGATAGGTATATTAGAAATTTACCCCCCAAAATGGCATATGTTTATATTTTAAATTGGAGGCATTAGGGAACATTTGCTGAAGGAAGCATTTCAGTTGAACTTTAAATGATATGTAGATATTTAACAAGTGAACAGGATGATGTAGAACATTATAGGATCAGTCAAAAAAAAAAAGACACAGTGGGAAATAAAGGAATATGACTTGTATTCCAGGAGCAGAGTTGTTCAATTTGACTGGAGTATAGAGTATATGAAAATAAGCAATATGTTATTTGGCTAGAAAGTTAGGATCATGAATCTTGCATAGTAGTTTTAGGATTTTGCCCTTTATTTTTTAGGTAATTGGAAACCATTGTATTCTTCTGAATAGAAGAATAGATTAATCATAAATGTAAAAATATTATTTTAACAGATATATATGTATAAATGTTTCTTTATTACTCTCATACTTCCCTGAGTAAATATAATCTATATAGCCATATGAGTATGACTCACTTGCTTTTGATAGTATGGTTTCATATCATATATGTTTCTAGAACCAAACAGTTTGTCTTTTTCTTAGCAATAAATTCTTTTCAAATTGAATTGAAATGTCCACTCTTTTATCTCTGGAGCTTAGAGTTCTTGAGTTAAGTAACATTTGCTTTAGATAAAATAATATTTTGTTTTTATATATCCATGAATCCCTTAACAAAGGAAAGCATAGAGTAAAATACTCTTGATGAATTTTGCAAGAAGAAAGAAAGGAAAAGAAAGGAAAGGAGAGAGAAAGAGAGAGAGAGAGAGAAACATACAGAGAGACAGAGAGACAGAGAGAGATTATCCTCTTAACTTGTACTGGAGGGTATTGTAAAAATAGACTATGACCCTTTGCCTTTATCATTGGAAAGGAATACTATAGGTCTGTTAAACAGTTGTTTTTCACATTTATGTGAGTGTTAAATGAAATTAAAAGATATACTTGTTATCTTACAAATTATCCATTTTTCTCTGACCTGAATACCTTATCTTTTAGCAGGTTGCTTAATCAAATGCTCAACCAGTTGTGATTTCTTTCTTCCTGTATATAGTACCAAGCCATTAAATCATTAACATTTAAAGAGTAGTTGCATATACTTGCCACAGTGCTAGGTGCACTTTGGGAGGAAGAAAAATCTAAGATATGGTCCTCACTCGCATTCTACCTAGGGAGGCAAAATATAAATCAGATAGAGAACAATTAAAAGCCACATAAGTGTTCCTAAAATGTGAGAAGTTGTAAATAATGTGACATGAGGACATGCAAAATACTTCATGGAAAGAGGTTATTCAAGAAAATCTTTTTGATGATGTTAACTCCATGGGATTTGGAGTAAAAAAGCTGCAACTTGATTTATCACAAATGGGAAAGGAGGATGTCTCAATTTGGGGAGATTAAGGTTTTATAAGCAATTAAGAGAGGAGTCAATTTGGTATGAGCTAGAGTATTGAATTTAGTGTCAAATGGTTCTAATCCTCCCCCTGACCCTTACTTGCAGTGTGAGTTTAGGAAAGTCAATCATATTCTCAAAAGCTTCAGTTTCCTCACCTAAACTAAATGAGAAGGCTTTGACTAGCAGTATGCTGATAAATATTTAATAATGAGGAAGAAGAAGAAGGAGGAGGAAGAGGGAAAAGAAAAAATAGAAAAGAAATTATCGAGGACAAATTTTCAAGATTAATCTGCAATATTAAAATGGCTTTCATTAATTTCCCAAGTATAGTAATTAACAAAATGATAAATCAAGATCTCATTTGTATTCTTTGTCTATTTCTCAAGACTAAATGTTCATACTAAAAATTTAACAACCAATGCTGGCATTCCACCTGGGTTAAGAACATCACTCCCTATGATCTTTTGGCAAATTTGCCTAGTAACCAAAATTCTGATGCCATCTAGAAGGTATGATAAAGTGCATCAGTGTGCAGTGGAATAGACACTGCAGTTGTGGTCTGAAAGACTGCATTCAAATACTGACATAAGTACTGGCTCTTATTTCTTGGTTAATCTCATCTTGTCAAAAATCCAAAAGTGCTTGAAAAGGATAGCAGTCAGAGGAAAATATTTATTTCATTGTTTTTGTTTATTTGTTTGTTGTTGCTGCTATTGTTTTTGGCAAGAACAATTTGTTAAGACTAGCATGGCATTGTAGATAATATATGCACTTTGGAGTCAGAGGAAGAGAACCTAAATTTAAATCCTGACTTTCTTAGCATTTGGGTGACCATGGGCCAGAGAGTGATATAGTGTTTGCATCTAGTCTCAGAAGTGCTCCAGAGATACCATAAACCAATATTAGGAAACAGAAAGCCTATGAAGCAAATTAACTTATTTTATTTTATTTTTTTATTTTTTAGAAAAATTTTGCATGGTTACATGATTCATGTTCTTATTTTACCCTTCACTCCCCAACCCACCCCCCATAGCCAATGCGCATTTCCACTGGTTTTAACATGTGCCATCTATCAAGACCTATTTCCATATTATTGATAGTTGCATTGGTGTGGTCATTTCGAGTCTACATCCCCAATTATGTCCGCATCAACCCATGCGTTCAAGCAATTGTTTTTCTTCTGTGTTTCCACTCCTGTAGTTTGTAGCAAATTAACTTTAATGAAGCTAGATATAAAACAAAATGTATTTAGGGAAAATCATGATAAGTGGTTAGCTAGTTTCTAGGTTGGAATTGGGCGTATGGCTGGAGCCCTGAAAGGAATGAGGTGGCTTCTCCCATGACCAGTAAAAACTAGTGGGATTTTTATAGGATTCTTATCTAGGTGTACCACTAACAGACATTAAAGGGAGAGAGAGGATGGACTTGGAGACTGGTGCTGATTTATACTGGTGGGAAGGGGAAAGACTGGGGGAATTGAACTCTTTTGACATACTCCAACTCCCTAGCCAGCTATGGATCTCATTGTTACTGGTCAGAATTTTTTTTTACATTTCTGAGGCTCTATTTCAGTAAGGAGACAGAAAAAACTGCTGTTTAATTTATGCATAGTCATATTGTAGCTTAAGAAATTAATTTGGGGAGCTATATAAAACATGTATGTGTTTTGGTTTCAGTTTCTACCTGTCTTAAAAGAGAAGATTGCTTTGTAAAGTCCTATCCAACTCCAAATCTGTGGTTCTTTTAGAATAAAGAGGGAAACAACCTATAATGAGATGAAGTGATTTTTTTCAAGGATTAAGAGAGATAATGAAACTGAGCAGGTAAAAAGACTCAAGGTTCCATTTAACTTATTCCAATGTTCATGGGAAAGAGTTCATGCAGCTGAAATTTGATTCAATCTAAAAAAGTTACACATGGACCTGGATACTGGAGATGAATAAGGACAAATGAAATAATGCTCCTTCAAGGAATTTATGAGGAATTGGTAATGGTGGCAGGAATTGTAGAATTGAGAACAGGTAAGCTACAATAATTTGAGCTGCGAGGACAACAAAAACTGACAATTTTTGTGACCATGTAGGGAAGATTTCACAGAATTGTGAATTATTCACAAAATATGTGAATAAATTGACATTTATGGAGAATTTTTAAGGTAAATAAGTATTAGGAGAAATGAAGATAAGAAAAAAGAGCTCATTCCAATCATGGAAAATGAAGTGCAAAAGAATGGAGATAGGAGATTTGTTTTAGAGTTGTCCCAGAGAGAAAATTGATGAACTTGGATTGTGAACTAAAGTATAATTTTCTCTTTCATCATATATACTTTTGTGTAACAAAAATATTATGGAATATGTTTTGAATGTTTTCTCACATATAATTGATATCATTTTGCTTGTTTTCTGAATAGGTAAAAAGGGGCTGGAAGGAAGGACAAAATTTTGAACTCATTTTTTTAAAAAAGACATGTTAAACATATTTTTAAATAGAGAAAAAAATAAATTGTTTTTCTTAATTTCCTTCCCTTTTGTTTGTTTTTTATTGTGTATTTCACTATCTTTTGAGCTGCTGGGTTGAGTGTCATTCTTGGTTTGGTCTTTTGTTCCTTCAGTGCCAGGACATAGACATGATCAAAAAAACTTGAATGATTATGATGTTTTTACTGATAAAGAAGCTAGCTGACATTTTGCAATTGAATGCAATAACTTATTACCTTGAAACATTGCCCCATGGAAGCCTTCTAAGTGGTAATAACCATATAATTAAGGGATTTTCTCACTTTTTGAGATATGAAATCCTTTAGCAGTGAAACCTATGAACTTTAGAAAATAAAGTTTTTAAATTCATGAAATAAAATGCATGTAAGACTACAAAGGAAATCAGTGATTGGTTTCCTAAAGATGTTTTTGTTTTTCTAAAGGGAGAAAGGAATAGTCCCTATTATTCTTACTTTCAGCTTCCATGTACACTGTTAGACAGTTACATAGGACTTCTTGCTGTAACTCTCACATGACATGATATCTTTTGAGTCTGCTTTTGCACTGGTTGTCCCACATGCCTAGAATGCTCTCACTCCTCACAGCTGCCTCCTTCTCCTTTAGCTTCCTTCAAGACTCTCTTCAGATTCTACCTTCTGTCAGAGACCTTTCCCATTCAGCTCACTCACTGCTAATGCCTTTCCCTGGAGATTACTTCCAATTTAACCTGAAAATCTAATATAAATAGCTGTTTTCATTTTGTTTCCCCCTTTAGAATGTGTGAGTTTTGTGAATAGGGACTATTTTGGTGTACTTTACTTCCCTAGCACTTAGCATAGTGCTTTGCACATATAAGCACTTAATGAATGCTTGTTGATTAGCAAATATTGTGAAATAAAGTGGTATTGAAAAATTATGCAATATAATATGATACAGGTTGCCTAAAACAGTGATGGGCAACCTTATTGAGCTTGGTGTGTCAAAATTAGCCAAAAAATCAAGCATAAATCTGGTGGTGTGTCAATTTGAGAAAAAAAACCCATAATATCACAATATTTATAGTTCAAATAACAAAAAAGTATAATTGTAATGCATGACTGTATTTAATAAACCAAAATGGGTAAATTAACATAGGTAGAATTGTCATCTATGGTGCACAGAGTGACTACACTACACTATAGCAAATGTTTCATCCTCGGCATGCAGCCCCATACTTCTCTGTATGCTGCCACATGCTGCCACATGTCATCAAAAATGGCTATGCATGTCAGTGCTGACATGCATGTCATAGGTTTGCCATCACCAGCCTAAAATGATAAAAATGTGAAATGTCAAATGTTATGGGGATGTGGAAAAATTGGGATACTAATACACTGTTAGTGGAAGTATGACCTGATCCCATAATTTTGGAGAGCAATATGATGTTATCCTCAGAGATATAAAACTATGTATACCTTTTTTTAAAAATTTGTTAGTTATTTTCTTTTTCCCCCTATTTTTATTTAGAATATTTTTCCATGGTTACATGAAAAATGATTCCTCCCCTCCCCCAACCCCCCTAGAGCTGACAAGCAGTTCCTCTGGGTTTTACATGTATCATTGTTCAGAATCTATTTCCATGGTATTCATATTTGCAGTACATTGATCTTTTAACATCAAAACCATAATCATATCCTTATTGAACTACATGATCGATCATATGTTTTTCTTCAGCATTTCTGTTCCTACCATTCTTTTCTCTGGATATGGATAGCGTTCTTTCTCATAAGTCCCTCTGGATTGTCCTGGATCAGTGCATTGCTGCTAGTAGAAAAAGTCTGTTACGTTTGATTGTGCCATAAAATATCAGTCTCTGTGTACAATGTTCTCATGGTTCTACTCCTTTCACTCTGCATCACTTCCTGGAGGTTGTTCCAGTTCACATGGAATTCCTCCAGTTTATTATTCCTTTCAGCACAATAATATTCCATCACCATCAGATACCACAATTTGTTCAGCCATTCCTCAATCGATGGAAACCCCCTCTGTGTATACCTTTTAATCCAGCAATACCACTATTATTTTTGTTTCCTAAGATAATGAGGGGAAAAGGTAAAAAATATCTGTGTTATAAAATATTTATACCAGCTCTCTTTGTGTGGTGGCAAAGAACTGGAAATTGAAGGGATGCCAATCAATTGGGGAATGACTTAACAAGTTGTGGCATAAAATTGTGATGGAATATTATTTTGCCTTAAGAAATAACAAGCAGGTTAATTTAAAAAAAATGGAAAATTTTACATGAAATTGTGAAGAGTGAAATGAGCATAACCAAGAGAACATTTTATATAGCAAAAGAAATATTATTTGAACAATGACTTGTGTCTGCTAACTTCTAGATAAAAAAATTAATAGAAATAAGCAAAATAAAGTTTTTTATTTACACATATATCCTTTTGTCAAGTGATACCTTCTCTAGTAGGGGGAGGAAAGGAAAGAGTTAATTGGATAGTTTAATGTAACTCAGAAAAATAAATACATTTAAATACAGAAGTAATATATATAAATTTAATACATTTAATTATATAATGTATTTAATATATGTGTAATATATGTATGTTAATAATATATGTAATATATGTATATATACATTTGGTACATTAAAATACATTAATAAATACATTTAAATACATAAGCAATACAGACATACATATATATGAATATGTATATTCACAGATCACAGTTTAAGAAAACTGGATCTAGACCAATCCCTTCATTTACATAGAAGGAACCACCATCCCTGCAGTTCAAGTGACATGCCTATGATCACACTGCTTATTAATATAGAGCTACAACTAAATTTAGTCTCCTGATTTCTTCACTCAATACTTTTGTTCCTAATAGATTAAATTTCCTGCTGAGAACTATTTTACAAGCAGTGGATCTGGATTTTAATCTGGACTTTTCCATTTTTGTGCTTCATGACCTCAAACCAGTTAGTTCTACTTTCTATGCAAAAGTTTCTCACCTGTAAAATGAAAATATTGACCTTGCCCACTCAAGAGTATTGAGGGCCATAAAATAGGTTATTATGAAATGTCTTTGAAAACAGCAGGTCACTATGAATTGAAGGCAGAGGTATTACTTGTCCCAGTAGGCAATAATGATTCTAAGATATTCTGGTAACATCTAGTGTGTTTTATAAAGCTCAGAGATTCTATGATCCTACTTTTTAAATCATTTTTTTTCCTGTTCATGGTTGCATGACATGCTACTTCTCTTATTTGTCTTTCATTGTGACCAGAGCACAGAAAAGAATAAAACTATCTCCTCATTTTAGTGAAGTACCTATTGACTTAACAGATCAAAATATATGAACTCTATAATTCACTTCAAGAATTTCTTTCTTTCAAGTAGAATTGATCTAAATAAACACAATGCATGAAATATTGGATTTATGTTCCAATTCCATGATTTCCAAGTTATTTGAGCCTATCCTCCCACTAGTAGCATACTTAGACTAAAGAGACACTGAGAAAATTGTCTTGAATGGATTTGTAGCATTGAATAGTATGGTGAAAATGGGCTTTACATCATAAAAGGCTTTGAAAGTTGACTACAAATATATATTTTCTCTATTTTCCCTTTTGAAAAGCAGCATGATAATGATAGAGAGTCAGCATTAAAGGCATGAAAAAATGGATTCAAGTTCCATCTCTAAGGCAAACTTTTGTTTTATGACCTTGAGTGTGTTATTTCACCTCTTGACA
The DNA here is from genome assembly GCF_016433145.1 of Gracilinanus agilis. Classification (NCBI taxonomy): domain Eukaryota; kingdom Metazoa; phylum Chordata; class Mammalia; order Didelphimorphia; family Didelphidae; genus Gracilinanus; species Gracilinanus agilis. The sequence goes on along the minus strand of NC_058133.1, from coordinate 297,129,305 downwards.
ACCCAGACAAGTTTTTGCAATTAAGTTACAAATCTATTGTTTCCCACACCAGTTAAGTTACAAGACTGAATGATATTTTTAAAAATAATTTTTATTAATAAATTGCCAAATACAGTAAGAAAGGCAGAGTTTTTCAACCTTCTTTTGATTTTTTGGAAACAGTGTGTACATGGCAAAGTCATTGAACCTCTCTCAGTATTAGTTATTTACTCTATGAAATGGTAATAATGTATGTGGATATATGGAACCGAAACCCACATGGTTGGTGAAACAATTGTGACAAAAAGCTCTGCAAATTTTAAAACAGTATGAAAATCCTGATCATTATTTTTACTACTATTATTTTCCACTCAAGACTATTGTAAAGCAAAAAAGCTTAAGGTAAAATCAGGGAATATAGGTAGCACAGTGGATAGACATAGTGCTGTGTTTGGAATGAGAAAGAGCAATTTTAAATTTAGCCTCAGTCACTTAGCCCCATTGCCTTAGTTTCCTCATCTATAAAAGGAAATGAAGAAGGAAATGGCCAACCACTCTAGTATCTTTTCCAAGAAAACCCCAAATAATATCATGACTAAATAACAACAAAGTTAAAATTATTAGACTTGAGGCAAGGAAGTTTATGGTATATTAAAAATAATTCTACCATTATATAAAACAAAACAAAATTAGTTATTGAATAGTAAATAAATTTAGATTCAATTGAATAAATATTTATTAAGTATCCAAAAAGAAGCTTCAATACATTAGGTATGGTATATATAAAAAAAAAAACAAACAAAAAAAAACCATCTGCTCTTGCCTTTAAGGACCATTCATTCAAATGTTGCAGAGCTATTAAATAAAAATGTCTTACTCTTTTTTGAAATTTCCTTTTTTCATAGCTGAAGGTATCATTGAAATTTAAAAAGGAAAATCTCCACTTTTCAAATCACTTTGTATTCAATGACTTTTTGAACATGGAATCCAATTTAAAAATGATAATTCCTGTATAAACTACTCCCAAACTGTCTTTATTAGAAAAATAAATTAATATTATTGAAATTCTACTTAAATCTATGCTGATCTGTACATATAAATTAGGTACTGATTTTCGTCATGCATAAAATAACAAATCTAAGCATTTCTTTTCTTTATTTTCCATAATTTTAGTGCCTTTTCCTTTTTTTATTTAAACCCTAACCTTTCATAAGGTAACTAAGTTACTAAGTATTGGTTCCAAAGCAGAAGCATAGTAAGGTCTAGGCAACTGGGGGTTAGGTGACTTGTCCAGGGTCACAAAGCTAGGTTTAAAGCTAGACTTGAACCTAAGAGCCCCACCTTTAGGCCTGGCTCTCAATCCACTGAGCCACCTAGTTTCCCCCTTTCTTTCATCTATCCTGAAAATGAACACTTTGACACGCTCAAAATTATGTTACCTACATAATAGAACTTTTTTTGTATTCATAGACCAGTTAACATTTTCCCCTCAATTTTTGTTTTCTTCAATCTCATTTCCACTTCTTGAAGTCCAATTATATTGGCTTCACTATTCTTAATAGAAATAGATCATAACTCTACTAATTTTGAAAATATAGTTGTAAATGAATGTTCCTTTTATGTGGGAGTACTTGAGAGAAGTAGATTAGATAGATAATTGTTATTTCAGAGAAAGATTGGAGATATAGTCTAGGAACTGAAGATATATTGGAAGTGGAGGAAGAAAAAACAATGCCAATTAGCCATATGGTTATATCTAGGAAGTCCAGTTATTGAGCAGGGGAGAGAGTTGAGAGAGAGCAGTTGAAGAGATCAGATATAGAGGCCTGGAAATGGATAACCCAGATTAGAGGAAAAAAATAATCCACTCAAACTGTTGGAGTTGAGCTGCTTAGCACATACTCTTTCTCTTATGCATTATTCATTTCTGCTCCACTTTTAAAGTGTAGGTGTGTGCTTTTACTACTGCTACAAATGATAGTTTCTTTATAATTTATCTAAGGACATCATATTCTTTCATTTTTTACAAAATAACGAACAGGTTATTTATGAATCTATTTAATTTAAATTTAGTGTAACTTAATTATTTAACAAATAATGAACTCAGTGAACTCAGTTATATTACCAAGAATGTTTTAGGTTATTTTGTGCCTTTTTTCCTTTTATGTGAGAGCCTAAAAACTCACAGATAAACATACAGACTTACTGACACTCATATTGCCAAGTTTAATTTTTTATATTGCCACTTTTTAATAAGAATACCAAACTAGTCTGCTTCCTCCCCCAAACAAGGACTGCATAATAAAGAGGTAATGATATTTCTGTAACCATTTTTGAGATGTTTAGCATTTACACAGTGCTGATTAAAATCTGTTGTAGATGATAATTATGCCAGATTTATCACTCAAACACTCAAAATGATTTAAATAAATCTTTAAGAGCCTTACACCAGATTTTGTTTCTCAAAGGGCTTCCATTTATGGAACATCTGACTAGATTATACTCTTTTGTCATATTCTCTATCAATGAGAAATCACTGTAAAAACAAGTAGATTCTTGGTTCTAAAAATAACCTCTTTCACAGGAAGAAGAACTAAGGAAGAGTGGGGAAGCCAAATATGCCCACTTGAGTGATGAACTTCATGTGTTAATCGAAGTCTTTGCTCCACCTGGGGAAGCTTATTCACGTATGAGTCATGCGTTGGAAGAGATTAAAAAGTTCCTTGTTCCAGTAAGTGCTTGACATGATTTTATATGCATGTTGTTCCTCTTTTCCTACAATTGTATGTTACTTTGATCTTTCCCAGCATTTGCAAAGCAACTCCCATTGATCATCATTAGAGTCACTATGGTAAAAAGAAGCAAAAACTACTTTTGAGGTAAAAGACCTTGAGTTCAAATCCCAACCCAGTCATTATTATGCATGACTTTGGGCAAAAAAAAAAAAAAAATAAAGGCTTTAGTTTCTCAATATGCAAAATTGTGGGGGCTTGAGCTCTCAGTCAACTACCCTTTGGTCTATATTTAATTTTTTTTAAACCCTTGTACTTCGGTGTATTGTCTTATAGGTGGAAGAGTGGTAAGGGTGGGCAATGGGGGTCAAGTGACTTGCCCAGGGTCACACAGCTGGGAAGTGGCTGAGGCCGGGTTTGAACCTAGGACCTCCTGTCTCTAGGCCTGACTCTCACTCCACTGAGCTACCCAGCTGCCCCTTTATTTAATTTTGATCTTCATATGTTCTCAAAGCTTCAGTCACTTAGTAAATTACTTAAATAGATGTTTGTTGAATAAAATTAATTTTAAGTCCTATGATAATGAGAACTGAAAAGAACCTCAGAGATAATTTAATCTAGTCTTCTTATTTTACAGATGAGGAAATTGAGGCTTAGAGAAGTTAAGTGATTTGCCCAGGATTACATATTTATTAAATGTCTGAAACTGACTTTCAATCTTTTTTTTTTCTATTACACAGTCAGGTGAATTGAATTTCTGCGATAATCTCATATATGAAAACAAATATAAATGATAGTAGCATTTTTTATGAAATACGTGTGTGTTTTTTATGAATTTATGAAATAAAATGTTCATCAACACTATCTTATACATTTCAGGGGATATAACAATAATTCCTGCTCTATAGATCTCAGTATCCTTCTATGAAAAATGAGGTTTTATGATGTCATTTGATTATCTTCACTGAGTCCTTGTCTTATGTCTTTGTCATCTAATGTCTAGATTTATGGTAATAAATAAAAATTGTAGTAATCTTTTAGATAATTAAAACACAAGACCCCCAGTGTACTTAGTTATCCCCTGTATTTATTAATAAAATTCTAATGCAACTCACTATAGTGTGATTTGGGTTAATATGAGCTATAAACTGCTTTTTGACCCATAATTATAGACAACTGCCTCAATTTCTTGTCAAAGTATTATTGAAGAACTAGTGATTTTGAATGGTATTCTTCAAGAGAGTATTTAAATATTTTGTTATTTTGGTAACAAACGGGCTTATATTATTTATAGTATTTCAATTTCTATAAGATTTAGTCTATGGTATGTCATGTACCAACACCTACATATAAGGGAAGAAATGTTTTTTCCAACTTATGTTAACATGAAAGTTACATAAGCCATTCATTCTTTCATTTTCCTTTTTTAAACCTTTTCCTTCTGTCTTAGAATAAATACTACATATTGATTCCAAGCCAGAAGAGTGGTAAGGGCTAGGCAATGGAAGTTAAGTGACTTGTCCAGGGTCACAGAGCTAGGGCGTGTCTGAGTCCAGATCTGAACTTAGGACCTCCTGTCTCTAGGCCTGGATCTCAAGCCACTCAGCCACCCACCTGCCCCCCTCCATTCATTTTCTTAGCTATCAAATAGCTCAAAAGCAGCCGTTGTTGTTTGATCATAATTAATTGAGGAAACATTTGAATGTCTTCATAAAGATAGAGAAGATAAACGTGGAAGAAAAAAATAATAATGAAAAGATAAGTAAATGCATGATTATTTATGGCAAGATATTATGAAGGACACATTAAACAATATTATTGCTTTCCCAGAGTTTATGATTTTTAATGGTTACCATTGATATACAGAAAATAATAAATATAAGCAAATTTTGAACAAAAATATTACATTGTATGTAAGCAATGAATTAAATAGATTTAAAATGATTGTAAGCAAATTAGGAATCATATTTTAAGACAACTTCCCAAGTATTTGTCTCATAGATGTGAAACATTCCAAAGGGCGTTCTTGGAGTGCCAAATAATAATTTGTCAAACAAGGAAGTGACTATTCCAGCTGAAGATATGAATTAGCAAAATTTTTCCAGATGGGAATAAGTTGAAGGTAAAATATCATATACCAGCACATTTGGATAGAAAATTTGGATTTAGAAAGCTTGGTTCTGATCCAATTAATCTAACATTCTAAAGAAAAGAATAAAATTCAGTTTAAAAATAGAATTGACAACTCTAGGACTTTAGCAGAAGCATGATAAACTGAATGGAAGAGGGAAATTAAATATTTAACTTGGAGAGGAGGTAATCCAGTTATGTAAATTGAATGTTATTCCTTAAATAATTTTTCCTTTTATGTCATTTTTATTTTTGTCATTGTGAAAGAAAAAGTGTTCCACCAATCTTGCATAACTACTTCAAATATTGTTTCTTTTAATTCATTCTCTGCAGAATAATCACATCTAACTGCTACTTTTCTCTCATTCCTCTCATCAATTATTCAAATTTAATAATATTAAAGATGCCTTATGTTATATGTTTATAATTTATATATTTTTATCATTTATCAAACATTTTTATCCACTGTCTCATTTGAACCTCTCAGCAATCATTCATCCTCCCAATCAAACCTCCTAATCAAAGTGTTTAATATGGGTGAGTATAACATGTGTATTCACTCATCATTAGCTGAAAGACTAAATGAAAGACTGAATTTTCTTGCATGTAAATTAAATGCTATGAAAAATTTGCCTATTATCATATATTGCTTTGGAATTTTAAGTAAAGGGAAAGGATGCAAAAGGAATGACACATAATGGATAGCCAAGGTGTCATTCTCAATTCCTCTCTTTCTCATCTCCAAATTCTTTGGATTCTGATAGTAATCATTATTAGTCATGAGTGTTAGGTTGCAAAGTGATTGTTTTGAATAAATTAACCTATACATAAATTTAGACAGTATGGGCTATAATGAAGAACCTAAGTTGCCATCTACATTCCTAAGTCACTTTTTCCTCATTTGCAAAATTAAAATAATAGTTTCTGCATTAACTACTTCATAACATTTTCCTTAGGATCATATGAGATACATTCTGCCTTTTTTAACTTAAAATCATATACAAAGTTCAACTTTCTCTCTTTTTTAAGTGTCTTCATTTTCCCCAAACTGCATGTCAGTATTTTGTCAATAATAACTGTATGCATAGGGACTGGTCAGACAAAGATTTCTCATTGCCCAAAACTCTATATACCTCTATAGCAGTGAGAATGAATCAGAAAAAATTGCCATTACTCATGGATGTCATTCTTGGAGGATTGTTTGTGGTTCCTTTCAATATTTACAGCCCTAGAATCCCTATTGAAAATTCTTCCATAATTTAGTAATAATAATAATAATAAATGCCATCTGTTATAAATGACATGCCCTGCAAAAGTAAAATCCACTGCAATTAATTGAAACAATTTGGTAAAGTTGTTGAACTTAAATTGGACCAAATGATAGTTGAGGTTTTTATAACCCTAACATTCTGTGAAACCATTATTCTAATTGGACCACAAAATGTCTTTCCTTTTCCTAATGAAGTAATACAAATGTAAACATCTCTCTTTTCTATTAACTAAAAAATATAAACATGATGCTACTCTCAGGTGCAACATTCTAGTATACAATTCTGAATAAAATCTTGAAATTTTGGGTTATCTTTTATACTTTATCTTATTGCCATTTCAAAAATGACTTTTTTGTATTCTATTTTAAAGTTTCCCATCATATAGTGCTATACAGTAAGTATAATTTGATAAAAAATATGTTCATCATAAATAATATAGAATATTTTTTCAGTTGGTAAAAAAACTTTTTAATGGATAAGGAAACATTAATTTAGATGGGACTGTAAAGATAGGTGATAGATGGCAGAGAAATCTAGAGGTATACAGATAGAGATATATATCTGTATATTTAATAGCTGTGTTAAAATGAAATACAGGGATATATTTTGTCTGAATTACAACAGAAAATGCCATTGGATGATAAGTTGTTGAAAAATATAGAATGGAAACTTATCAGTAACTAATAGCCTTCCCATCATTCAAAAGCTAGTGAATTTGTTATATGTTAGCTGGAACAATAACAATCATTGATTTTTTGATCTAGCAGCATATTCTGTTTTACAAAATAAGTAACTGCATGAACAAACAAATTGTAGTGATAGTTAATTTTACTGATTTGTCTAGAAATCATTTGGTTTGGTTGTTGTTGATGATGCATGACTGTGATTATAGAGGACTTTCGTACATTGATGGATTCACGATTGCACTAGGATGAGTTATCTCTCCAATGATGCTGATATCTTCCTGTGCTCTGAGATTACTGCCCATGTCTTTCCAAAATTATCTGGAGAGGGTCCACATAATGCACTAGAAAACTCCTTTACTCTTAATGTCTTAGATTGCCCTATTATCTATTATCTCTCCATATGACTGGCCCATCTACCTTTCATATAGTTTGGAAGCAGCATGTTGTACTGAAGAAAGCATCATATTTCCAGTTGTAAAATCAGAATTGTAATCCTGTCTTTGCTATTTACTCTTGATGTGATCATGAGTCAGTCATTTCACTTATCTGTAACTCATTTTCCTCAACTATTAAATGAGGAATTCATAATATATAATCTGAGATAGTCTTTCAGCTCCTAATATTACAATCCTATATTTTAAATGTAATTTATTGCATGTATGTCATTGTTGGCAGTGTACTTCTACTTGTGTTTTATATGCCCCAGGTGTCTTTCCTGCCTGTTGGGTGACTTGTAATTTGATTCTTCTGAGGTCATAACATTTTATGATTCAAAACTACACAACTTCATTGCTGCTATTGATGCTAAAAGAGATGACTTTTGTGGCAGCAAGATGATTGGGATCATTGAAAGTGTCTGAATTTTCCAAATGTGATCAAATCACTTATCTTCCTATTTAATTTTTGGACTAGCTTTTTGCCATCATTTAGAATGTCTATACATACAGTTATCTATATTTATCTATCCAAGTAAAGATAGATAGGTAGATAGATAAAAAGAAAGTAAGGAAGAAAGAATGAAAGAAACAAAGAGACAATAGAGCCTGAATGGACCTTTGATTTCACTGATCCAAGGAACTTCTGAGTTGGTTGAATTGAACTGAATTGGATTTGTCTTTAAGCATGTTTTCCTGATTAATAATAATATGTTCTAGTTCTTATGGATGTAAAATGTTTAAATGAGACAAACATTGTTCTTTGCAGCTAACAATTTAATAATAAATTCAAAATTTGTCATAATACAAATTAGGGACTAAGGCTAGATCAGTGATTTCACTGTTGTTCTCACATGAGGCAAGTTCCTCTTTAAGTTTCTTTTAAGTCATCACTTCTTCTGCAACTTATAGACTTAGACAGTTGCCTAGAGCACTGAAACATTAAAAAATTGGTTTAAGTTTAAGTTACATAACCAGTATATGTCAGAGGTCTTCCTGGCTCTGAGTAGTACTCAGTCCACAGTACCATGCTGCCTCTCATAACAGTACATGTACAAATTATTGCATATATGCAAGTGCATTCTCATGTATGTATATAATATCTATAGAAATATATCTACAACCATCATGATACCAAGTTGTTGTCACTGACAAAATATCACCTACTAAATGAGTCCTGCACATTGTCAGCCTTGCAGTGGCAGTTCGTGGCATCTAGAATATTGTTATAATACATTAGGAAATATGTGTTTTCTTTTTGGTTTATATTTGCACACAGGTATGTACACATCACAACTAGATAATTTAATTATTCAATCATTGATAATTTGATTGGTATGACACCTCCTTCCTCTGATATATAATTCTGAATTCTTTTCTGAATTTACCACATACTCACTCATAGAGATGTGACTGTGGTTGAAAAATATGCAATATTTTGAAACCAACCTGACAATGAATTTCCCTGAAGCTGGCTGCCTGGTATTTGGACAAAACATACTCTGCCAATCAGGGGATTTGATTTGAAGCTTTTGAAGGTGGTAGACTAACTTAATTCATTTCACAATGAGGAGTCAGAATAGAAAGGAACAGATGACTTTATGTGTGCCTCTGTGTGTGTGCATTTGTGTGTGTGTACCTCTTAGTGGATATACTCAACAGGCTTATAGCCATATATCACATGTCTGGAGCAATATGTACTTTTCATTTACTTGGCTTTCCCAAGTGGGTGATTTGACCACTTTCTTTTCATTATAGTATTACCTGCAAATGGAAGCTAGTAGAGAACATCATCAATAGGAGAATCACAGGCTACTTAGACTTTCACTCTCTGTATAAGTCTTATCTATGTTCTTTCATCAGTCCTCTACAGTTGTTTATCCCCACATTCTTGGGATTTTCCTTTAGATCCCTTACTATTGTGTATAAATCAATGGAATATGCAGAATATTTTACAACATCTCTAGACTTCCTTTTCCAGGTTAAAGCTTGTATCAGGTAGTTTCTTGACTAGAGGAGGTAGGAAAGTTTTGTTTTTGAATGGGAATCTGGAAGAACTAATTTCAAATCCTCACTCAGGAAATTGCTATCTCTGTGACCTTAGACAAGTCATAATATCTTTGTGACTCATTTTCCTCATCTTCAAAATGAAAATTTTAGACTAGATAGCCTCTAAAGTCCCTTTAATCTCTAAATCATGATCCTACTATCTATTCAGAAACAAATAAGATAAAAAACAAAAGGAATCAATAATATTTAGGAGAAGAGAACAATTTACATTAGTAATTCGATTCTACATACTGTTAACCTTTCAGAAAAAATTCATGAGCATTTAGAAAATTCTATAATACATTGGAAAATATAGGTATTTTCCTTTTCTTCTTCCTGTTCCTTGGGTATATTTGCCCATTCTGTGACTAATGCCAAACAAGTCTTTCTGTAGCTCTGCATGCTAAGCTCTTGCTAGCATGTTAGCTCATGGTTATACAGCTTCAGTACCCACCTCAACTGCAGTGCTATTTGCCATCATTCATCGGCTGAATATTTAGCCATTTATTATTATTGCTTTCTCAGTTATATTTACAACAATGAGAAACATCAAAAAGAACAACAAAACTATTTTCTCCAACTGGTGGAACAATTAGTGAGAAATTTTCATGTTATTATCTTTAGCTAGATCTGTCTAGGGGTGAGTGGGGATGACTGGATTCACAAAATGCTTAGTAGACCTTCTTCCAGGTCGGAGACAAAAAAAAAACTTATCCTAGGTAAAACAACCTTGACTTTTAATTTTTTCTTTCATTTGCTTATTTTTCTACATTATTTTAGTCCTAAATCTTTCTTTTCAAATCTACAGGGAATAGCATCATATTCAATGAAAGCTGGAAGAGAGGAAAGGAGTCCATCTGTGGCTATCATAGGGAGAAAGCTTCTCTTTCACTGATAGTAGACTTTATTCAATATCTCAAGTTTAATACACAGGATTGGTTGAGAGCTGATCTGAATAACCTTAACATAATATACTTAAATGTATTACAATTAATTTATAAGCTCCTCAAATCAGAGGATAACACACATCAAAATTATGGATTATATTGAGATCCAGCCTCCCTAGAGCACTTTTTTATGTTTGAAATCCATTACGTGATCAAATTGGATTCATATTTTCCCTATAGGACAAGGAAACTATCCCCAAGGTTTGACTGTCCCAGAAGTAAAATATTTGAAGATTTTTTTTTACTCTTAGAAAAAGAATTACCCTAGCCTTCATAGTAGTTGACCTTTATAGATATTGTTAGTACCAGAAGAGATCATCCAAATGATCTCTAAATCCCTGAGTAGAATTTCAGAGGACAGAGAGGAAAGGAATACCCAGAGTAATAAACTATATCAGTTAAAAAGTCTGGATAATGACTTGGAAAGTTCTGAAAGAAGAACAAAACAAGGGTGAGAAGAATCCTATGTGGACTTCAAAATGGTTCAGAATTGAGGGAGGATACTAAGTGAATGATCTCTAAGGGAAATGATAAACAAGGTACATGCCTATTCAGCTTTCTACCCCAGTATAATAAAAAAGAATAGAAAGAAAGTACCCATATAAGGCAGCAGCCTGTAAGGAATATATTGTCTTCAAAGGAAGTGAGTATCCTCTGAAAAAGAGGTGAAAGGATTGGTCACTGAACTGTATAGGTCGTATGGGAGTTTGATGAATATAGGACAAATGGAACAGTGGTCAGTGATAGACAATTATTCAAACAAAAATGGGGAAAAAGCAAGCGTAATTAGAAGTGAGCTTATAATTTTGGAGGAAGTAGTATGGGACATCCTGCTAGTATTTAAGAGACTGATACTGGATGAATGGGAATGAACTGCCAGTAAAAAGGAAGCAAAATGTGTATAGTATTCTCCACAGCAAAAAGATGTAAAGAAATGAACCATCTTAGAAATCCTAATAAAATGAGGAATAGTAGTGTTTGAGTATGTGCCTCCATGAGGTTCTTTTACCAGCTGTGCTTTCATAGATGGAACTGAGTTTCTGGGCATAGGGTCAGGAAGCAGGGAGGTGTCAGAGCCTGACTGATTTCAGTTTTCCTATTTTCCCTGAATATGTGTAATACAGGCAGAGATTGCTCATGCCCTTAATTTACACATTCTAGCCAGCTTCAGCTGCTCATTGGAGAAAGCTCCAGGACATGAGATTCCCAGAGTGCCTTGCACCTGGACATGGGTTTGCATCAGGCAGACACATACAAAAAAGAGAAGCAGCTGTGTGGAGGAAAGCCAAAAGGATGTGAACAGGGAAGAAGAGAGCAGCCATGTGGAGGAAGAGCAGCAGGCACAAACTGAGAAGAATAGATGTCAGCTGCCTGGAGAGAGATAACAGACACTGGAGACAGAGCAGGCAGGCACAGATCTGGAAGAAGATAGCAGCCACATGGAGCAGTGATTATGGGAGATAATAAGAAATGATCAGCAGGAGAACTTGTGGGTGCAAGCAACTACACTGGAATATCAACTGGGGAAACAGAAGGAAACTATGCATCCTGGCTGTAGTGTAATGTTTTAGTCACAGGAAGAGGCTTCAGTGAGTGTCAACACTGTCTAGAAGGTATTCATATTCTCTAATACAGAAGTGTCAAACAGGTGAACCAGGTAAAAATGTAATAGAGAAATATTTGACAAAATAAATATAAATTTAAAAAAGATAATATGAATATATGATTTTCCAAGTCAGTATGTGGGCTATAAGGATCTTTATCTTCAGTTGAATGGCCCTCATTTCTATTTGAGTTTGACATCATGGTTCCTGCTTACCTCCTTGATAAGAGAGAAAGAAATTCAAGAAACAGTTGAGATTAGACCCTAAGCATAACATCTGGGTCCGTAAGTCTGGACTACCTATGCCCTAATAAAGTGAGGGAACATAAGGGAAAATGGGAAATAGAGTATTAACAGTTCTGAAACATGGTCATCATTTAGTGCATGAGTAAAGCAAACCTACTCAGGTATTTATGTCCTTGTTATTAATCTTTCTAAATTTGAAGATGCTTGCCTTTAAAATGTAAGTTTTTATATATTGTAGCTTAAAATATATTTGTAAAGGTATTAACCATTTAAAAAATAGTTGATACGCAAAATAACATATATAATCTGGAAAGTCACAAGATTTCTCAGCTCATAGACTCATAGATTTAAGCTAGGAAAGATAGAAGAGAATTCTAGTTCAATCCTTATTCTATGGAAGAGGAAATCATGATCCAGAAAGTTTAATGGTATTATGACGAGGTGAAAATTGAACCCAGATAATCTGACTTCAAATCTAATGTTCTTTCTACGGTTCTGTGATGATTTAGAACCATATGGAAACTTGTCGGGGCCCAGCACTTTATATATTATTGCATAGGCACCAAAATCTTCTACTCTTCATCCTATCTACCTTTTTACTTGTATCCTAGTAATAATGCTGACACTGTAGTCAAATTGGATGTCTCCTCTTTCCTGGAACATTTTATAAATTTCTGAATCTGTATCTTTTATCATAGCATTCTATCTTCCTTCAGTATCCTGTAGGTAATCTTTGCCTAGTTAAGTCGTTCTCCTTTAAGTCACACTTTAAATGCCATCTTCCCCATGAAGACTTCACTTATACATCTCTGTTACAAACATAACAATTTTGTAATACCACAAAATCTAAAGTGGTACCTTGAGCTTAACAGGGATGCCAGAAATATTGGTAAATTAAAATTAATAAATGAAACAATGAAAACCAATAGCAGGAGTGTCATATACATATATATTTTTCTACATCACTTATTTTCTTCCATCATAATAATTTGCAATTCCATGTTATTAGCATCTTTAGATGTTAAGGTCTTCATCCTTGAATTAAGATGTTGTAAAGGATATTTGATTAATCCATCGTTAACAATCTTAAACACTATTTTAAATTGCTCAATTGATTTTTATTTCCTATGGATGTATTAAACCTTAAGTGCTTGTTTTGTTGTTGTTCTGATTTGATAAAATTTTCCTGATCCTCTGGAGTGAGAGATAAGGAAAGATGGAAGCATAATTTGGAGTCATAAGTGCTGAAGGGAAATTCAAGGAATGTCACTGTTATGGCTCTTTTTAGCTCTGTAATGTAATCTGGATAGATAGAGTGCTTGCCAGTATAATGGGCTTGGAGTCAGAAAAACGTGAATTCAAATCTAGCCTTATATACTTACTAACTGTGTGAACCTAGACAAATCACTTAAACTGTAAGTTAACTTCACTTGCCTCCATTGGAAAATGAGATTAATAATAACACCTACTTCCCAGGTTGTGGTCAGAATCAAGTGAAATAATTGTAATGTTTTTGTATGCCATGAAGTACTATGTAAATAGTAGTTATTATTGTTATAAATAAAAATAGGTCATCAAAAATGACACATGATTTATATGAGTTTCCACTGCTTCTTCTTGTATACCCTAATTTAATAGAAAGGATGTATAGGAGACAAGTGGGAACCAACTATTCAAATTTAAATAGTATTAAAAACAAAGATTGTGTTGGCATTTGTCAATAGTATTCTATCTTCAAGCCTTTCAGGCTCATCCTTTCAAAGGATAAGACAGTAGAAAGTAGAAGAGAGGAGAAAGGAGAGAAGAAGAGTGGTGAGAGGAGGAGAGGAGAGGATAGGAGATGAGAGAAGAGAAGAGAGAAGAGAAGAGAAGAGAAGAGAAGAGAAGAGAAGAGAAGAGAAGAGAAGAGAAGAGAAGAGAAGAGAAGAGAAGAGAAGAGAGGAGAGGAGAGGAGAGGAGAGGAGAGGAGAGGAGAGGAGAGGAGAGGATAATAGAGAAAAAAAGCAAGAAAGTCTAGGTATTACTTATTTTCCACATTACACATGATCAGGAAAATTTACTGTCCCTTTTCCCCCTAAATCAAACTATGAGGAAAACATCAAACTATGACACTAGGTGTCACCATGCAGTTCTCAGTACATTGACTGATTTATTTCCCTTCACAACCAGACAAATTCAGTGTAGAAATTTCCACTGGGCCAATCTACTGGGCCTCTCAGAAGAGAGAATCTCCCTTCATTCTTTTTCCTTTACCTTCATCTTCTCAAGGTCAGGGACAGGGACAAGGAAAAGATTTATCTCAAAGATCCTGTTGTTCCTTGTGAAATCCCCTATAGGGAATAATCAATGAAAATGAACTGTTTTATTCTTTTTTTAATCAACTTATTTTATTTAGAATATTTTTCCATGATTCCATGATTCATGTTCTTTCCCTCTCCTTAAACCCCACCCCCAATCCCCCGTAGCTGACACACAGTTCCACTAGGTTTTACATGTATCATTGATAGAGACCTATTTCCATATTATTGATAGTTGCACTAGGGTAATTGTTTAGCCTCTGCATCCCCAATAATATCCCCCTCAACCCATATGATCAAGCAGTTGTTTTTCTTCTGTGTTTCTACTCCCACAGTTCTCCCTCTGGATGTGGATAGTTTTCTTTCTTATAAGTTCCTCAGCCTTTCTCTTAATTCTTGCATTGCTGCTAGTAGAGAAGTACATTATGTTCGATTGTACCACAGTGCATGTGTCCTGTGTACAATGTTCTCCCAGTTCTGCTCCTTTCACTCTGCATCAGTTCCTGGAGATCACTCCAGTTCACATGGAATTCCTCCCGTTTGTTATTCCTTTGAGCGCAATAGTATTGCATCACCAGCAGATACCACGATTTGATCAGCCATTCCCCAATTGAAGGGCATACCCTCATTTTCCAGTTTTTTGCCACTACAAAGAGTGTAGCTATAAATATTTTTCTCCATATATTTTTCCTTATGATCTCTTTGGGAGTATAAACCCAGCAGTGGTGTGACTGGATCAAAGGGCAGACAGTCTTTTAAAGACCTTTGGGCATAGTTCTAAATTGCTATCCACAATGGTTGGATCAATTCACAACTCCTCAAGCAATGCATCAATGTCCCAATTTTGCCACATCCCCTCCAACATTCACCACTTTACTTTGCTGTCATGTAAGCCAATCTGCTAGATGTGAGATGGTACCTCAGATTTGTTTTGAATTGCATTTATTTAATTAAAAGAGATTTAGAACACTTTCTCAGGTGCTTATAGATAGTTTTGATTTCTTTATCTGAAAATTGCCTGTTCATGTCCCTTGCCCATTTATCAATTGGGGAATGGCTTGATTTTTTTGTACAATTGATTTAGCTCCTGTAATATAGAAAATGGTAGGATGGAATTCCTGCAAGATACAGGGTCAAGCCTCACCCAGAATTCCAGGGGACCCCCCTGGAAAAGTCTGGGTGAGGGGATAGTTGTAAAGGAGTTAAACAGTTGATTTCTGGGAGTTGAGGGGAACAGGTCTCTCTGCTTGCTGTTCCTGGTTTGGGGTTTGCCTGGGAGGCCATAGTGGTGAAAGCCATTGTGGTTTCTACTCAGGAGTTTGCCTGTCTAGTGGAATTAGACCTTCATTGCAATAGCATTTCATTATTCATTTAGTTGTTTAGATATTAGGAGTGATTACTATTAGCTTGGAGGGCAGGTTAGCTAAAGGTCTGCCACTCCCTCCTGGGGGGGAGAGGCAGTTTCTATTTAACTGATCAGGGCTTCCCAGTTTATCCAAATCCTTGATACCCCTTCCCTGCCTTCCCTTCCTTCTTTTATCAATATAAGCTTTATAGTAGCAGTGCCTGAGTATTATTTGGGTATACTCACTACAGCCATTAAGCTTGGCTCCTGTCAGTTGCCAGCCTAAGAAGTCAGATACTTCTCAGTCCTTAACATCAAAAGATCAAGCTTCTCCTTTCTCCCTCAATCACACCTGTGGGGAATATAAGTTTGAGAAAGGGAACATCATTAAAGATTTGCCTTTGCTGAATCTTGCTTGAAGACACACTGCCCTGTCTCCATTTTCAACTGAAAACCAACTGCTTGGGGGGAGGGGTTTGTGAGCAAAGAGTACCTTACCCCCTACCTACTCACTCAAGCCCATTTGTGGGGGAGGTGAGGGAGTCTTGCAGACTCCTAGCTCAGGCCAGTCCATCAGCTTCCCAACATCCCTGTTATTACAAACATAATACTTATAAATTTGAGTAATTAGACCTTTGTCAGAGTTCTTTGTTATAAAGATTTTTTCCAATTTGTTCATTCCCTTCTAATTTTGGTAGCAATGGTTTTGCTTATACAAAAACTTTTTAGTTTAATGTAATTAAACTTATTTATTTTACATTTTGTAATTTTTTCCAACTCTTTCTTGGTTTGAAAAGCTTTCCTTTCCCAATGATCTCACAAGTATACTATTCTGTGTTCACCTAATTTACTTATAGTTTCCTTCTTTATATTCAAGTCATTCACCCATTTTGACTTGGTGTATGGTGTGAGATGTTGATCTAAACCTAATCTCTCCCATATTTATTTTCCAATTTCCCAACAGTTTTTGTCAAATAGTGGATTTTTGTCCCCAAAGCTGAGCTCTTTCAGTTAATCATAGACTGTCTTGCTGATGTCACTTACCCCAAGTCTATTCCACTGATCCTCCCATCTGTCTCTTAACAAGTATTATATTGTTTTGATAACCACTGTGTTATAGTATAGCTTGGCTAGAATGGTCATTTTCCCATTAGTTTTTTGTCAAATAGTGGATTCATGTCCCAAAAGTTGGGCTCTTTGGGTTTATCATACACTGTCTTGCTGATGTCATTTACCCCAAGTCTATTCCACTGATCCTCCTCTCTGTCTCTTAGCCAGTACCATATTGTTTTGATGTCCTCTGCTTTATAGTACAGTGTAAGATCTGGTACTGCTAGGCCACCTTCCTTCAGTTTTTTTTTTCATTATTTCCTTTGATATTCTTGATCTTTTGTTATTCCAAATGAACATTGTTATAGTTTTTTCTAATTCTGTAAAAAAGTTTTTTGGTAGTTTGATAGGTATGGCACTAAATAAATAAAGTAATTTGGCTAGAATGGTCATTTTTAATATGTTAGCTCATCCTACCCATGAGCAATCAATGTTTTTCCAATTCTTTAGATCTAGTTTTAATTGTTTCGAAAATTTTTCATAGTTGTGTTCATATAATTCCTGTGTTTGTTTTGGTAGATAGATTCCTAAGTATTTTATATTGTCTAGGGTGATTTTGAATGGCATTTCTCTTTCTAACTCTTGCTTCTGAGATGTGTTGGAAATATATAGAAATGCTAATGATTTATGTGCATTTATTTTGTACCCTGCAACTTTGCTAAAGTTGTTGATTATTTCTACAAGCTTCTTAGTTGATTCTCTAGGATTTTTTAAGTAGACCATCATATCATCTGCAAAGAGTAATAGCTTAGTCTCCTCATTGCCTAGTTTATACATTCAATTTATTTTTCTTCTCTAATTGCTACTGCTAGTGTTTCTAGTACAATGTTAAATAATAGAGGTGATAATGGGCATCCTTGTTTCACTCCTGTTCTTATTGGGAAGGCTTCTAATTTGTCCCCATTGCATATGATGCTTGTTGATGGTTTAAGTATTATACTATTTATTATTTTTAGGAAAGGCCCTTCTATTCCTATACTTTCTAGTGTTTTCAATAGGAAAGGTGTTATATTTTGTCAAAGGCTTTTACAGCATCTATTTTTTTGTTAGCTTGTTGATATAGTCAATTATGTGGTTGGTTTTCCTAATATTCAAGCATCCTAGCATTCCTGGTATAAAACCCACCTGATCATAATGAATAACCCTTTTGATCACTTGCTGGAGTCTTTTTACTCATATTGTACTTAAGACTTTTGCATCTATGTTCATTAGGGAAATTGGTCTGTAGTTTTCTTTCTCTGTTTTTGATCTACTTGGCTTTCATATCAGTTCCATATTTGTATAATAAGAGGAATTTGGTAGAACTACTTCTTTGCTTATTATGTCAAATAATTTGTATAGTATTGGGATTAGTTGTTCTTTGAAAGTTTTATAGAATTCACTTGTGAATCCATCTAGTCCTGTGGATTTTTTCTTAGGAACTTCTTTAATGGTTTGTTCAATTTATTTTTCTGATATGGGATTATTTAAATATTCGATTTCTTCTCCTGTTAATCTAGGCAATTTACATTTTTGTAAATAATCATCCATTTCATCTAGATTACTATATTTATTGCCATATAATTGGGCAAAATAGTTTTTAATGATTGCATTAATTTCCTCTTCATTAGAGGTAAGGTCTCCCTTTTCATCTTTGATACTTATTTTGGTTTTCTTCTTCCTTTTTTTATTAGATTGACCACTGCTTTGTCAATTTTATTTGTTTTTTTTTTCAGAGTACTAGCTCCTGGTCTTATTTATTAATTCAATAGTTCTTTTAATTTCAGTGTTATTAATTTCTCCTTTAATTTTTATGTTCTCTAATTTAGTTTTCAACTGAGGATTTTTAATTTGTTTGCTTTCTAGTATTTTGATTTGATTGCCCAATTCATTGATCTTTGCCCTCTCTAATCTGTTAATATATGCATGCAAGGATATAAATTTCCCTGTAAGTACTGCTTTGGATGCATCCCACAGATTTTGGTAGGGTGTTTTATCATTGTCATTCTCTTCAATGAAATTATTAATTGTTTCTATGATTTGTTCTTTTATTAACTGATTTTGGAGAATCATTATCTGATTTCCAATTAATTTTTCATTTGCCTTTCCATATGCCCTTACTAATTATTATTTTTATTGCATTATCTGAAAAGTTTGCATTTATTACTTCTGCTCTTTAGCATTTGTTTGCCATATTTCTGCATCCTAGTGCATGATCAGTCTTTGAGAATGCACCATGTGCTACTGAAAAGGAGGTGTATTCCTTTTTGTCCCCATTTATTTTTCTCCACATATATATTAACTCTAATTTTTCTAGGATTTCATTCACCTCTCTTGCCTCTTATTTATTTTTTGGTTTGATTTATCTAGATCTGATAGAGCAAGGTTTAGATCTCCCACTACTATAGTTTTACTATCAATTTCCTCCTTGAGCGCTGCCCATTTCTCCTTTAGAAATTTGGATACTATACCATTTAATGCACACATGTTAAGTACTGATATTTCCTCACTCTCTATACTGCCTTTTATCAGGAACTTTTGATCATATCTATTTTTACTTTGGCTTTATCAGTTATCAACATTGCAACTCCTGCCTTCTTTTTCTTAGTTGAAGCCCAATAGATTTTGTTCCATCCTTTCACCTTCACTCTGTGTGTGTCTACATGCCTTGTGTGTGTTTCTTGTAGACAACATATGGTAGGCTTTTGGTTTCTAATCCACTCTGCTATTTGCTTCCATTTTGTGGGAGAGTTCATCCCATTCACATTCAGAGTTATGATTGTCATTTGTGTGTTCCCCAGCATTTTGAAGTCCTCTCCTAATTCTGCCTTTTCTTCTTTCACTCTTTCCTTTTAAACCAGTGGTTTGCTTTTAATCAGTCCCCCTTAATACCTACCCTCATGTTACTTCCCTTTCTGCCCTCTCCTTTTTGTTCCCCTCTTGTTATTTATACTTTTTAGGGTCAATTAGTTTCCCTCCCCCATCTCTTTCCCTCCCTTTATGTACTCCTTGCCCCACTCCCTGCCTTGGTTTTTCCATTCTGATTTTCCCTGTAATGTAAGATAGAATTTGTTACCCCAATGGAACTAGCTGCTCTTCCCCCTCAGAACTGATTCCTCTGAGAGTAAGGTTTAAGTATTACCTATTTATGCTCTCTTCCTCTCCTTCTTACAATAGTATTCTCCTGTTCCCTTCCCACATGCCTCTTTGTGTGGTACAGATTATCCAATTTTTCTTATTCCTTTAAATTTCTCTTGATGCCATCTTATATTCCCCCACACCTTTTCTTTCTTTCTTTCTTTTTTTGTATCATCTTAGACCACTTAGTACACCCCAACCTTTCCTTATGTAGTGTTCTTTTTATTATTATAATAGTGAATACAATTTTGAGAGTTATAAATAATATTTTTCCATATAGGAATATAAGTAATTTAATCTTATTACAGCTTTTAAAGAAGAACCTTTTAAATATTTTTTTTCTTTCCCCTCTCTTTCTTATTTACCTTTTCATGTTTCTTTTTATTTTTGTGGTTGGACATCAAACTTTCCATTTAACCCTGGTCTTTTCTTTACAAATACTTGGAAATCTTCTATTTTGTTATATGCCCATACTTTCCTCTGGAAGTATATAGTCAGTTTTGATAGGTAGGTGATTCTTGGTTGTAGACCCAATTGTCTTGCCTTTCTGAATATCATATCCCAAGCCTTGCAGTTTTGTAGTGTAGAGGCTGCGGGATCCTGTATAATCCTGACTGGTGTTCCTTGATATCTGAATTGTCTCTTTCTGGCTTCTTGTAATATTTTATCCTTAACTTGGAAGCCTTTGAATTTGGCTATTACATTCCTGGGGGTTGTCTTTTGAGAAATTAGTGTAGAGGGTGTTCTATGGACTTTTTCAATGTCTATTTTGCCCTCTTATTCAAGGACATTGAGGCAGTTTTCTTGAATAATTTCTTGTGGTATGATATCTAATTTTCTTTTTGTCTCTGATTTTTCTGGAAGACCAATAATTCTCAAGTTCTCTCTTCTGGACCTGTTTTCTTGATCTGTCATCTTCTCATTGAGATATTTCATGTTTCCTTCTATTTTGTCAGTCTTTTGACTTTGCTTTATCAATTCTTGCTGTCTTGTGAGATCATTGCCTTCTACTTGCCCAGTTCTAGCCTTTAAAGACTGGTTTTCAGCTATAATCTTTTGTTTTTCCTTTTCAGTCTGATCTATCTGGCTCTTCATGGCTTTCAGCTGGTCATTTTTGGTCTTCAATTTATTTATCATTTCATTTGATTTCTGAGCCTCAATTTCCAATTGTGAAATTCTGCCTTTTAAACTGTTATTTTCTTTTTGAACTATTTCCCACTTTTCTTGCCAAATCTCTTCCACCTTTCTTATGATCTCAGGTGGGAACTCTTCAAGAGCTAGTGACCAATTTTCATTTTTTGGGAGGGCTTGGATGTGTTTACTTGATTGTCCTCCTCTGCTGTCTGTTCTGTGGTCTGGATTTTTTCTATGTAAAAATTATCTAGAGTTTGTGCTTCTTTCTTGTTTCTTTTGTTGGTGGTTTTTCTTGAGCATTGCTAGCCATTACTCTGCTGTTTCTTGCTTCCCTCAGAAGTCTGGGTGAAGAGGGCAGACTCTCTTTGTATGGAGCTATGGAGTGGTTTTTGCCTGAGGCTACTTTTTGAATCTGAGTTTAGTTTCTGCTGTATACCGCTCAAGCCCCACTCCCCTCTCTGAGCCCAAGGTGTGCACTCTTCAACCTCCTGAGGTTTCAGGTCTAGCTGCTCTCAGGGGTGCTCTTGATCTGCTGCCAAGATCTTAGAGATTGTTCCCCACTGCTTTAATTCTAGATCACTAGCTATGAATCCTGCCCATAAGTGGGGTGGTGGAGTGTTTGATTAGCTTGCATTTTGGTGGGAGCTTATTTACCCCATTATAGCAAGGAAATGCCCAAATTCAGCATACCTTCGATGCCACGCCCTATTGTGGAGTCCCTTTTCGCTCATGTGAACTTGTCCTTTTTGTTCTTTTGAGGTTGAGGTATCATACAGGATGGTGGTAGGGAGGGTAAAAGTTCTGTAACTACTCTGCAGCCAACTTAACCAGGAAGTTGAACTGTTTTATTCTCAAGGAATTAAAGTTCCTAAATTCCACACAAAGTTCTAATTTTGAAAGCTTAAAAACATTGTAAGAAAAAAAGGAGAAATGACTGATAAAGTATGATCTAATTTAGACTTTCATTCTGTAACATAAATCATAAATGAGCTAGCTGCTTGATCCTGAGTTAAAAAGTTTTTGGTTTGTTTCTGTCCATCAATTTCTTGAACTATCAGAACTGCCTGATCATATAGTCATTCCATGAAAATAAAGACACAACCACTATTTTTTTGTTTGTTTTTTGGGGTTTTTTATGAGAATTAAATTTAGGCCAGTTATGTACACACATATCAGAGTAAAAGAACATGTTTAAAAATGGGTTCTGGTTGCATCTAGATGAAAGGGAATGGGTTTGGAGGGTAAGCAGAAAAGAAAATTAAGGATGGTTCAATATACCTGCAGGCATTTGCTTCCAAGCTTCAGCCAAATAAGAGATAAGATAGGTCAGAGTACTCTACATTTCTAGTTGCTCCAATTGTCTTCTCTTCTACTCCCCATGGACCTGGAAAAAGTTAAACTGCATGTCAGCAGCTACCCTTCATGCAAACATTATTAAACTGCTTCCAGCCACTTTCCTTCCATCTCTGTTGCTGCCACCACCTGGGGAGTAAGAGTACGCCAATCCTCTCAGCTGCCATTATCTAGGAGAAGAGAGTATTCAACTGGAGCTGTACACAAGATGAGAGCAGCATGCTAACTCTATCCTTTACTTTCTCTCTTTTTCTTTATTTGCAGAATCATTCCAAGTTTTGTTCTCTGTTTTCATCACAAGATAATTCTTTCATATTCTTCCAGCCTAAAGATGAGGTGGGAAAGGGAGAAAAATACAATCCCCAAATTCCCAAATGCTATTTAAAATATTTGCTATAGAGTACACCTTAGACTGGGTCCCACCTACAGGGCGCTATAATATGCTAACAAATTTAGAGAGGACCTCACAAACTGTGTTGAACAAACCCCTCCTTTTATAGACAAAAATAGTGAAATTTGGTGAGATTAAACATTTTGCCCAAACTCATGCATTCATTTCATATGAGGAATATGAACCCAGAGACTCTGGCTACAATGTGAATACATTTTCCATTCTGTTGCCAGTTAGGAATATAGACTTCTCTAAACTCCATCTGAAAATTCTTTTCTCTCTTGCTAGCTTCATTGTTTCTGGTAACCCAATAGAGTCCTTGGAACATGTTCAGAGTCACAAATCAAACAAATGTTCCCAGAGTGTGGCTCAGTTTCCCTCATAGTTTTAAGCTTTAAAGGTAGCTTGTGCCATCTCTGGTCTATTCACAGCTTCTGATAGTGTGTCTTGGATTTTTCCCTGTCTAACTTCCAATATACTGGCTCTGTTGGATGTTTCCAATCTTCAGACAAAAAATGTATGCTAGTCTTTCTGATTTCCT
The DNA here is from genome assembly GCF_016433145.1 of Gracilinanus agilis. NCBI lineage: Eukaryota > Metazoa > Chordata > Mammalia > Didelphimorphia > Didelphidae > Gracilinanus > Gracilinanus agilis. The sequence goes on along the minus strand of NC_058133.1, from coordinate 297,105,940 downwards.
CTTTTTATGTTTAATAATAGTGTCCCTATGGTGTAACTAAGAAGGTCTATATCCCATTCAGGGATAGCCCCTTCAAAACTTTTTATAAGTCCTTTGGACTGACCTAGGAAAATAAGCCTTTTTGGCACTACCTACTGTTCTTATTCTAAGTTCCCTTTAGATTTCTTCTGCTCAGTTCTGTGACAGGGCTCATTAATCTCTGATTTCATATTTCCTCAGAGGAGTCTCTCATCATAGAATCAGTCTATCACTCTCTCAAGGCATCCAGACTTAGATAACTGAGGGCTAGACTGTCATCAAAAATTCTTCTTCTTATATACAACTCCGCCTCCCCCACATGACACTCATGAATGCATACTAATTGAGTTCTAGGAACAGCAGTATGACATATTCCCCTAAATTAGAAAATATTAACAAGAACCTTGAAATAGATAAATATTACCAAGTATATAAGTAATGCTTATATAAAGCAATGAGTTGTTCCAAAATAGAGTCAAATATCTTTAATGTGGAAGCCAAAATGTGCATTTTAAATGGTTTTTAAATGGACTGAAACTTATCTTTGTTCTAACTATAGAGTTTACACAGTAAATTACTGAAATTAATAAGTTTGGGATAGATGGCTTAGGAAGACTATAAATTGGATTTTTGCAAAACTAAGACCTTTAAAATAAATCATTTACAAACAATAAGCTACTTAAAAACATAAATTAAACTATTAGATTATTCATCAAAAACTCCTAGTAGACAAACCCTTGTGGGTAAATTCTAATACTGTTACGAACTTAAAAGTCATAGAAGGACTATCGAAATTGTTAATACAACTTTTCATTAACTCAGGAAGAAATTTTACCATCAAGCAGGAGAGGCTACTTCCCATTTATTTTAAAGCCCACTTATTATAGACATAGAATTTGGTGCTACTTACAGTGGAGTAGTAAGCAACCATTTCTCCATTCCAAAGAATTAATAGAGGAGGTTATCTCAAGGAACCTTATGACAGTCAGTGATGCTAGTTTGGGTTTAGACTAAAGTCTGTATTTATATTAGCTGTAAATCAGTCATGAACCACCCAATTATAAGTGGCTTTTTGTTACTGTCATTAAGCCCTTTAAGCTCACAAGGAGAAAAAAGAAGATGGAAAATTGCTTTTTTGCATATATAGCAAAATGTGTTTGTTGTTCCTGGTTATCATTCTACATTCCTCATTGCAGAAGTGGGAGACTCTGGGAATGAAACATCAAATGAAATAACAAGTATGACAATGGTAATGATGGTAATGATGATAATTTATTTAACTTATGATTTATCCTACTGTCTGCCAGGCACTCTCCTTTATAATAATTATCTCATTTAATCTTCTGAACAACCCTGGGAGGTGCATATTATTAGTATCACTAATTTACATGTGAGAAAATTGAGGCAAACAGAAGTAAATGGCTTACATTATTAAACACAGAGAATTGCTTAGTTGGTTGTGGGCAACTGTTTCGTTTTTCTCTCTTTTTAAATCTTTGTAATACATTATGGCACATTGTTTTGGGAAAAAAGGTATATTTAAAATGACTGATTATAAGATAAAAGCATCAATAAAAATAATACACAGCTTTAAATGTTTATGGTTGTCTTATTTCTATGCTATCTTATTTTTTTATTCCTTCCTTTTTTCTTTCTTTCTTTCTTTCCTTCCTTCCTTCCTTCCCTTCTTCCTTCCTTCCCTCCTTCCTTTTTTCCTTCCACCCTTCCTTTTTTCTTCCCTCCCTTCCTTCATTTCTCTTTCTTCTTCTCTTTCTTAAACACACCCTTCATCATTCCTCATTTGTAGTACATTATAATCCCCTCTTACCCATTATGAAACTCTACCATTGGTTACTCTTCAGTTATAGAAACTGAGCATGGGAAAAGGTAGGTCCCCATTATTATATCAAATAGGAATATCTAGGAGAATAGTTCAGATACTTGATCAGAGGTATGTTGAGATAAGAGGTGGAAGGAAAGTTTTAGGTTCTAATAAAAGGAATTTTTATTATATATCGCAACTGAGGATATGATGAGTTAGTATCAAGTGTTTTTCCTCTTTACAAATGAGAAGAAAAAACAGTTCCACTCTCTGGATTATTTCTATGCTATCTGAAAACCACATGAAAGCAGAAGTTTGTTTTTTTTTTTCCTTGAACTTAATTACTTATAATTTTATCATTTATCATCATGTGTTTTATTTTAGTCAATATATGATTTCTTTGGTTTGGGTTGTCTCTCCACCAGTGTAGGGTATTTGCAGTATACATTCTTATTTTACCAGATTCTTAATCATGCTTTTTCCATGAATCCTCCATAAAACATGTCAAGTTTCTGGAATATTTTTGTTAATATCTCAGGGATAAACATTCAATATTTTCATAGATTACATTACATTTTTCTACATATGTCACCTTTTTTTTTCTCTTGTCATCTATATTTTCAAAAATTCCTTTACGATATTTCATATATTACTGGTAACATGGAATCCTCTGCTGATCCCAAAATACAACTTTGTTTTCAGTTTTGAATTATTTGTAGTTCTATTTCCTCTGAAATTTTGGTTTTTGATGATTCTTAGACATATATAATCAGGAGAGTAGTATTAATGAAATAAGCTTTTGCTGCTCTGATAATTTTAGATCACTGAAAATATATAACAATTTCCCAAAAGTAATCCAAATTGCCTTACTACTAACCAATTCCAGGACTAGTTTATCATCCATATGAAATGACTATCCTAGATACATGTCTTAATAGCCTAATTTCATGCAGTGTCTAAGAAACTGATTGGGGGGAGTATTATCAAATATCATTTTGCTTTAGATGGTTTGACCAATCTCTTTCATCCACCGAGAATGCTTTCTAGTGGTCAAAGACTCAATATAGGTATAAATGGGAAAAAATTGTATGTCATGAATAAGGAATCTTTATTTTGTTTAAAAAGGTATTACTCTTCACCATGTTTATCAACTCTTGATGTCAATACTCAAGGTGTTATCGAACAGGATTTACAATTGTTATAAACACATATAATTTTGATGTAGATGAAGGAAGCATCTTGTTTAAAAGGACTTTCCAGGTTTAGTTTTTCTCTTTCATGTTAAGAAGTATTTTTTTTAATCAATAGACAATAAACACAGTAGAATTATACATTTTCTACATGTCAGTTAATTATGTAAAGAAAACGATGTAACAAAATGATGTCATACTTGAAAAAAACTCTTTTCATATTTTCATCAAATAAGTCTGAATATGGAATTGGAAAATTCTCATTTTTATGGAAATGGAAATGTAGGAATATCAGTCAGCTTTTAATTTTGTACTCACTTTAAATAAGTAAAAACTACTACCTATGTATAGTATGTTCTTTTTAAAATTTCCTTAGAAATATTCCCTCTTTTTAGAAACTTTGGAATTATTCAGCATTGGATTTGCCATTGAATAATTTGCAGCATAGATTTGTGGGCATATTTTGGTAGTAATTCCTGACATCAACTTTTTAAGTATTATTGATACTTTTTTATATATATGATACTTATAGCAAAGATAGTCATGTTATCTAGCCCTTTTATTCTTCCTGTTAAAAAGAAATAATTAAAATAACAATATAACTTGTATCATATTGAACCTATTTGTTACCTTTCTTCTGGAACATGCTATATTTTGAAGATGATTTCATTTGGTGGCATCTCAAGTTAAAATTGATGAATTCTCTTTTCTTTTTTTTTAGTGTTTTACTAGACTATATTGTTAATAATCTGTCACATTTCATTATTTACAAATAAGCTTATACTCAAAATAAGTTGCCAATGGTTGTCTTATATCTATGAATGTCATGCATATTAAATATTTATGAATTCAGATGGTACTGGGTTTTCTCAGTCTACTCATTTTGACAACTTTTAAAAATATTTTATTTTCTCAATTACAGGTAATAATTTTAAATGTGCATTTCCTCAAATTTTCAGATTAAAATTGTCTCATTTTTCTCCTTTTCTTCCCCCTTCCCTAAAATGGCAAGGTGATTGATCTATGCCATACATGCATAATCATGCAAAACATATTTCCATATTGGTCAACTTGTGAGAGAAAATTCATAATACCAACCCCCCACCCACAAATAAAAACACAACCAATTAAAATAAAGTGGAAAATTAGTATGCTTCAGATTTCTTCCAGATTTCTTCAGTTCCCCACCCACTCTAGAGGTAGATAGCATTCTTTTTCATAAGTTCTTCTGAATTTTCTTGGATCATTATATTCCTGAGAATAGCTAATAATAGTTGATTGTCTTACAATATTGCTGTTACTTTGTACAATAGAAAATTTTCTTTTACATTGCAATAAACTTCTTTTAATCTCTCAGTGCCTTCAGCAACTCTCTAAGACTATAAACTATAGAGAAGGAATAAATATATACTAGTAGAGAGAGTCCTCACTAAAAATGAATGAAATTTCAGGCCTGACTTAAAAAAATAAACTGTTTGAGAAGTTGCAATAACCTGAGTCAATGTTGTGGCTTTTGTTTATTTCCTTCTCTTTGGAGTCATCAGCTTTCAATTTTTGCCACCACAAAAAGGTTGCTAAAATATTATTATAGATGCAGATCTTTTTCCTCTTTCTTTGATCACTTTGTATTATAAATCTAGTAGGGGTATTGCTAGTTCAAAAGGCATGCATAATATTTTTTGACATAGAACTAAAATGCAATGCAGAATGGTTAGAGAAGAGTCCCACAAATAGCACATTAGTATAACTATCTTCCTACATCCCCTCGAATATTTGCAGTTTCATTTTCTGTCATTTTAGATAATTTGTTGGTTGTGAAGTGCATTGTAAGTGTTTTAATTTGTATTTCTCTAATTGCCATTGATTTAATTTTTATTTCTCTAATTATCATTGATTTAGGGAGGTTTTCATGTGATTATTTATTCCTTTGTTTTTTTTTCTCTGAAAATTACCTGTTCCAAACCTTTGGGCATTTGTGAATGACCTCTTTTCTTATAAATTTGACTTAGTGTCCTATATATTTTAGCAATGAGACATTCTTTAGAGAAAATTACTGGATAGATTTTTTCCCCAATTTTCCACTTTTTAAATAAGTTTAGCTCAATTGGTTTGTTATGCAAAATCATTTTAATTTGAAATAATAAAAATTATGTACTTTGAATCCTATGAAATTTTCTATTCCTTATTTGGTCATGAACTCTACCCCTATCTACAAACATTTTTTTCACTTTCCAATATTTTCCTTATCATATTACCATTTTTGTCTAAATCATTTGCCCTTTTTAAGTATGTCTTCGTATTTGGTGTGAGATTTTGGTCTATATCTATATTTTGCCAAACTACTATCCAGTTTTTCTATTAGTTTTTTGTCAAATAATATGTTTTTATCACTACAACTAGGATCTTTAGATTTAATAAACACTAATTTACTACATTCATTTGCTTTTGTACCACTGATCAGTGGCTGTATTCCTTATCAAGTACCAAAGTATTTTTGTGATTATTGCTTTGTAATATAATTTGAGGTCTCCTCCCCTCATATTCCCCCACACACTTATTCTTTGATTCTCTTCATAACTTGACATTATTTTCTCCCTATAGATGAAATTTGTTTTGATTTTTATAACTCCATGAAATAATTCTTTGGTAGTTTGTGTAGCATGGCAATAAATTGATGAAAGAAATAGAAATGTCATTTTTATTATAATGAATTGGTCCGTTGATAAGCAATTAATATTTCTTCAGACATTTAGCACTAATTTTATTCAAAGAATGTTTTATTCTTATTTTCATGTAATTTCTCTATGTGCCTTGACAGGTAGACTCACATATATTACACAGTCTCAAGTTATTTTAAATGCAATTTATTTTGCTCTCTTCTAGATTTTGTTGGTTAGATAGAGAAATGCTAATGATTCATATTAGTTTCTTTTATATCCTGAAACTTTGTTGAAATTGTTTGAATAGACTGTTTTTAAGTTTCCTCTCTAGAGTTCTTTTAGCAAACCATGTCATGCCTATCATCTTTAAAAAGTAATAATTTCATTTCCTCATTTCTCATGCTTATTACTTAAATTTATTTTTATCTTTCTTCCATGCCCCATTTATATGATATAATTTTCCTCATTCTTCCTCACCCTTCTCCCCTTCCTAAATTTATCTTTTTTTTTCTCATTATTTCATTTTTCTTTTAAAGTCATCCCATCATAATAGTATCATACCCAAGTTCTTTGTCTAAGTAGACACTAACACCCCTATTGCTAATATAGTTTTGAGGGTTTGCCTACATCATCTTCCCATATAAAAATATAAACTATCCTTAATTAGTGCCTTATGAACTCTCATTTATGTTTACCTTTTTATTCTCTTAATTCTTGACTTTGAAGGTCAGATTCAACTGTGATTATTTCATTAGGAAAATTTGTTGGGTAGGTTATTTACTTTTTGTTTCCCACCTTGGTTCATTCCATGGCAGATTATGTGTGAGACTAAAGTTTAAAACTGAGTCCTTACTCTCCTCTCCTCTTAGCCTTAGAACAATACAACTGTTTCTGGAACTTCTTTCTTGCTTTTTACATACCTGACAACCCTGCTCCCTCATGATTATCTTTCTCTACTCTGGAACTGTGACCGGGAACTAGGAAATGAGCAACAAAAGTGCTGGATAGTACTTATTTCTGCTCCAAGTGATAGTACAGACATCTTCTGGTGTTCTTTTCTGTCCCAGTGCTTCCAGCTCTGGTACTCAGTCTTCTTAATGTTCCTGGGAATTGAATAGTTCTTCATTAATGTGGCTGGTTCTGTCACTTGCACTGTGCTAAAATCCTCACCAGCCCCTCTCCTATGATCTGCAGACTTCACTGCCTTCCTAAGAAAGCTTGGACTGTAAAATATGACTTTGTGATTTTTTTCTTGACTTTCCCAATCAGAATTCAATCTGGTATATTTTCTATGTTGTTCCGAAGGAGACTGAAGAGGAGTTTGGGCAAAAAGATTGACCTTTCTGCCTTTATGCCATATTGTCCTGCTCCAGGACAGAATGCCATGAAACTCATTTCTTCTGGACTTAAAGTGTCTCCATCTGAGTGCTCCTATTCCCCAAAAAAGGTTTTTGTCATTTTTTATCTCTTTTAAAATCCATGTTCAGGGTTTCTGGTCACCCTAAGGATTTCCTCTTAGAGACCTATTGCTTTTGAATCCTTCACATACAAATCTTTGCAGGCTAAAGGTGCCACTGATAAACTTCTATGCATATATTTGTAGACTTTTCTGGTTGTCTTTTTAATTTTTTTCCAGTTTACATGTTGATACAATTTTCAATAATCATTTTCTGACATTTGTGATCCACATTGTCTACCTCCATTACACCTATCTCCACTCTATAAGATGGCAGGATTTTATAATAGAGGTTGTACATGTGCTAGCATACAATACATATTTCCATTTTTGTCATGTTGTGAAAGATGATACATATTGCTTACACTAGAGAAAAATTCACTGGGGAAATAAAGTGAAAAATGGTATGCTTCAATCTGCATTCAAACTCCATCAGTTCTTTCTATAGCAGTGGATAGCCTTTTTCATCATGTGTCCTTTACAGTTGTGCTGTACCTGTTACTGTTAACAGTACTGATAACAGTTAAGTCATTCTTAGTTGATCATCATACGAGAGTGTTGTTATTGTGTACAATGTTATCCTGGTTCTGCTCAATTCACTTGGTGTCATTTTCATATAAATGTTATCATCTTTTTTGTATGTGTGTGAACATCATCGTCCTTATGACACAATAATATTCCATTACACTCATCTATCATAACTTGTCCAGCCATTCTCCAATTGATGGACATAACTTCAAATTCCTGTTCTTTGCCCCCACAAAAAGAGCTGCTATAAATATTTTTAAGCAAGTAGGTCCTCTCCTCCTATTTTTTTTATCTCTTTGGGATACAGATCTAGTACTGGTATTGTTTGGTCAAAGTGTATGGATTTTTTTTGATCTGCTGGACATGGTTCTAGCTTGATCTCCAGAATGATTATATCAGTTCACAGTTCCAAAAGTGTTTTAATGTCCAAATTTTTCCACATCCCTTCCAAAAGTTATCATTTTCCTTTTTTCTGTCATATTAACCAAACTGATAAGTGTGAAGTAGCAACTCAGAGTTATTTTAATTTACATTTCTCTCTTCTCTGTTTAATAATTAATAATAGGGGCATTGTTTCATATGACTGAAGATAGTTTTAGTTTCTTCATCTGAGAATTACCTGTTCATATCTTTTGACCATTTGACAATTGGGGAATGCTTTGTATTGTTATAAATGTAATTCAGTTCTCTATATATTTGTTAACCACCTTCATACTGTTCATGGGATTCTTGCTAGCATGTCTTGGCACTTTTCATTGGAATTTTCTGGTCTATTATTTTCTTGGATTAGATATATTAGCTTTTAAAAAGTTCATTTTAAAGGTACTTTATAACTGCTTACATTCTCTAGTGTCTTAATTCAAATTGCTTATAGAGAATTCTTGATATGCTTACTATCTTATACACTTGATACACTTATATCTGCCTCTATTCGAAGCTGGATTCATTTTTTCCCTTCCTGGTGGCTAACTTCCTCTTAATTTAGTTCCTTGAGTAAAAATGGATCCAGATGTGTGAATGTACAGAGTATCTAGAATGAGGATGAACTTAGAGATGATATATCCCAAACAATGGATTTAAAATATGCTAAATACCAGTGATATTAAATATCTTGTTTATGCCGAGAATATAGTGAAATAACACAATTTGGATTCAGACTCAGCTTCCCTGACCTCAAATATACTGATTTACCTCCCCACCATTGACTTTTAAATCCCTAGTTTCCTTCAACACATAGCTCACAGGAGAGTTTCACAATTCTATCTTAGCTTCCTCCCCTCTAAAATTACTTTTCATTTTCTCTTTTTGTGTGTACATACATACATACATACATACATATATATATATATAAAGAGAGAGTGTGTATATATATATATATATATATATATATATATATACAGCTATCTACTCATTTAGAACATAACCTCCTTGAGGGCAAGGATTGGTTTGATTTTTTCTTTGTAACTCCAGTATTTAGCACAATTGTAAGCACTTAATGAATTATTATAGTTAATTGATTTATAGACTTTTTCACCATACCAGCTGCCCATCAATGTCTATCAATGCCACAAATTCTATGCATGTATAAAAGTGTTCCACTTTGTCCTATTAGAAGCTGTGCTTTACTGGTACAGTCTTTGAGAGCCCAAGGTCACATCTGTCCTACAATGAGGTATCTGAAGGCGCCTTTACTGGAGTACCATACCCTGTGTCAGCACATTAAAAGAAGTTTCAGTTTTGTGTTTTGGTTACTGAGAGAAAAAAAAATCTCAATGGAGCTTTTATTGCTCCCTCTTCCTCTCAAGGTCAGCAATAACCACAACAAACAAGCTACTGCCTCAGCTGCCAGTCAATCTGCTCTTAGGAGATGTGCTCAGAACTGAAGAGGACTTCAGGTCACTCATATAAGTCTGCCATTATCCACCTTTTTATTATGTACAGAGCTATTATTATTTTTAATGACTTGTCTATCTTCCTTTAAGACCTATCTCTTTATTCTCAGCTTATATATTTATAGCCCTGAAGATTTCTGGTCCCAAAAAGCAATGCTAGCAGTTTTGAAATACCTGAAGTTCTATATCAAGATAAGATTTGATGATTATTTAATATCTTACTGTTTTTGCTGTCTTACTGGATAGCATTGTGAGGAAGATTAGATTAGTTAGTAATTAAGATTTAAGGTGTATCTAGTAGGGAGGAGCTGGAGCTGGGAATTCCAAGATGAAATGAAGGAGCAGGAAGAAGTGACTTGTGCTCTGAGAGGGATTCAATTAGGGGTTGGCACAAACTGTGGTTAGCCCTGGGAGATCTCAGAGTAAAGGGCACCCTGCTTCCTGATTTCCCTGGGATCCTGTGTGGTGCTGGCATCTAGCAAAGAGGACAAGATCTACAGTGCAGTACCAAGGGAAGAGGAGAAGTTTGGGATCTGGTGGACAGTGTCTTAAGCACACCCTCTCATCTTGTACCTGAGCCCACCTTGGCTCTTGGCATCCAGAGATCATTGGTGGATGGCCACCCAGAGACTCCATTACTGCTCCTTGGGCCCTGCCTGTTTAGGTCACTAAATTAGTGTAGGAAAATTTTCCCTTTCCCTGTGGGTTTTGTCATTAGGTTTTAAGGTTTTAGAGTAGATATCCCTATCCCACCTTTTAGTTGTAAAATTATAATATATTTAATTTAATTAATTAATTTATTATTTAACATAAATATATTTAATTAATTTAATAATGTATAATTAAAACCAGTTAATCCCTTTTACCTTGCCTTCTTGTTTCTAGACTCTGGCCTAAGGGAAGCTATGTGACATTAAGACCAACTGCCATTCTTGTGTGAATCCAGTAAATTCTGGTCTTTCCATCCTGCTCCAGTCTCTCCTAAACCCAAGTGTGTGTACCCACAATCACTTAGTTTTATTATAATATCCCTGGTGTCTTTATTATTTATTACCTAATTTCTACAATAGTCAAACTTTTCCAAATATTAAATTCCATAATATTTATATGATATCAACATATATATATATGTATGTGTGAATGTAAAATCCAAAGCTTAGCTGTATAGTTCATGTTTTTATACCATCTTATAATTTGAAAGTTCTTTCAAAGTTTCTATGGAGTATTCAGTACAAGCATCACTATTCCTATTTTACAAATGTGAAAACTGAGGCATAAAGATTAACTTATTTAACTAAATCCCCAGAGCTAGTAAATAGATGTGTTTACATTCAAACTAATTTCTTCTGTCTCCAAGTCCAATGTTCTCAAATGCTGATCCCTTCTTGGCCACCTAAAGAGCTATCTTCATCCAGACTACATATTTTGGTACTTAGTTATCTATGACCTGAGAAACCAAAATGGGTTATTAAATATTTGAAAAGGGTGAACAAAATCTTGGATCTTATAATTGATGGAGTTTTTTCTATATAAATTAAAAACTTTATTTTTCTCTATTTTTCAGTGGCATAAGAAGTAATGGTGCAGTATGGTTAGGTCTCAGGAAAATTTAAAGAGTAAATCACTGGTTGACATTAAAGGAAAAACCCATTATTTTCCTTATAGCATCTAAACTTGAAATTGTTATGATTAAAAACGTCTTTACAAGATCCAGTGATAAATTAAATACTCAGGTATGATAGGACTAGCTACAAATGAGTAAAATTTTAAATTCTGGGAAGGTATTATTTGTAAGTCAGTCATCCAATAGTCGAACATTTGTTAAGCACTATACTACTTGCCATGTACTGTGATAAGCATTAGAGATTTGAAGAAAAGCAAAAGCCAATTCCTGCTCTCAGGGAATTCACAGTCTAATGGATAAGTTAGTACTTTAGTTTTTTTTTTAATTTATGGATACAAATGGGACATAATCCCTTGCCTTTTGTACTGCTAAACTAAATACATTTAAAGAAAATATCAGGAAATGAAGACCTTCTAAATTATTTATTTTCTGAAGTTCTGGTAAATAAATATTAAATGAATATTTTAAAACATTGTAATAAATTGGAAAGGTGCATATCTGGCTCTACAATGGGGAACTATTCCCAGAGTGCTGTCTTTTTTTTTTAATTTTAAACATTTATTAATATTCATTTTTAACATGGTTACATGATTCATGCTCCTACTTTCCCCTTGCGTTCAAGCAGCTGTTTTTCTTATATGTTTCCTCTCCTGCAGTCCTTCCTCGGGATGTGGGTAGCATTCTTTACCATAAATCCCTCAGAATTGTCCTGGGTTTTTGTATTGCTGCTGGTACAGAGGTCTATTACATTCGATTTTAACATAGTATATCAGTCTCTGTGTACAGTGTTCTTCTGGCTCTGCTCCTTTCACTCTGCATCAGTTCCTGGAGGTCTCTCCAGTTCACCTGGAACTTCTCCAGTTTGTTATTCCTTTTAGCACAATAGTATTCCATCACCAGCATATACCACAATTTGTTCAGCCATTCCCCAATTGAAGGACATACCCTCCTTTTCCAGTTTTTTGCCACCACAAAAAGCGCAGCTATAAATATTTTCATACAAGTCTATTTATCTATGATCTCTTTGGGGTACAAACCCAACAATGGTATAGCTGGATCAAAGGGCAGGCAGTCTTTTATAACCCTTTGAGCATAGTTCCAAATTGCCAGCCAGAATGGTTGGATCAGTTCACAACTCCACCAGCAATGCATTAATGTCCCAATTTTGCCACATCCCCTCCAGTATTCATTACTCTCCCCTTCTTTCATTTTAGCCAATCTGCTAGGTGTGAGGTGATACCTCAGAGTTGTTTTGATTTGCATTTCTCTAATTATTAGAGATTTAGAGCACTTTCTCATGTGCTTATTGATACTTTTGATTTTTTTACCTGAAAATTGCCTATTCATGTCTCTTGCCCATTTATCAATTGGGGAATGGCTTGATTTTTTATACAATTGATTTAACTCCTTGTATATTTGAGTAATTAGACCCCTGTCAGAGTTTTTCATTATAAAATTTTTTTCCCAATTTGTTGTTTCCCTTCTGATTTTGACTACATTGTTTTTGTTTATACAAAAGCTTTTTAGCTAAATATAATCAAAACCATTTAATTTACATTTTGTAATTTTCTCTAACTCTTGCTTGGCTTTAAATTCTTTCCTTTCCCAAAGATCTGACAAGTATACTATTCTGTGTTCACTTAACTTATTTATAGTTTTCCTCTTTATATTCAAGACATTCACCCATTCTGAATTTATCTTGATGTAGGGTATGAGATGTTGATCTAAACCTAATCTCTCCCATATTGTTTTCCAAATTTCCCAGCAGTTTTTGTCAAATAGTGGATTCATGTCCCAAAAGTTGGGCTCTTTGGGTTTATCATACACTGTCTTGCTGATGTCATTTACCCCAAGTCTATTCCATTGATCCTCCTCTCTGTCTCTTAGCCAGTACCATATTGCTTTGATGACTGCTGCTTTATAGTATAGTTTAATATCTGGTACTGCTAGGCCCTCTTCCTTCACATTTTTTTTCATTATTTCCCTTGATATTCTTGATCTTTTGTTATTCTAAATGAAATTTGTTATAGTTTTTTCTAATTCAATAAAGAAGTTTTTTGGTAGTTTGATACGTATGGCGCTAAATAGGTAAATTAATTTGGGTAGAATTGTCATTTTTATTATGTTAGCTAGTCCTACCCATGAGCAACCAATGGCTTTCCAATTGTTTAGATCCAGTTTTATTTGTTTGGAAAGTGTTTTGTAGTTTTGTAGATAGATTCCTAAGTATTTTATATTGTCTAGGGTAATTTTAAATGGTGTTTCTCTTTCTACCTCTTGCTGTTCTAATGTGTTGGAAATGTATAGAAATGCTGATGATTTATGTGCATTTATTTTGTATCCTGCAATTTTTCTAAAGTTGTTGATTATTTCTACAAGCTTCTTAGTTGATTCTCTAGGATTTTTTAAGTATACCATCATATCGTCTGCAAAAAGTGATAGTTTAGTCTCCTCCTTGCCTATTTTGATACATTCAATTTCTTTTTCTTCTCTAATTGCTACTGCTAGTGTTTCTAGTACTATGTTCAATAATAGAGGTGATAATGGGCATCCGTGTTTCACACGTGATCTTATTGGGAAGGCTTCTAATTTATCCCCATTGCATATAATGCTTGTTGATGGTTTTAGGTATATACTGTTTATTATTTTTAGGAAAGGTCCTTCTATTCCTATACTTTTCAGTGTTTTCAATAGGAATGGATGTTGTATTTTGTCAAAGGCTTTTTCAGCATTTATTGAGATAATCATGTGATTTTTGTTTGATAGACTATTGATATGGTCAATTATGTGGATGGTTTTCCTAATGTTGAACCAACCTTGCATTCCTGGTATAAATCCCACCTGATCATGGTGAATGATCTTCTTAATTACATGCTAGAGTCTGTTTGCTAGTATTCTATTTAAGATTTTTGCATCTATGTTCATTAGGGAGATTAGTGTGTAGTTTTCTTTCTCTGTTTTTGATCTCCTTGACTTTACCATATTTGTGTCATAAAAGGAATTTGGTAAGACTCCTTCTTTGCTTATCATATCAAATAATTTGTATAGTATTGGGATTAGTTGCTCTTTGAATGTCTGATAGAATTCACTTTGAATCCATCAGGCCCTGGAGATTTTTTCTTCGGGAGTTCTTTGATGGCTTGTTCAATTTCTTTTTCTGATATAGGATTATTTAGGTATTCTATTTCTTCTGCTGTTAATCTAGGCAGTTTATATTTTTGTAAATATTCATCCATATCTCCTAAATTGCTATATTTATTGCCATATAGTTGGGTGAAATATTTTTTAATGATTGCCTTAATTTCCCCTTCATTAGAGGTGAGGTCTCCCTTTTCATCTTTGATACTGTCAATTTGGTTTTCTTCTTTCATTTTTTTAATTAGATTGACCAGTACTTTGTCTATTTTATCTGTTTTTTTTTCAAAGTACCAGCTTCTAGTCTTATTTATTAATTCAATAGTTCTTTTACTTTCGATTTTATTGATTTCTCCCTTGATTTTTAGTATTTCTAATTTAGTTTTCATCTGGGGATTTTTAATTTGCTCACTTTCTAATTTTTTGAGTTGCATGCCCAATTCATTAATCTCTGCCCTTCTTAATTTGTTAATATATGCACTCAAGGATATAAATTTCCCCCTGAGTACTGCCTTGGCCACATCCCACAGTGTTTGGTGGGATGTCTCATCATTGTCATTTTCTTCATTGAAATTGTTGATTGTTTCTATGATTTCTTCTTTGACAAATTGGTTTTGGAGAATCATATTATTTAATTTCGAATTAGTTTTTGATTTGCCTGTCCAGGTGCCCTTACTAATTTTTATTTTTATTGCATTATGATCTGAGAAGGTTACATTTATTATTTCTGCTCTTTTGCATTTGTTTGCAATGATTCTATGGCCTATTACATGGTCAATCTTTGTGAATGTACCATGTGCAGCTGAAAAGAAGGTGTATTCCTTTTTGTCCCTATTTATTTTTCTCCACATATCCATTAAATCTAATTTTTCTAGGACTTCATTCACCTGTCTTACCTCTTTCTTATTTATTTTTTGGTTTGTTTTATCTAGATCTGAAAGAGGAATATTTAGATCTCCCACTATTATGGTTTTACTATCTATTTCCTTCTTGAGTTCTGCCAGTTTCTCCTTTATGAATTTGTATGCTATGCCACTTGGTGCATACATATTGAGCATATACTGCCTTTAATCAGGATGTAATGACCTTGCCTGTCTTTTTTAATCATATCTATTTTTACTTTGGCTTTGTCAGAAATCACAATAGCCACTCCTGCCTTCTTTTTCTCATTTGACACCCAAAAGATTTTGTTCAAGACCTGAACTTTAAACTTGTGTATGTTCCCTCACCTCATATGTGTCTTGTAGACAACATATGGTGGGATTTTCGTTTCTAATCCACTCTGCTATTTGCTTCTGTTTTATGTGAGAGTTTATCCCATTCACATTCAGCGTTATAATTATCAGCTGTGCATTTGCTGATATTTTTGTATTCTCCCCTATTCCTACCCCTTCTTCTTAGCCTATTTAATACTTTAGTTTTATTCCAAGAGTATTTATTTAAACTAGGGCAACTAGAGGAACAGAAAGGCACTAAGCCAAAATGAGTTAGGCCTGTCCTCCCCTACTACTTTGAGTTACTCTAAGCATTCCATTCTAATTAGAAATGGTTATCCTCTCTCATCAACCCAAATTAATGTATGTTTCCAGAGCAAGTCCAAATGCCTTGATAATTTGTACAAGTCTTAAGGCATTCCCTCCAGGAGTAAAATAATTTTCTCAGAAATGTGTGGGGTTGTCTTCCTAGCAATGTGGTTTGTTTCTTTTCCAGGGGAAATCTATATCACAGATGGTTTTTATAAATCTAGAGAACTGTTTAGGTGTGTGCATTGAAAGACAGGACTCACCAAAGGAGAAATGATGACTTCTTTGGGGCTGGACCTATATTTGATTTCTTTGATATAGGGCTCTCTCAGTGAGAAAACTTACTTCACTTTGCCAGGGTAGATTTACAAATGCAATATAGATTATCATCTTTGGAAACATGAATGGGGGTTGGGGGGAGTGTTGATGATGTATCTGAAGTGAAGTGGAGGGACTGGGAGTAAAGACTTAAAAGTTAGATCTGGGAACAAATTAAGTAAAAAAGAGGGAATGAAAGGTGGAAAACAAGGCAGATGTGTTCAGAAAAAGGACTTAGAGAGTCTGACATACTTGTAAAGATAGGATGAGGTTTTATTGACCTTTCTAATTCTCTACCCTGATTTTTTTTCTCCTATCATTCCTTGGCAGAATGCCTAACATATCCGTAGTGGCACAGCTCAAAGTACTACAACCACTCTTTCCCTGCCCTTGGCCCTTTGGAACTCTTTCCAAAACAAATTGCAATGCTATTCATGGTGTGCTTTTTACATGCAAGTTACTGCACCATATGTTCCTTACATATTGGCATTCACTCACCCCTTTTTTTTTCTTCTGTGATTCAGGATCAAGCATGGCTTTCAAAAGAATAATAGGCCCTTTGTCCCCTAAGTAAGAATAACACCTGAGAAAGAGAAAAGAAATTGAATGAATTTAAAGTTCATTTCTTTAATTTCTGTCTGTCTCTGTCTCTCTGTGTATCTGATTCTCTCTCCTCTCTCTCCCTCCTTCTCTCTTCCTTTTCTCTCTCTCTCTCTCTCTCTCTCTCTCTCTCTCTCTCTCTCTCATTATAAAGGGATAATGAGGATGGTAAAAGGGAGTCACTAAGGGGCCTGGGAGCCTGAACCAATCTAGTAGAAGATTGGGATTTGTTGTTGACAAAGGGGAGCAGCCTTAGCTGAGGTTGAATTGGGTATAAGAATAGATTCAAACCCTGTTAGCTTTAATGTCCAATATATTTCCACTGCTAGCTGTAGGCTCCTTTAAGCTGTTTGGTATAACTGCCTCCTATTGGATGAGAGCAGAACCCAGCAGGAAATGGAAACTCCAACTTCCCAGGCTTAAATTCTACCTCCACAGTTACTCCAATTTCTCAGAATTCTCCCTTCCCCTTAGTCTCCTTAGTCTTGATGGTGTTGGAATAATCACAGGAATTCACTGATTAGGGCTAATGGATTTATTTGAAAGTGGAAAGGGAAAACTAAAGTAAGAGGGCTTAGGTCTTGCAAAGCTGTTGCTAGGGGCAACTGGCAGGTGCTGGGAAAGGACCTAGAAGGTCTTGACAGGCTGAGGACAACCAGCCCTCAGCCAGAGATAACTAGACTCTGTTTGGTGTTATTTGATCCACTAGCTACACAGATGATATTATTGGGTTGCTCTAGATGATGGTCCTAATCACTAGGTTATCCTATCCTAAGATCCTAGCCACGATCCTCCTCCCTTCCACCTAGGGCCCCAGGGGGAAGGTCAGATCTGGGTGAGGTTAGGGGAAATCAGAATCCAGGTTTGGATTTGCAGGGCCTTATATAGTCACAGCCCAACTGCCGGTCGGCACCTGGCATCTGGCACATGCCATGCCAGAATTCCATTCTGATAACTGACAGGATTAGCTAGGGTAATATTGCAATGCAAGAAACCCTGCATTACACTCTCTCTCTCTCTCTCTCTCTCTCTCTCTCTCTCTCTCTCTCTCTCTCTCTCTCTCTCTCTCTCCACTCTCTCCTGCCATCTGTCTGTCTATCTGCCTCTCTCACTGCCCCTCCCATCTCCCTCTCTCCTCTCTCCCTTTGCTAAAGACAATGTGCTCCACCACTTTATTTTAAAAGTAAACTAGACCATCTCCCTAATTTTAGAGATGAGAAAGGCTGAAGTTCAAGAAAATTTAGGAAATTACTTAAATTATTTTCTTGCAAAAGGTTTCCTTTCTGCCTAAGACTATATTGTTAGCAAATTTAAATGGAAAAAGTGTCCCATAAACCATACACAAGTATTCTTGTGAGCAGTATGTTGACTTAGAAAACCACACATATATGTTTTTCTTTTTTTTACTAATATGTTTATTTTATTTAATATTTATCAATTATATTTTTATCTAGTTCAGGCTGCACTTAGGAGTGTTGTTAACAACTGGCTGTATGTTTAACACTTTGGCTTTACTATACTTATCCCTTTTATCTTGTTCTGCTGGTTTTTTAACTTAATAAGGTATAATGCTTTTTAAAAAATGTGAACATTTACTAATTAACATTGTAGGTTTTGAAGTGTTATGGCTGGGGTATTCTAAGAGTGCCCCAGGGGCTCCTCCCCCTTACTTCTTGATGTGGGATTGGTTTTGAGTGGATCAATCTTGTGCCAGGGGGAGACGTCGCCCCACCTACTCCCAGGCACTCAATTGGTTCTATATAAGGACCAATCCCACGCCCAGTAGGAGACTTCGAATCTGAGCAGATTCAGAGTAGGGGGTTGAGGGTTGGGTGGGAAGGGGGTAGTTAGTTAATTTCAGCCTGGGTAAACTCCAGTTTTTCTTACTTTAATAAAGCTAATAATATAAAAAGAGTTTTCTTATTTTAATCATTTCAACATCACAAGACCCAGTTGTTTGATAAGATCTGCAAAATATTTCCTTCATAATAATTGTTTCAAATAAACAGTATAATCATATACCTACTTTACAGATAAAGGAACTGAGGCTCCGAGAGGATAGGTAATATAGAACATATACCAATCTAATAAATACACAAAGTGGAATTTGAGTCCAAGTCTCTCCATTCATTGTTCATCCCTTTATATCCTCTGCCCTGCTATATTTTCATTCTTCACATTGATAAGTTTTCAAATAATCCAAGAATGAAAAGGTGTAGGTAAAAAGGGATATTAAGTAAACTATTCATTGTGTCAAAGAAAAAAAAGAAAAGCTAAATACTAAATATCATTAACTTTATATACTGGCATCAGCAATTGCTTTCAGTTTTGGACCATCATGCAAGATGCTAAAAGCATGACTTAATTCTGACTGCTGAAACTTAATGTACGTGAGTTCTTACCTCTGACCAGTTAAGAGAAGAGTGAAGTTTCATTTTCAGCTACTTCCTCTCTTTTAGAATATTGTATTCCAAGTTATCTACTCCTTTTAAACGTCAGCTGGTATATTATGTGTGACCCTGATTATGGTCCCTTAGTACCTGCATTATTTTAATGGTTGTTTTAATTTTTTCTTTGACCTGGAAATTCTTTATTTGAGCTTTAATAGTCCTGGGAGTTTTCATTTTGGAGTTCCTTTCATGAAGTTAACAGTTAGATTCTTTCTGTTTCTACTTTGTATTTTCACTCTGGTTCTCAGAGACATAGGGAAATTTTATTTTATAATTTATTGAAATGTGATGCTAATGATGACTTGTTTATTCTTTCAGCTTATTCCAGACATAGGACTTTGTGTGAAGTGATGCTCTCAGGGACAGTGCAAGCTGAATATCTATAAGCTTTCTCTGATCATAGGGTGATCTGATCCAGGGCACACCTGAACTACAGGCCTGAGGGCTAGCATCCTTAAGAGTTTCAGTTGGCTCCTGCTGAATACAACCACCATCAATCATCTAGAAGTCTCTAATGTTTCAGAGTAACAAAACTGTAGGCTTCACTTTGACCTGGGATTCTTGCATTGGATACTCCTTTGTAGGACACAAGACTGAGTTAGAAATTTAAACTTAGATTTGTCCCATCTTTGGGTCAGTCAAAAATCAAATCTTTTCTTGGAAACTTATTTCTAGATCAGGGCATAGCATACCCTGGATACAGGTTACATCCTCAATTCCCCATGGATCTGTTACCTGGAACTGGAAAGTGAACAACATAGCTTCTAGTTGAAATTTTTTCCAGTGGCCTTGCATGAAATTGTGGTACCTAGTTATGTATTTGGACCCTCACCTTTCCCCAGTACACAGTCTCCATCCATTGTTAGTCCTTGTGTTTAGAATGCTCATCTCAGTACATTCATGTCCAGAGGCCACCCCTGCATCCACAGTGTTCTCTTGTTATCTTTCGATGTTATCCCAGTCTACAAAAATGACTTACTGCTTCTTTTTCCTTTAATTGATCCATTAGAATTGAGTCAGGTATTTTTTGTAGATCTAGTCAGAAAAATTGTTTTCTTCTTTCTTTTTTCTTTCCTTCTTTATTACTTTGTTTCTTTGTTTCCTTCCTTCTTTCTTTCATTTTCTTCCTTCCTTCCTTTATTTCTTTCTTTCCCTTTCTTTTCCTTTCTTTTTTATTTCTTCCTTCCTTCCTTTTTTCTTTCCTTCTTCCTTCCTTCCTTTGTTTCTTCCTTCTTTCCTTCCATTGCATTTCTGTTAAATTTATTCCCATGATCCTATGGTTCTTAGAATGAAAGAGAATCACTAAAGCAGGTTAGACATAAGATATCAGTTATCTTGTCCCCTATAATTGTCCCATTGGGAAAAAAATTAAACTCATTGATCTTATTATGATTCATCATAAGTCTTCATAGCCTGTACATTTTTAGTGCATTTATTTTCAACAATTGTAAAGATATGTGACTCCCACTGACCAGGTCAAAGCTCTGAAAATTAAGACAGAAAGCTCAGATTTAGAGATCCCCAGATATGTTTCTGATACTTGCTACAGAATGTCTCTGCCTCTCAGGACACAAGATTATTTGTCAATCGAATGGCAGTTATATTGCTCACTGCTCTGTATCTATTTCATCATCAATTGTTGATAATAGAGAATTTGAAAGCCTCACATTATCTACCCTAATGTCTTTTCTAGACATACAGTTTAAATATTTGTACTCATAGGTTAATCCACACCAAACCAATTTGCAGATATTAACAACCATGTCTAGTGTCACAGAGAAAATGAATGGAAATGTTTATAATAGGTTATTTGCAGCTTAATTTCTAGTTCACTTTATGGATATGAATAGTGTCTCAGGGAGAGGCTAAAAATATCACTTTTGCATTTATTCTATGTAGCTCATTATTGTAAGCCAGGAATATTCCCATTGATCTGCAGTTGTGTATCTATTGCTTCTGAAATTGCCCATTATATTTCCAAATATAGCATTGTGGAAATTTAAAAAACTGACATAATTGGCTACACTAATATCTATTTAGATGTGCATAATAGAAATAATTTCTTTTTTGCCTTTTAATCCACATTTTTCTCCCATGTTCCATCAAAAGTAGGAAATATGGATGAAAAAAAGGTTTTCATTGGGTTGTATTTTAAATTTGGTAAAAGGCCAATAAAATGGCAACTGCAAATGATGTATTTTATGTACTTCTCGCATAATGGAAGTTTGTGTGTGTGTGCGTGTGTGTGTGTGTGTGTGTGTGTGTGTATAGAGAGAGAGAGAGAGAAAGAGAGAGTTTTCTTTTGTTTATAAATAATGAACTATTTTCAAATTCATAGTCACGATTTTCTTTAATGTTTATTATAATAGTGACAATACAATTATAAATATATAAGCTTTCAAATAAATTAAAATTAGCATTCACAAAAAATAATCTTGATATTTACTGAACTCAGTTTTAAAGACAGAATGTTGTAGTATTTTGAGAGTTGTCTTCAAAGCCAGGAAAATCTGGGCTCAAGTCTTGCCTCTGGGTAAGTCACTTAACTTCTCATTGTATAGACAACTATACCAGACTAAACAATTTCCTAATTGTTATTGGTAAAGAGACTTTCCTCACAAGGGAGCCTCCTACAGGAATGAAATAAAAGATCCATAACAAAAGACACAGAAGTTAGCTTTTAAAAATATGTTATATCATTCAGCATTAATGTGACTTAAATGCATGTCTTTTTAATAGAGATCAATACATAAATAGATATGTCTATGTAATATAAATAGATAAATATTATGCCTGTAGACATATTGTGTTCATTACAACTCAAAAAAAAAGTTATTGTCCACAGTGTTTAGGAATAATTAGAGGATCCATTAATAAGGGCCTCATTTTACACTGTTATTAGAGGAGTCAATCATCAGTTTCATTAATAGGTTAATTTCCAATTTAAATTATTAACACTCAAAAGTGATGACCAAGACTAAATCCAAATGTGAAATTCTCAAAAATAGATATAGGAAATTAGATCACATTTTCATTTATTCTTAAACATTAACTATTTTGTTAATGGCAGACCATCTTCAAAAAATGAGTAGTCTTTTCAGGAGAATTAACAACAAAATCCTCAATTGTAAAGTTTGTAATTTCATTTTCCTACAACAGATTTTGAAGTATAGTATTCTATCACTACCATTGCTTTCAGACTTAGGCAGCAAATAGATGTAGCAACTCAAGAAATACAAGGACTGGGAGACTGATCAGATGATTTGACCAGAGAGAAATAAAGGTCCTGGACAGCCTAAGATCATGGCTAGGAGATCAAATAATAGAAAAAGGACATATCAGTACTAAAATTAGAGGAAAGCAAGTCGATCCAAAAGACCAGGGGATATCATAGGAAAGAAAGAATGATTATATACATGAAAATAGACATAATCAATTCAAGTTCAAACAGGGATCAGGAATTTTGGCTAGTTGTTTGAAGACTCAGCACCAGAGAAAGTCTAAATAGTACATATAAGAAACCTGTAACAAAAATGACCTTGACACTTGACACTTTATCTGTATCTCTTAGGGTCAAAGCTCTTTCTTTGGAGAATGAGTGAATTTAAGCTCACAGGCAAATAAGTACTGCAGAAACAGTCAGCTGTAGGCAATTTCTCTCAATAAAATACAGACTTTAAAATGTTCTGCTACAGAGCTAAAAGGAGATATTATGACAAAGATTTAAAAAATCTTGAATATATTTTATAGGTTCATGTTTAAAAAAAGTAATGCTGCTGCATCTCAAAAAAGATTTTAAAATACTCTGCATATTAGTATACTTCTCACTATGACTACAATTAATTGAATATAGAAGTACTGAATCTTGTGACACATCTCATGTCTTGTTTTATTTTGTCCTTACTGTACCTATGAAAAACCACACTGTATTTTTCCATGCACTAAAAATGAATTTTTGAAAAAGCCTAGTTTTCTATTACTTTTTATAATCTCTTCTTTGTCCGAATGTATAATTAAGAATAGTAGAAGTACCTAGGAATACCATGGCAGAAACTCATGAAACCCTTAATGGACTTTCCTATTAACTTTTCCAATTTCACTACAGAAATTGTTTCTATCGATATTTTAATTTCATGTGAGCTGAATGGCAGGAAGTAAAGAGATTTCAGCAGATGGCTGCCACAAACTACAGACTGCATTTCAGAATTAGTCTACAAAACTCGGAAGCTTGGCACAGTGTGGCGGAACATTTTACTGCCTGTTAATGCCAAAAGAAATCTGGCTGAAATGTGTGTTTTCCTAGTTTAATTTATTTCCAGACTTTATTAAGGACCACCAAACTTGATTTACTTGTGTTTGGTTTTTCCTTAAATTCATATTTATGAATTTTATGGATCACTAAGTCAGTGTTTCCATTCAACATTAGCTGAAATCTCATAACCTATACTGTAAAATATGTAAGGGGATGAACAAGTTTTAAAATAAACATTTATTTGTTTTTAAGTAGTTTTTCAGTAGACTCTCCACGAGAGTAGGTGATGTCAAATTGTTGTCATTGAGCCATTTTAGTCATATCCAACTCTTCATGATCCATTTGGGGTTTTCTTGGCAGAGATATGATTTGTGACAAATAGTAAACTATAAACAAATTGTGTTAAAATGCCATATTTTATATGTCATGCCTGTACTTTTTTCTACTAAAACAGCATTTTATTTTCTGAATATTGCGTACCCTACATGTACAGACTTTCCCACAGGTGCTGGGGTTCCTTTCCTTTGGGTAGCGCATTAGCCACAGCAAAAAATAGAGTCTAGATAGATAGATAGATAGATAGATAGATAGATAGATAGATAGGTTATAATTTTTATTATTGCTACTTGCTCAAATTCACATCAATCATTGATAAGAGTGGGAATCTACTAGTAGAAATGATAAAAGAATAAGAATACTATAATAAATTTTGGCAGATCTGATCCATTTCAAATCTATTTGTTGCCTTTTAGTTTAAACAATAAATGTTTGGGGTATGTTCTAGGAGGTACTGATTACTCCTTTACAGCGTTTTTAAACAAGAGTTTATCTGAGGGTAGGGAAGATTATTTTAGCGGAGAATCTGTGTGGTGAAGAAAGAGGTAAAAGATTTAAATTTGGAGTCAGGGATTCTAATTTCTGGCTCGGCTACTTACTATCTGTATCCTTTTGAACTATTCACTTATTTTCTCTAAGTCAATTTCTTCAACTATAAAATGAGGAGTTAGGACTATATCATCTCTAAGAAACTTACCATTATAGGCATTATTTGATTTATTTGATTAACATAGGGGTCAGAAGTATTTAAAGTGAAATACACTAACTTAGATGGAGTGTAACATTTATTTTGAAATACTTTTGTTAGGGTGGGTTGGGACCAGTAGTAAAGGGTCTAAAATGTTAGCCTAAGCAAGTTTAGATTTTATACTGTAGAAAGTAAAGGTACTTAAAGTTTGGAGCTTACAAAACAATATTTTTGTTGTTTTTTTTATTTGGTTTTGTTTTGTTTTGCCTATGCAGAAAATTTTGGTCATTTATTCTATGGGTTGATGTATTTACTTATTTCCTTTTGAAAATAAAGTCGAAATTAGAAGGAAGAGGACTTTTGTTAAGAAAAGAGCCATCTGAGTGATGAAAATAGATGAATAAATTTGCTAGCATGTGTCTTTGCCTACATAGGTAAATTAAATTTTAGTTTTTTATTATTAAATATTTTTATTAATTATTAGAATTTTAATTTTAATACAGAAATTGTGTTGTTGCTAAGTTACTTTTAGTCATGTCTGAATTTATAATCCCATTTGAGTTTTTCTTGGCAAGGATACTGGAATGGTTTGTCATCACCTTCTCTTCGCTCATTTTATATAACAGGAATCTGCGGCATATATAGTTAAGTGACTTGCCCAGGGTCACATAGCTAGTAAGTGTCTGAAGTCATATCTGAACTCAGGTCCTCCTGACTCTATGCATGGCACTCTCTCTACCAACCTGCCCAGGTTGGCATACTGAGTATAGGGATACTCAACATTGAAATGTGTGCAAATGATTTGGTTCTCTTTTTATGCTTGTGCATTCATGTAGACATAACCATCAAAATACCTACCACACCACTCCACACCATATAAGTATGTATAATATTTTCATGGGGGAGACATAATGATAGGAAAATTAATACACAACCAAATGAAAGCAGGATAATTATATAATGCAATAGCTCATTTGCTTTCAACTCAGAAAGACTGGCATTCATGTTCTTCCCATAATATATACTAAGTGAGAAAATTTGGGAGATCACATATTAACAAATTGCTTTTCTGATTCAGTGGAGGACGGTACTTTTTCATTCATTTTGTCATGCAATAAGCAATTATTAATTGCGTTCTGAGTGCATTCCTGGGGCAGCTGGGTTCCACAGTGTATAGAGTGCCAGGCCTTGAGTCAGAAAGGTCTGAGTTAAAATCTGAACTGAGAAACTTATTAGCTTCATGAAATTGCACAAATTGCTTAATCCTGTTTGCCTCATTTTCCTCATTTGTAAAATGAGTTAGAAAAAGAAATGGCAAATCACTCCAGAGTATTTGCAGGAACAAAAATAAAAACAAAAATCAGGTTAAAAAGAGTTGTCCAAATTAAAAATGACTAGCCAATGTGTCATCAACTATAATATCTACTTTATATAAAGAAACAAAATGAAACATCCCTTATACTCCATAAGTTTAGTTTAGTTTTTTGTAGATAAATGGATAACATGTACATTCAGATAAAAATCACATGTACAAACTACCCTGGCTCCATTCCTACAAAAGTATACTTGGACTTATTGTTATGTTTTAACTTTTCATGTATTTGAAATGTTCGATGTACTATTACAATTATTTATTTATGGTGTATATCTCAGTGTGGCTCAGTATGTCAAGAGCTGGACTCAAATAAAGACTTGGTTGGAAGCCTGACTCTGACTTATGAACAAATTCTAAAACCACTGAGAACCTGAAACAAGTCTATAAAACTAAAAACTGAAAAAATTATTAGAATTATCATTAATGAAAAATCTTTATAACTATTGTCCTTGTTATATATAGAGAGAAAGTATATAGAATATAAAATCTATTTAGAGAAAATTGAGTCAAATTTATAAAAATATAAATAATTTCTCAATTGACAAATAGTCAAAGGATATGAACAGACAATTCTCAAATGAAGAAATTAAAACTATCTTCAGTTACAAGAAAAAATGCTCCAAATTATTACTAATTAAAGAAATGCAAACTAAAACAACTCTGAGGTGTCACATCACACCTACCAGATTGGCTAATAGGGAAAAAAATGGAAAATGATAAATGTTGCTGGAGATGTGGGGAAATAGGGACACTAATACACTGTTGATGAAACTATACACTGATAAAATCATTCTGAAGAGCAATCTGGAATCATTCCCAAAAGACCATAAAACTGTGTATTCCCTTTGATCCAGCAATACCACTATTAAGTATATGTCCTAAAGAGATTAAAGATAGGGGAAAGGACCTACTTGTAAAAAATTATTTATAAATATTATGTGTGTGGGGGGGAGGGTGTCAATAATAAGAAACTGAAGGCATGTGCAGCATTGGGGAATGGCTGAACAAGTTGTGGTTTGTGATTATAATGGAATGCTGCTATGCCATAAGAAATGGCAAACAAAGATGATCATAAAAAACTGGAAATACTTATATGAAGTGATGTAAAGTTAATAGAGCAGAACCAGGAGAATGTTGTATAGAGTAACAATAATGTATGATGATCAAGTGAGAATGATAACTATTATCAACAAGAGAAGAATCCAGGACAACTCCAAGAGATTCATGATGAAAAGGGTTACCTGCTGCCATAGAAGGAACTGAATCTCAAGACATATTAAAGCATATCCTTCTTTACTTCATTTTTTTCTTGATTTCTCTAGTGTAAACAATATGTGTCTTGTTTTACAACATGACAAATATGAAAATATGTATTGTATAATAATATATGTACAACCTATTTCATATTTTCTTCCTTTTGGGGTAATGGAGGGAGAAAGAGAACATGAATTGCAAAATGTTAGAAAATGATTATTAAAGATAGAATTCACATCTAATCTGAAAAAATAATATTAAAAAACAGATAAAAATGAGTAATAATAGGAAAAGTTTTTCAATGGGAATTTTCTATACCAATGGAAATAACAGGGCCTAATCTATCTATACACCCACCCTCCAAAAAATTAAAGAACAACAAAAAGAAAATAAAACAAAATTTCTTTAAAATCTAAAATTTAAGCTATGAGTTCCATGAGTATACATATTGAGTCTTAGCTTTACATCTTTCTTACTTCCTTTCTTAGTTCTTTGCTTAATAAAAAATTAATGTTCACAGAATGTAATTGAATATCCATTCATTTGAAAGGATGATGCAGACGGGATAGAGATCTGTCTGTGTAGCCAAGAAGAACTGTATAGGATATGTGATCCTGAGGAAGTCACTTACCTTCTTTGTTGTCCACACAATCTTCTAAGATAATAAATGTCAGTGAACGTTGGTAAAGGAAGTTTTCTCATCTGAAATTTCCTATACCAGTGAAACCATAGATTCAGTGTCTGTCTTTCTGTCTGTCTATCTATCTATCATCTATCTCTCTATCATCTATCTATCTATGTATCTTTCCATCTATATTTCTATCATCTATCTTTCTATCTATCTTTCAATCTTTCTATCATCTGTCTATCTTTCTATCTATCTTTCTATCTTTCAATCTATCTATCTATCATCTGTCTATTTATCTATCTTTCTATCTGTCTATGTGTATATATATATATATGCATCTGTGTATCTCTCTAATTTACCATATACATGAATATAATATATGTCCTATCATACTGAAATTCTAGACTGAAAAGCATGGGCCCTGAAGATAGAGAACTTGGCAGGTGTTTCATGGAACAGTGACATACCGCCAAAGCATATTCCTCAGCCTTATGCCTGATGGCACTTGAAGATGCCTGTAGAGTCTCACTCTGCCAGAATATTTCTCTGTTGTTATTTGACAGACCTTAGTTTTGTGGCAACTTTATACCTTATGTCTTGTTTATTCACTTGTGGTATTGTGAATGCCATCTGTTTCCTTCTCAGTTTTATCCCTGCCCTCACCCCCTCCTCAATCCATAAACTTATCTTAAGTCTTCTTTAACTTAAATGTGCTTACTGGTTTCTTTTTGCTTTCTCCTGGCTGTAAAGTTAACTATTCTGTCTGGCTTCGGTTTCCCTTCTTTCTGACATATGCCCTTACCCAAGCTCTTCATGAGTCATTATCTAAATTTGTTCTCTCTCAGGCTACACTTATATCTTTAAGTAGACAGAAGGACAACCACATCCGTATCATCTTAAACAGCACCAGCAAACTGTTTGTGCTACTGAAGCATGTCTGGGTCATATGTTTTAGAACTGTTTTTCTTTCTCTTATTTTTTCCTGTAGATGCAATAGATTCTGCAGAAAATAAAAGAGAAATTGCATTTTTACAATAATGTGTTTGAGAGTAGTACTTAATAGTTCTAATAGCTAGCTTTTTAAGTGTGATACTGAAGAACAACATTGAAAGGCACAGAAAAGAGTGGCCGAAATGGGAGCAAAAGTTGAGACCTGGGTGCACCTTTTTCTCCCCAGTTGAGTTGGCATAATGATTAGTTGTGGTGTTACATTGCAATTCTTGTTTTTCTAAGCA
Source organism: Gracilinanus agilis (assembly GCF_016433145.1). Taxonomy (NCBI): domain Eukaryota; kingdom Metazoa; phylum Chordata; class Mammalia; order Didelphimorphia; family Didelphidae; genus Gracilinanus; species Gracilinanus agilis. The sequence continues at coordinate 297,076,956 of NC_058133.1, read as the reverse complement.
AATTCAATTGAGATAGGAATTAGCACGTGGGAATTTATAGATCAAATGCCAGACAAATACCAGTCCTTAACAAAGGCTTTTATGATATGGATAAGAAAGCATAAGAGAAAGGAAAATTTTGTCTTACACGAATGTCTACTAAGTTTTCTAGCTTGTGAGCCAATGAAGAGTCTACAGACCAAACCTCTGAAACAGACTATAAAAAAATTTTATGTTTATCATACTTGGATAAACTTTCCTCCAAACCAACCTGACCAGATTCCCAGGAGGGTCCAGGTAGTAGTTACTACAGTGATCAAACCAGGGCCAGCAGGGGGAGCATGGATATAACAAATGATGGCATGGGATGACTGAGGTGACTGGGATGCATGGGAACAGTGGTCCAGAAGACTGTTCTTTGAAGAAAATACTTCCCCATCCCACTTGGTTGATAGCATGGATCAAAGATGAACTCATTTTGTTATTTAACTAGAATGGCATTTTGTCAAACAGTTAAGACTAAGACAAGGGGAGGTATTCAATCTCTATTTCATTGTATTCTTTTTTGTTAAGTCTCTGGAGGTGGGGAAGGTATCCATTCATGTATAGAAAGATGTAGAAATTATGTAAATTAATACTTTATTTTCCAATTTTTACTTTTATAAGAAAAAAATTAAAGAGAATATGTTTGTTTCATAATATTCCTAAATCTCTCAAGATGAAAAATATTCAAAATTGCTCAGGAGTATCAATGACTCGAAGTAGTCCAAATAATATCCAACCTATGTACTTGTTCCATGTTTCTTGAGGACAACATGCCAAAATTCCAAGTGCTGATCACATCAAAAGCAAAGGAAGACATTTTTTTACCCAGGTCTCCTACAAAATCTCCTTCTCTTCATTTCCCAAATGGGGTCAAACTATTTAAAATACCCAGATCTGAGAGTTATTTTGAGTGTGTATGTACATATTTCTAAATACATGTATATTTTTGTTGTTATGTCATTTTTCAATTGTGTTTAACCCCATGTAGGTTTTTCTTGGCAGAGATATTGGAGTAACTTGCCATTTCCTTCTTCAATTCATGTATTTAGACATGCCTATATACTCATATACAAATATATATATGTATATATGTATACATATACCTATATATCCTCTTGACTTGTGATTTTATTAATGTGAGCAATATTAAGTTTTTAAATTCTCCCCCACAAATGTAATTTGGTAACTAATCTGTAGGTCAGTTGTTTAGGTCACTGAGAAATGAAGTGATTCACAGATTCACACAGTTAGCATTTGTCAAAGGCAGGACATGAAGTTATATAGTTAAAGGCACTAACTCTAAGGCCAGGTTTCTATTCATTAACCCATACTGCTTTTCAAAATATTGGATAAAGATTAATTGTTTTTACTAGAGTATTCATCTTTGTGCTTAGCTAGGTGTCTAACAAAGTCTTCCAAGTCTTAATCCATTTACAAGAAAAAGGAGTGACTAATTATTTCAGAATATTTCTAAGATAAACAGATAATAGTTAGGTTCCTTTTTATCACCAAAGATCATTAAATTCTATCTCTTTAATTTCTCGTGTTGCATTTAAATTACAATTAAAATGAATAAATATGTGACTAAGAAAACAAAGGGAGATGAATTACAATCCAGCTCCAAATGTGGCAACTTGTGTGTAAATAATGAATGATATTAGACTACCTAAAAGTTGTTCCATGGCGAGTTGAATAGAAACCAAAAAAATGTCACAAAAGAATGTTGGTGTTGGTTTAAGAAAACACTTAGATGTAGCTACAAACAACATGATAAAGCCGAACAGGCTTGGAACATAGATACTTTGTGAATGTAAACCAAAAAAATCATTATTTTCACATATTAATACAATTTAGAGGCTAAAATAATCCTTAAATTCCAAATAAAGCTCCTTGAGGTCAGAGATTTTCTCACATTTCTATTTGTATCCTCCTCACTTCACACAGTACCTGATATAGTTGTACATAAATACTTAGGGACTGATTTGGTTAAATAGCAGCTGTAACATTCCTTTCATTTAATTGTTTGGAATATCAATATCTAGAGAGATGAAATTACTTGCCACAAATCACATAGGTTTTATTAAACTAGTTTCTTTTAATTTTTCCATCATGTATTTCATTCCATTATAGTTGGTACCATATCGCCTAAAAAGTTTAAGGGAAAGTACACAAATACTAAGATAAATGAATGTAGAATAGCACAGTTTTCTAGGATTTCTCTTATTGAATTCTAATACCAAAACCACTAACAATTCATCAATTCATTAGCTGATTTTTGCAGCAGGACTTCATGCTACAGTTTGCAGCTTTGTAATATAACGCAATCAGTGGAATATATAGCCACAAATATACATTTAAATATATATATATAATGCATATGTGTACATACACACATATGCATTATATATATATATATTATAGCTATATATCCATCTACATTTAATGATCAATTTTAATTTCAGTGATGTAGGAAAATCTCAATGAAAAAATGCATTTAATAAGTATACAACAACAGTCTTCTTACAATTTAATATCTTAAAGTTTTCCTAGGAAAATGAGATGTATAGTGACTGGGCCAGTTATACCCCATAGACAGTATGGGTTAGAGAACTATTTAAATCCAAGTCTTCTTGAAACTGAAGCCAGCTCTTTTTTGCTTTTTATTTATTCACTCAGTCATTCATTTGTAGGGTTCCCTTTTCAACATGGTGTCTGAGAATAGCCTTCTAATATTCTTATATTTCAATATTCTACTAATTCAAAATCTAAAAAATAAAAAGTCTAATGTGTTCGATTTCACTTCAATAACAAACTAGGTGAAATAAACATTAAGATGTTTAGAATGTGACTATTCTCTTCCTTCTGCTTTTGCCCCAAATACATAGTATTTATCAATCCAAATATATGTGTATATGTACATGCAACATATATATATATGTATTTGCATATATACATATAGATGCATATATATGTGTGTATGTGTATATATATATATACATATATATATATATTTAACTACTCTAATAGTATGTATTGGGTCTAATTACAAAAGCATTTTGGTCTATAGTTGAGTTTGTAGACCAAGGAGGAGACATCTTTGATGAAAAAGATAATGTCTTTCTTTAGCAAGCCTTTTGGAACTGAAATAGCTCTAATTACAGAGCTTTCTGTGATGGCTTTGTGAACTTTCTTTAGTGGGTGCCAAAAACACATAGACCCAATCAAAAAGGCTGAATAATGCATATGTTGATGGGATAAATGCCTTTTATCTACTTAGGGTGAAATTGAACATTTTAAGTATGCAGTAAATAGCTCAGTCAAGGTCACTTTACAGCAACTGACCCAACAGAAATGTTCATTATGTAAAGTATTTGGTCATTTACACTGTTGTACAATTTTATAATTCTATCTTTGAAAACCTGGCTTGTGGAGAACATATTGAGAAAATATTTGTGAATTTTGTCAGTTTAGATAATCTCTTCAGTGATACAGATATCTTTTAGAGTTCAATGTTATTAGAGTTTTTATAGCTGAAAATTTCATCACCATATCACCAAGATGATGATGGCCCCAATTTAGGACTCAGTCAAATTCCCTTTTTTCAATTAGGTAGACTTAGCATTGTACAGTGGGAAAAATCTAGAGTGAGAGGATCTGGTTTCAAATCTCACCTCTGATATGGCCTTTGTGACCTTAGCAAATCACATTCCACTCAACTTCAGATTTTTCAGCTGTAAAATGGAGGGTTTAAACTATTGGTATCCTCCCAATACTGCCTCTTCAGATTACATAATCTCTATCTGTATTGATGTCATACCCTTCTGTAGAACGTATGTTACTTAAGAGTTGAAATTGTTTTGTTTCTCTCTATCCCATTAAACTAACACCTGACAGGCACTATATTATTATTAATTATTAATGTTGGCCAGAATTAAATTGAAGATATTAAAATGGGCATTTGGTTTCAGGGGAGAACAAAAGAAGAGATTAAAGAATTATAACCAGGGTACACAGTCAGAATAGGTTCAGGAGCAAGGATTTTAGAGTGATACTGATCTGCCAGTTTAAGGGCTTGTCATATTTGCAGAATAGAAATAATACTGATTTTAGAGTTTTGCAGTGGACCAATAGATAAAAGGTACATTCGACCTACTCTCAAAGGGTTAATGGCTGCAAGAGCAAGGAACCAATATTATACTCATAAGAATAATATAAATGCTTCTTTAGATCCTTATCCTACCTCCTATCTCTCACTATTCTAAACCATAATGTAGATTCTTTTTATCAGAACACCTGGATTCAAATTCTGTCTATAATAATGTCTATATATTATATGTATAATTATATAATTATGCATATACATAGTCATGTATATATATAATATAATTATGTCTATATATCCTGTGAAAGTCACTTCCTCACTCTTGACATCAGTTTTCTCATCTATAAAATGAAAATTGAGATAATCAATTTTTATAATCCTGTCTAATATTAAATCTAGGATCCTATAATCTTAGTTGAATTTTGAGTTCACTCTATTAGAATAGTATTTTATTTAGTGCAGACTCTTAGTAGCTACTATCCCTATTTCTACAAATATCAACAAGTTATATTCCAACATGGTAGCTGGCATCAGGGAGAACTTATGTCAAGGCACAGAGATGGGAGAGGGGATGTAATATGTGTGGAATAGCAAGAAAGAGGATTTTGTTGGATTGAGGAATAACTAAAGGTTAAAAAAAGGATAAAAATATGTAGATGTTGGTTAGAAACAGATCATTAAGCATTTTGAATGCACAACTGAGGAATTCACACTGTAAATTTGAGGGGGGTTTTGCCATGTGACATTTTGAAACTTGCTCAACCCAAGTGCTCCCCTAATAATGTTGACTGATGATCATGGAGAAGTATATTCGACTGAAACTGGTTGATGAATTAACAAAAAATCTTTTTGCAAGACACTGGTTTAAAGAATTAAATTTTTACTCATCTAAAAACCACTGAAGTTACACATACATGGTGAACATGAATGGAGTGTAGCTTTGAGTTAAGAAAAAACTGCATAGACTTAAAGGAAGATATATTAGAGCCCAAGCCCAATCTTCCTCTTTTTATAGAAAGGAGGTCCACAGATATTACATATTATACTTCACTGAATCTTCATTTGAAATGATAAGTTGGATTAATGTTGTTTTAATCTCCAATATTTTTACATGGAATGGCTTTCTAGGAGGGTAGACTCCTTTATTACATTGGTTGCATTAACTATGATGATGTATGAAATAGAAAATATAATAAAAAACTTTTTTAAAGCTGCATGAAGAATGTCATCAGAGAGCCAAATAACTAGAAAAAAAAAGCAAACTGGTCATGTAATAAGAGTGAAGGATACAGGATATGTAGGCTGTGCTTCATTCATACCCATCTATCATCAAGCATTCTGAAAGAAATATCCCCCCTAAGTATGTGGTGCCATTCCTATGTGGGGTCTAAGGAATGACATGGCCAAGAATCAGCAAAGGACAAAAACAAAATATATGCTTGTTTTATAACCTGTACCATTGATTTCTACATCTTTGATCACTGACAGATCCATTGGAATTGTGAAGAAATAAATGTCACTGAAATTGATATGGGGATATAAAAAGAATACAAAACCCTTTAATAGTGGGAAATTTGAGAAATAGAACAAGGTAAAAACAAGACAATAGATGTGGCATCATTAAGTTCCTTGAAAAGATGTGTGACATTCAGCTTTACCTCAAGGAAAAGGATAATATCACTTTAAAGTCTCAATAGATGGCATATCTTCCATTTTTTGTGACTTAGATAAGTGATCCTGCTTCTGGGGGAAGGAAATACACACAGAGACATACAAACACAAACACACACACTATACACACACACACAAACATATATCCCTAGAAATTCATATCAGAAACAAATTAAATAATCTAGAAAGAAAAAAGTCTGAGCCAAATATGTATATATATTTTTATATTCAATTGAAATATGTTTACACAAGATAATCCGGATGATCTAATCAACACCTCAAATTGCTCTTGGAAACAGAAGGTGGCTTACAGATAACTCTATCTGTATGTGGGGAAGGGAAGGAAGCCTAGGATTAAAAGAATATTGGAACATCTGGAATGTTAACTTTTAGTGAGTGCTTCAGTACTTGACTATCTTAATTCAGGAAATTCATTTTCCAACATCTGCTTCAAAAAGAAGCTGGTGATATCAGTAGTGATTACTATACGATTGTTTGCACCAGAGTAATATATTGAATTTTCCACATCAGCACTTACTGTTAAATAGCAAACCATTCAAATCTTGGAGCCGTACAGTACCCAGGGAGGGAGAATTAAAATGTAACAAAATAGCAGTTTCACACATAGAGGAGTTCTGGTAGTGTATCAGCTGTCATCTGACAAGCTTGCCAAAGACAGCTCTACCCTGCCATGCAAAAAGAACTACAGCCACCCAGACACCCACCCCCTGCCTTACAATATTCCTGGCTTTCTACGTAAACAAGAGAGAATATTTGACAGCTGCAACATGATATCATTCTTCTTTTGATTTATTGAATCTAATAAAACACTGCAGTATAAAACATTCTTTGAAATTCATGCATAGACTTTCTGCTGTTGTTTTTTAAAGGTGAATTTATATTTATGGTACTTCTTATTCCCATTTACAAGTCTGTAAAAGTAAGAAAACAGTGGGGAAAGGGGGAAGACATAAATGATGATCATTTTGCCAGTGAGAAATTTTATTTGATCTTGGAAGAGATTTTTACTTGAGAATTTAAAGAAAGGTGTGAGCAGTGGATTGACCTGCCATTTCACAATTCTAGGTTGAGAAAATAAGGTAGAGGAGGATGGGAACTTAAACTATGATTTTATTAATATAAAGAAATCCTATATGAATAAAATTTACTTATCAATGCAGGTTGGCATCTTCTCTGCAATTTACATTCTTACAAGATTGCCTGGAACACTGAGAGTCTAGGTGACTTAGCTAGGGTCACACAACAAGAATATATTTTCAATTGCTGAAGATTATTCTAGGAACCCAAACAGCATGGCAGAGAGATAAGGATGATAGATTTGGAATCAGAAGAACTTGCTTCAAGTTCTGCATCTTCTACTTACTATTCTTGTGGCTTTAGGTAATTCACTTAGCATCCTGCAGGCACAGTTTTCTCATCCATTAATCTTATGATTCAGGCAAAAGGGATTTAAAGCTCAAAGTAGCGTCATATGCTTATATGGCCAAACACTAGTGATGGTTCTTGACTTGATCGTGTTTCATGTGCCCAGATAAATCTAGAATTAGATGATTGGGTCAAACTGTGGCTAATGATATACTGATTACTGCACCTTTAATCATCATTATTTTCAAATCAGATTTATGATGAGTTTTCATGAAGGTTATACAAATCAGTCAAATCTACAGAAGTACATGTAATGGCGCTAGCAAAAGACACATCAGGAGAATTGGTTTGAAAAACTTATCCAGTCATTGTATATGAGTTGAAACCAGTGTCTAAAATAACATGGTATATAGTAACTGATGCTTAATTCTTGCTTTGTGATTATTTGATTAATGAATATAACTCTAGGTGTGTCCCAGAGACCTTACCTCCCCAGCCTGTGGGAGGGATCACTAGATGGCACACTTTTTTTTTTGATAGCATGGACCAGAATTCTGTTTCTTTTCTTACTGGTTCGTAGCAAATCAGTATTTTACATAACTTTTTTATTACTGAATTAGTTACTAACCAAATGTAACTTTAACAACTACTTATTACAATGCAGTCTTTCTACTAGCAAATAAATGAAAGTAGATGCCTATGGAATAAAGAAGTCTTAAATACACTAGTATGCAGAATCGTAACGAAATATTAAGGTGCTGGAAGAAAAAAAGAAAAAAAGAAAAAATAGAGATGTAAAGAAAGACATATCTGAACTGATGTAAAATAACCAGCACCAGGAATTAATACTCCTAGTGACTACAAAAATGTAAGAGGAATAAAAATAATAAAACAATCAAAACAAACTCTATGAGGAAAATAGGTACATTCATGCATTCTTGGTGAATATGTAAATTTATCCAATCTTTGTAGAAAGTAATTTGGCACTACTAGATTTTTATATTCCTAAGAGATCGAAGAAAGAAGAAAATGTATCATAAGAATAAAAAATAATCTCATGTCTTTTTTGTAGAGTCAAAGAACTTAAAAGTGAGAAGGTACCCATCGTTGGGAAAATGTTTGAGTAATCTGTGATAAAGGAGTATAATTCTGCCTTAACTAATGACAATAGGGATGATTTTCGGAAACCTCAGGTAGATTTATATGAACTTATACAGAATGAAATGAGTAGAAACTGAAGAACAATTTATACATTAACAACAGCTTAAAAAAGACATTAAGAACTCTTATTATTGCAATAACTAACTATGATTCTGAGGAACTAATGATGATGCATGTTATTCCTCTCCTGACTAAGCTGCTGGATGCAAAATGCAATATGAGATAATATATTTTCAGAGATGGAAAGTTTGGGAATTTGTTTTATTTCAATATGCATATTTGTTAGTTTTTTTTCCACTTCTTTTTCCAAAGGGAAGAAGTGAGAAAGAAAATACATGTTTATTTACAGAAAAAATTTAATTAAAAAATGTGAAAACATACAAAATAAAAGCTAAATTGCAAAATAAAAAATAATTTTCTTTCAAAAATTAAACTAAATGTTCTGAAATTATAACAATCATCTTTGGCCCCAAAGAGCATATATAAAACAAGGTATACCTTATCTTTTCTTTGCAGAAATAGAGGGTGATTGTTATGGAAACCCAACTTCAGACTTCTAAAATACATTGGTTAGTTATGATATATTGATTTCTCTCATAATTAATTTTATTAGTCAAATATAACTTTTATTACTCTTCCTTAAAAGATATAAAGACATATAAATCATTTACAGAAAGTATTAAAACACACAAGAGAGTAGACTCCAAAACATTTAGCTAGTTTCCCCTCCACTACCACTACAAACATACATAGTTGATAGGCTTAAATAAATTATCATTTATAAATATATAGAAAGAATAAGGATAGATACATACAAACATACATACAAACATAGAATTTTTAAGAATATTGGGTAGTTTCCTTGTTATCTTTTTATCTAATAATTTATTTTTCCTTTTATATCCTCTTTTTAACATATATCTTCTAACTCTCTTTTTAGGGTTTTAAGGTAAGGCAAATCTACTTCCAAAGTACTGAAAGTACTGAAAGTATCCAAATTTAATGAACATTGTTTCTTAAAAATGTATACAATAAAATCAAATTCACAATAAAATAAAAATGTTTGAATGTGTAAAGGCATGACAGTGATGAAGGTGTCTGGAGTCAGAGGACATGGACTTTGCCACTCAAATATTTTGGGACCTTAGCTAAGTCACTTAATTAACTTGGCCTCAGTTTCCTCATCTGTAAAATGGGAATATTTGCACAATCTGAGTTCCCCTTCAGTTCCTAAACTATAATCCTATGAATTATCCTATGATTTGCTCATTCATCATATTACTAAACACATATAGTTTGATAGACATTTTGTTTGAATACTCCACTCCATCTATTGTTCTTCCTAGTTTCCTTCAGTTCCCATCAAAACCTTTTCTTTTAGCCTTCTCTATTCCTTCTCAATTCTAGTACCTACCCTCTATTAATCATTTCCAATTTGTTCTATATGTGAAGCTTTGTTTTGAATATATTTGTTTGCATGTTGCCTCCTTCATTAGATTATAAACTCCTTAAGGTCAAGGACTGTTTTTTGTTGTTGTTGTTTCCTTTTGTCTTCCTGGCACTTAGCACAAGACCTGGCAGATTGTAGGCTCTTAATAAATGTTGATTGATTGAAATTATCTTAAAACCCTCCAGGAATGGAGTCAGAGTGAGTGTGAAAGCAGGTAAGAAGATAATGTTAGTGTCTCTTTCAATGTGAACAGTGCTTTCATCATGACACCATAATATTTATTTCCACTGAATATAATCTGAACAACTTTGCCCAGTGATTATGGGTTGAAACAGAAGTTATTGTGAGGTGCTACAATAGGAAAGTATATGCTTGGGTATGGTAGGTAGGATTTATCTGTATTGGATATTACTATAAATGAGGTCATAGATTTATTAATCAATAGGTACATTTGATGGCTTAATCAATCAATATCTGTTAAGTACCTATTTTGTATCAGACACTATTCTAAGAGCTGTAAATGCAAAAAGAGGCAAAAGACAGTCACAGCCTTCAAGGAGCTCAAAATCTAATGGGAAAATCATCAAACAAACAAATATATACAATTATTTATGATACCTCCAGGAAACTCCCCAAATCAATTCCTATAAGTTGAGTAAAAACTTTTACCTCTAGCACCTGTGGGGCATTTGCATATAGTTGAAACCTTATTGGTTTATAAATCTCTAGAAAGATTCATCAGCTTTCATTTTTATTTGCATTGTGGAATTCTGCAAGCAGTTTTAATGTTTTTTCCCACTCAGATTAAGTCATATTAAATGAATAATTGCCTTTGATGTATTGATGAAACTATTCTACAAATTCTTACACATCATTTTTTCATGTGTTGTACCTAATTTTCTTTAGTCTCTTTAATTATGTCTACCACATCCTGATTAGTTTTAATAGAACTTAATTTTTTAATGTAAAAATAATAGGGGAAAATGAAAATCAAGAAAAGGTTTATGAAATTAAATCCATAGAAATGTGATTTCTAGGAAACAAGGAGGAATACATTGCAAAGATAATAATTTTAAATAAATCAAAATTACTTATACATGCAAATATTTCTACTGTGTAATTATGTATTTAATTCTGTTTAAAATGCAGATGTGCTTGAATTTTGCATTCTCAGCTGATACTTTTAAAAAATGCTCCAAAAGATTTAAATATAAGTAGAAAAATTACCTCTGCTTCCCTAGTCTGAATCTCACATTCTGTGCTACTTTTTAAACCCAATAAGAATTAGCAGATGACCATAAACTGATGGAAATAGGAAAGTTCTCTAAATCTAAATCTTCTAAAGAAGACTCCTGACAATATTGGGCACACCACATTAGGTGCACACAATTTCATATTGCTTCCTAAGTACTTTTTGAGCATTTTTTTCTGCAAAAAGCTCCATACAAGGCACTAGAGGGGATAGAGAGATAGATAAAATGCAGGCATAGACCTGTACAGGTTCATAATTGTAAAAAAATGTGGCATTCAGCTATCACAGGGTTTCTTTACCTGAGGGTCTATTAATTTAAAAAGAAATATTTGAAAACTATTTTTATTTTCTTTGCAATTCTAGGTATTTTATTTCTTGGATTCATGCTTCATCATGCTATGAAAGATTCCATAGGTTTCACCAGATGGCTATAGGAGGCTATCATGCTATCATTTATACACACACACACACACACACAGACACACAATGATAAGAATCACCAGCTAATGATATGTTTTATCTAAATAATTTTAAATGTTGTTCATGATTGATTAATCTAAGTTAAATTGTGGAGGCAGTAGAGGAGGAATTAACATCATTGGCCTCTACTAGATATCCTTATTAGGATAGAGTTGGTTTTCAAGATATAGATTATTGAATTGGTCTAATGACCTACCTCCTAATGCCAATTTTGGAGGCAATTCATTGTTCATTAGCATCTTTAAGGTCATTAGATTTCATCTAATCACTGAGTACCTGCCTCCCTAAAGTGCAACATTTTAATTGCACTAGGAAAGCCATGTTCTTGTGACTTAGCAAAATAACAAAGTTTAACTCTATTCTTCAAGTCTTATAAAGGTAGGGATTAATCACACCACCTCATTTAGCCCATATAACTTTGTCCTCTAGTGGAATGAGGCAAATGATTAGTGGAAGAAGGGGGTGATGGATTGACTTAATTAACTCCCACCTATACACTTGTAAAAATTCATGAAGTTTTGCAAGTATTATATTTGACTTAAGGGGTCATGGAAATTTGTTTATAGGTAGAAATGAGCAATTTCACATACATAGAGAAAAAATGGTTGACATAGACTAGCATTATCCCTGAATATGCAAATACTATTAATGGTGCACTGTGATGTCTCCTTAGAAAAGGTCACCTTGCTAGAAACTTTTTTTCCCTTTTTCAATTTTAAACAGCAAGATTATACAGAAGGCAAATTTTGCTCAATAGCTCTTGAATAGAATTTTTCAGAGACAAAAGTTATTGCCTGAGGCAACACCACTGTGAAGGAGAAGTTAGTTATTCTGAGGTGGAAGAAATACTTAGTATAAGATTTGATTTGCATAAAGGACATTCTCACAGAACTACATGCTTGAAAATCCTGAAAGACCTTCTAATGAATCCTTTCTCTTTTCTGCATGGCTCCCTACAAGGAATCAGTTGCATGCTGATTGTGTGTTTTGGGTCAAGTCATTTAAACTCTCAAATGCTCTAACAAACATATTGACCTGCACTGGTAGAGGGATTCCTTGTACCAAAAACATCAAAGGCCAAGATCCTTTTAATTTCAGGAACTTTCTCCTATACTCTATTTAATTTGTTAAATATTTTAAAAACGGGCAAATACTATAATTAATTGGCCCTTTACCACTTTATTTTTAATAACAAATGTTTCCATTGTGTTTTAATATTTGTTAGGCACTTACTAACTATACCTTATTCTTTTAATGTTTATTTAAAGTATCAAGGTGAAGAAATATATGCTTTCAATATTTTCCATTTCAACTTTATATCTTTGATTTAGAGGTAGAAGAGATGTTGAAGGACATCCTGTTTAATTTCCTTATTTTGTGGCTGAGAAAAAGTCTCCCAGAGTTAGAATGAATTGTACAACATCACCCAGCTAGTCATTAGAAAAGCCAGAATTTGAACTCAGATTCACTGACTCCAAATCTAGGCTTTTTCCAATGACCCATGCTGCCCCCTCCTATCTTACTAGTTCTTTTAGTCTTAGGTTGTCTGTTTGCCCATACTAGAATGTTGAAAATAGAATCATGAGAGGAATCATCATCACCCCCTTGAGCATTTCCTTTCCTTCATTCATGTCATATGCTGTATTTTTTCCATCTCTAAATATTATTAGAGTCAGTGCTGCCACATCTGAGTGAAGTCTCAATCTAATTTTGATTCTCACTTTCACCTCTGGGTCATCCTTTTCCAGAGATGACAGATGCTCAGCCCCTCTTGAATATAAATAGCAATTTGTTTCCTTCCTACAAATGTTTCAGTTCATGGCAACCATATATTTAGGCATTGTAACATATCGAAAGAACTCCTGATTCCCTGGTATTTTGTTGGCCACTGGATTTTAGGTCTCATCAAATATCAGTAGAAATGCTAAATATGATAATTTTCATTATTCTTTTAAATTGGCTTTCGGCATAAAAAACTTCCTTTCACTTGAATCTGCAGAGCTTAGCTCAGGGCCTGGGTACAGAATAAGTACATAATAAGCACTTTGTCTATTCTTGTCCAGCATAAAATGGACGAGTTAACAACTCATTTAAAGTCACCTCAAGTTAGCAAACATTTATTAAATATCTTCTATGTGTAAGACACTACACTAGGCAGAGGGTGATCCTTTAAGATGAAATCCTATAATTTCAATGAAATAAAGTTAAAATCCCTATTTTTAAGGTTTTCAGTCTGAGAAATTATTTCTTCTCATTTTGGAGATTGATTCAACTTTAGATCACAATACCTGCTTAGTACTCTGAGAGTTCCCAGTTGTCAGCCAATCCTCCAACATATACCCTTTTCAGCTTCCTTTTGTGAATTGTCTTTCCTTGTTAGATTGTAATAATCATAATGGCAAAAGTAATAATAATAACTAGCATTTACATTTAAGGTTTAGATTGTGTTTTACTAATATCTCATTTTATTCCCACATCTCTGAGAGATAGCTAACTGTGATTATTATTATATTACAGTATTACAGATGAATGAATTGCAGCAGGTAGAGACTTGCCCAGCATGACATAGCTAATGAGTGGCAAAGGCTGGATTTGAACTTGAGTCTTCCTGATTATAAATGTAGCATTTATCTTTCTTTTTTCTTTTTTTGTTATCTCCAGCACTTAACAAGTACTTGGCATATAATAGACACTTCATAAATGCTTATTGACTATAAAAAGGTGAGATAGGATGAATAAAAAAAGAGGCGACATGGAGAAGTAGAGGAAGCAATACAGATAGTGAGGTGTCACAGTGGATAAAATGCTGAGCATTCAAGTCAATTCAATATGACATGAGTTCAAATCTATTCTCAGACATTTACTAAAACATTGTCCTTGGATACTTTAAATCTTCTACTTCAGTTTCCTCATCTCAAAAATGTGAATAACAATGGCACTTAGTGCTTAAGTTTATTGTGGGGATCAAATGAGATAGTTCTTTTCAAAGTCCCTGGAACATAATAGATTTATAAAAATATTTGCTATTATTATTATTATTATTATGTTATTCTACATCAGAAGTCTGTTAATTGTATGTATTCAAAAAGCCATTTAACTTCTCTTTAGCTCAGTTTCATCACTGCAAATATTCTTAATTCTCAAAGTAATGGGGCTGGAACACGTTAGTTAACTTTCATTATCATTCTATGATCCCATGATCCTAAGCCTATGATCTGAAGTAGTATTTGGTAAATGCAAAAAAGGTATACAGAGTACTATAACAAATTTGAGGTGAGAAAAAAATTAAATTGGCATATGTTGGACCAAATAAGATAGAGAGATGTAAAATGAATAATTTTGATTACATTAATTTAAAAAAGTTTTTGTACAAAGAAAATTAATGTAACTAAGATTAGAAGGGAAAGAACAAACTGGTAAAAATTTATGATAAATTTTTCTGGTAGAGGACTAATTTCTCAAATTTATAGAGAACTGTCAAATTTATAAGAATAAAATCTATTCCCCAATTGAAAAACGGTCACAGGATATGAACAAGCAGCTTTCAGATGAAGAAGAAATAAAAGTCAGCAATAATTATATGAAAAAATTTTCTAAATCAATCTTGATTAGAGAAATGCAAATTAAAACAACACTAAGATACCACCTTACACCTATCAGAATGACCAATAATACAGCAAAGGAAAGTGATAACTATTGGAAGGGATATGGCAGAATTAGGACAATAATGCATTGTTGGTGGAGTTGTGAACTGATCCAACCAACCATTCTTGAGGGCAATTGAGAATTATGCCCAAAGGGCTATAAAACTGTGCATGACATTTGATCCTGTAATACCATTACTGGATCTGTATCACAAAGAGATAATTTTAAGAAAAAGGGAAAAGGACCTACTTGTACACAAATATTTTTAGCCTTTCTTTTTGTAGTGGCAAAGAATTAGAAATTGAGATGTCCATCAATTGGGGAATGACTGGAAATATTGTGGTACATGTTCATGATGGAATATTATTTTGCTATAAAGAATAATAAGCAACATGATTTCTGTAAAAACTGGAAAGATCTGTATGAAATGATACAAAGTGAAATAAACAGAACCTAGAGAACATTACATACACAGTAACAGCAATATTGTATGATGATCAACTATGAAAACTTGGCTACTCTCAGAAGTTCAATGATGTGGCACAATCCTGAAAGACCTATGACAGGGAATACTATCCACCTCCAGAGGAAAAAACAAACTATTGGAGTTGGATGGATATGGATAAAAGTATACTATCTTTCACATCAGTGTATTTGTGGATTTATTTGGGGGTTTTGGTTTTGTAAGTGTGCTCTTACAAGGGTCAGTATGAAAGTGTGTTTTACATAATAATAAAAATAAATCTTTTTAAAAGATTGGGGTATGATGGAAGACTTTCTGAAAAGGGGAGCAAGGTCCAGAGAGGGACTTGGAAGAGAAATATTTTAAAGGCAGATAAGAGGAATGTCTGTATATTCCAGATATAGAGAATCATTTACTTTAATGAACAAAGGCGCAAGAATACAAGAGAAGATAGCTATTATGGGTTAGTTAGAATTCAGGAACATGATGGAAGAAGTGTGTGAAATATGGCTAAAAAAGTTAGTTGAGTTGCCTGAAATGTCAGTCTAAATAATGCAACAATCATTAATGAATATTCATAGTATGCAGCAAAAAAGTATAATTCAAGGTATAAAAATCTTTAAGATTTTAGGAAGCACGTCAAAAGAGAGGCATTTTGTCTTAATTATTAGAAAACATCATTTAGCCTACTGTTGGCACATAGTAGGCAAATACATAAGATGAAAAGTTGAAGCAAAGAAGCTGATCTACAGTGTTGGAGGATATTTTCTTACTAGGAGTTAGTTCTCTACACTGGTGAAATCTAAGTTCTAAACCAAAACAAAACAATAGGCTGGCCACATTTTTTGAGAGACATCAGCAAAAACCGGAACAGTGGATAATGCATACAGCAAGGGCATTTTTTCTTTGTGAAACGCATCATTGAAAACAAATTGCAAATATTAGGCAGAGTAGAGTCAGAAAGAAAAGAATTGTATGAATACTTTTCTTTTTAAAGAGGACCCCTATTTTTGTTGATGTCATCATACTCCTCCCACCTGGCATTTTGAGATGTTTCTCTTTCTTCTACATTTTTGTATCCAGTGAACCAGTAGGTGCTATTGATTCTTCTAAATTATTCTTTCTCTATTTATAGTGGGTTTTTTCCAGTACATCACCCTAGACCACACTCATTAATCAATCAACACAAACTTTCTTTCCTTCAGAGTACCCCATCTTGTAATATTCCTCAACTTTTCCTAGCAGACATTTTTCTCTAGTTAGTGTCTATTCAAAATATCTTCCATTGTAAATAATGGAAATACAGAGGATAAAATTTCAAACTCTTTATTCTAGCATTTAACATCATTATCTGACTAAAGTATATTTTGATGAGCTTAATTAACCTCTCTCCCTTGTCAATAGAAACACTAATATGAAGAATTTATTCTTATCTACCTAATCTAGAAATCCCCCTTCCCTTCTTTCTGTCCATCAAAGCTGCTAAGCCTAATAGAGCACAGAGCAGGGACCAAGAATCAGGAAAACAATTTCAAATTCAGCCTTGGTCAGTTACTATTTGTGTAATCCTGGAAAAATCACTTAAACTCTATTTGCTTCAGTTTCCTCAAGTAGATGATATGGATAAAATAATATCTGCCTTCCAAGATTGTTATTAGATGGTATTTGTAAAGTGCCATATAGTAGGCGTGTAATAAAATATTCATTTCCTTGCCTCCCTTTACTATGATATATACATAAAATGGAATGTTTCTCTATCATTTCTCCATCAGTCCAAATCCCTCAAGGCCCATCTCAAGTCCCTCTTCCTTCATGAAAACTTCCACTACCATATTGGCCAAAAGTGAATTCCTATTTAGTTAGAAATTTAATCAAATGAAAGTCCATTATCATTTTAAATGTTAATCTGGATTTCCATCCAGATTATATTATATTGAGGATAGGATGATACTGTATGTTTCTTTTCTTATTCCCAATCCCCTTAGCAAAAAACTATCAATATGTACATACACACATAAGCATATAAATATTAACATATGTGAATATCACTATAGGTATTTAACAATAGATGCCTATTTATTCAATTATTGAATTGAAAGCAACAGAGAAGAAAGCCCTAGCTACAAATCCATATCTATTGTTTATACATGTATTAATTAAATTGTGAACATGTGTATCAATTAAAACAAGCCTTTCTAGGACTTTTATTAATAATGGACCAATAATAATAATAATAATAATAATAATTGTTATTATTATAGCTAGCATTTATATATTGCTAAATATAGGGCTGATTGGATTAAACACTTCATAAGTCTTATCTCATTTAATCTCCTAAATAACCATTGGTGGTAGGTTTTATTACTATCCCCACTTATTGCTGAAGAAACTCAGGCAAAAAGGTTAAATGATTTGTCCCCCTGCTAATAAGTATATGAGGTTAGATTTCAACTCTTCTCACTGACTCCAAACCTATGCTACTGCACATCTTTGCAGTCATTTCATGGACTGAAAGATGTAAGAAATACAATATTACACCTTCTTTATTGTTTGTCAATTAAAAAATAATTATTTGTTTTATGGGAGCACAATTGAATTTTGGTAATCCTTCTCTAACAGGATGTCAGACCTAAGCAGAGTTTGGGGAAACTATTGAATTTGGAGACAGGAAGAGCCAAAATTAAATCCTGTGTCAGATGCTAACTAGCTATTATATCCTAGACAAATATATTAACCTTTCTCTTATTGTTTCTTGACCTGTAAAAGAGGAGATAATGATACCTTCAAGAGTTATTAAAGAAATCAGCTGAGATAATACATGTTCATTTTGTGAATCTTAAGATATTGTATAATTATTATCATTTTATTATTTTTATTATTACTATTAAGTTGCATAAGATTATTATTTGTTAAATCCTCTTTATTCAGTATTCTAGAATTGAAGATGTAGTAGCCCACTAGTGATTGTGTTTGAAAACAAAAGAAATTATATATTTAATTTTATTAAGTTCGGTGGGCATCTAAATGTATACATTTTATGTGTAATAAAATATGAGTTTCTTTATAGCAGGGACTGTGTGGGTTGTAATCTTTGCATCTCATTATAGGTGATTACTATCAAATGAATGAACAGGTAGATCGATAGTTGATTATGAGTGCTTTAGTTCTTCAAACACAGAAATGATAAAAAGACAAACCTCTCATTAAGAAATTTTCAGGCTACTGGGCAAAATCATATATACAAAAAAGTATTTGGTAATATGAGATAAGTGGAAACTGGAGGGCAATATTTTTTCAGACATTTAAATAGGTAGAAATAAAATTTGGTTATCTGACTTTGTGGACTAAAACACATCTGAGCTAAATCTTAAAGGAAGAAAAGAGAATAAACATATGTAGATGTCAAAGAGTAAATTTAGGCATTAGGGATGGATGACCTGTGTCAAAGAGTAGAGACATAAGGAGGGAGATTAAAATAGAAACCTCCTGCCCAAAATGCCATAAAACTCTGCATATCTTTGGACCTAGAAATGCCACTATTTGGTCTGTATGTTAAAGAGTTCAAAGATAGGATAAAGAGATGTACTTGTACAAAAATATTTATAGCACCTCTTTTTGTGGTGATAAAAACTGTAAATTAAGGGGTTGTTCATCAATTGGATAATAGCTACAGAAGTTGTGGTATACACTTATTATGAAATACCATTGTGCCATAAGAAATGATGAATATGATGATCACAAAATAAACAAAAAAAAAGCCTGTAATATGACGTGATACAAAGTGAAATCAGCAGAACAAGGAGAATGTTATTTTTCTTTGTTTTGATTTTTTTCCTGATTGCATTTTGAACCAGTTTTCAATAATTGTTTTCTGATATTTTACTATCGATATTCTCTCTCTCCCTCCTTCCAGCTCTTCTTTCCCTTTAAGACAGCAGGTAACATGATATGAGATATACATATATTATCATACATCACATATTTCCATGTTCATTATGTTGTAAATGAAGACACACATCACTTAACACTAGAGAAAAATTCATGGAAAAAGAGCCTCTTGGTTTACCTCCCTTTGCTTTACATTACTTCATAGAAGTCTTTAAAGGTTTTGTTGGGGTTTTTTTCTGTGTGTGTGATTAGTATTTTTCCAGCACTAGTTTTTGTTATTGATTTATAAAAATTATGTCCACACAACAATCAAGCATTTTTTAAGCTCCACGATGTCCCAGTTACTGTGCTAAGTGATAAGGATACACCATAGGGGAAGATTATGTATACAATTATATAAAATATGACCCCAATTGAAAACACATTACAATTTTAAATGTGTTGCAATTCAATTTAGTTGGGGGAGGAAACACGGGTATCTGAGGATATCAATATTCTAAATATTATGTATATAGATAGCCAACAGAGAATAATAAGTTCTATTGATAAAAGTAGGTTCATTCTTAAAAGAATAAAATCTGATTACCTTGATGGTCTTTTGCTTTGAGTTCCACTTCTGATTTAAACTGTGTCTTCCATTAAATTTATTTTAAGCAAGACTTAGAAGCCTCATAGCCACAGGGGAATCCTTTCACTGCATAACACCAAAATTTCTTAATAAATGTTATGCATTAATGCCTTTTCAGTAAGCAATTTTCTGTCTCCCCACGATATTTCTCCAAATTGCTACCATTGTTCCTATGTGTGAAGGAATTTTCCCCTTTTCATAGTAAGTAAATGTGAATGAATGCGGTGATCTTAAAAACCCATAGCTATCCAGATGGCACAGAATGGCCTATAAGTAGCATTTGATTATATTGTTATTAAGATGACTAAGTGAAAGAAATTACATATTGCTCTGAAAATTTCCTTAGTACAAAACCTTTTCCTTTTGACCTATTTCTATACTTGTCTAAGGATAAATGTAAGAGCTTAATCAGAAGATTTGCATCATATAATTTCAAAAACAATTAACATTAATATTGCTCTCTGCTTTTAGGTATAAGTCTGTTGTAAATCATTTTATCTAATGTGACATCATACTATATATATGTATATATATAATGTGATGCATGTATATGCACACGTGTCTATAGTGGTTTTGGAAGTACATCTTTATTTTATAGACACGTGAGCATATACATGCATATAAACACTTAGATGTGTGATGTGTATACACACATATAGAGTATAATTTGTATTTACTCCACAGGGACTCTCTTTCCCAGCTTCCCATGTTCCTTCTCATGTTACATGCTAACGTAGGGAGAATATAAGTTTTGTATAACTCCACCATCAATAGGATTTAGATTTAATTTGTTAAATACAAATTATAGCAATATTAAGATTTCATGAGACTTTTATATTAAAGATAGTTTAGAATTTTCTATAGCAAAACAAGTATCCTCTAAATAAAAAAGAAATAAATGTCACTTTCATTTTATGGATTTTCAAATAACTCTGTGCAATAATGACTTAAAATGATGAGAACCAAAATATTTACAAAAATAACTAACATTTATACAGTTTTATTAAGCCCAAAGATATAAACTTTAACACACACTTCATATTATTTCATTTTTTCCTCAAATCAACACTATAAGGAATACAAGATAGCTCTTATTCCATCCATTTTACAGATGAAAAAACTGAAAGCAAGTTTAGTGATTCAGAGAAGTTTCAGTGACAAAATCTGAAGTCAAATCTCTCCTGACACCAACCATAGTAGTCTTTCTAACATACGTGCTACCTCAATATTTTGTAGGATTTCTTATTGTCATTAATATTGAGGGTAACATTAACCTAAATTTTTTCTAATACAACATATTCCTTTTGCATATGAGGAAAGAGAGATCCAGAAAGGCTATGACTTGACCAAGGTCATAGAGGTCAGGTAGATAAATCAGGATTCAAAACTAAGTTTTTCATCTCCAAATCCAGCAATATTCCCACTGCACCACACTGGGGCCCCACATTCAGATTCATCGTGGCCACCACTTTTTAGTTGAGTATTTTAATAGAACATTTTATAACCCAAAACTCAGAAACATTACATTCACCAAGATATAATTTGGTGGAAAATGCCAAACTACACTCTGTACTCAACTAAAAAAGCAGACTTTTGTTATTCTAAAAAGATAACAAATTTCTTGGTTCTAATTTCTAATTTCGGGTGTTTATCTACTTTTTAAATTCAGTGCATTTATACTTCACATTTTTTTGTTCTTCTTTCCCCTATTCTCAGCAATATTCAGGATGAAAAAGTTCAAGTGTGTAGTGTATTTAGTTACTGGTTTTTTTTCCTTCTGGTTGTTGTAAGTTTATTTATTTTTAATGAAATGAGATTATTCTTGCTTACACTATTTGAAACTCTTGTCAGTCTTCTTCAGAAACAAGAGAATTGCTTTTCAAAAAGACTCCATATTTTAAAAGAGTTTCTATTAGATGACCTTTGGAATAAAGGCAACATTTCATTTCCCATTTTACTACCCATAAACTGCCAAGAGAATTTTAAAATAATAGCAAACAATATAACTAAAAGAGAATGAGAAAGAAAAGCAACTCATTTTGCCAAAGGATCAATGTACACAATCAAGCTGAAAAATTCAGTTCCTACCTCCCTCCACCAAATGAAACCCCAATAGCCTTCCTGAGCTTCAATAGCAGCAGAATTATTCTAACAAATGCCTCATCTTTCCTCTTCATTTAACCTGTTTCCACATAGTTATTCTATCACTCTACCCATGAAAACAATGTTTTTCTCCTCTGGGGGCAGGAGAAGTATAAATTAGAGGGTGGGATAAGGGATGTTTTCCTCTTGAGTTGGTTTACATTACACATATTTTACACAAATAAACCTTCAGTGACTGTAATTTCTAAGAAAGAATAAACATGTGTAGGGGAAAAAGGGAACTGAGACAGTTGCCAAATGATGAATAAACTCAAACAAACCAACCTAAATTGGGTTCATAAGAACCTAGATTTAGAGCTAGAAGGGAATTTGGGAGACATACAATCCGAAATCTTTATTATATAGGTAGAAAAACCAAGATCAAGATCAAGGAATTGACTTGGCCAAGGTCCAAGTTATTAAGTGGCAGAATCTAGATAATTGTATGAACTGATATTTACTTACCATTTTTAGCTTTATAAAATATTGGTATTTCATATCATTCTCATAATAACCCTAGAAAGTAGGTGATGTTGTTTTCCCAGTTTTATAGATGAAGAAAATGAGACAGATTAAATTTAAGTGACTTGCTCACAGTTATATAATAGGTGGTAAGTGTTTAAGAAAGGATTTGAATTCAGGCCTCCTTGATTCCAACTTTAATAATCCATCCACTAAACTTCCAAACCCCTAGGTCTACCCACTCCAAATTTACCTATTTTTGTAGTGCACTGATGCTTCATTCGCGTTGTATTTTGCATCATATTGTCATTTTTCTTAGGGAACTCTTTAAATTTTGTTATATTAATATAAATTTAAAAATCATACTTTGCCCAATTGTGAAATTCTATGAATCTAATTGATCAACACAGTAATAAGGAGACAATGACTGCCTCAACTTATCTACCTCCAACCCCCATGTATTGCAATGCTGAGAAGTTTGAATGAAGACACCAACACTGGAAGTGGGAGACAAGAGAAGAGTGTTTCTCCTCTACAATCATTAATGTTGTCCATGGTCTAGGTTTAACTCTAGGACTCTTGTCGACTTACAGTCTGATCATTAAGGATAATGCCAAAGAGTCACTCCAAAGTTTTACCCTGGGGAAATCTGCTGAAATAAAGTTAGATATAGATTGCAATGGCACACCTAGACGGCCAACTGGATAGATTGCCAGGGCTAGAGTCAGAAAAACTCATCTTTCTGAGTAGTTCAAATCTGGTCACAGGTACTTACTAGCTGTATTACTCTGGGAAAGTCACTTAACTCTCTCTGCCTTAGTGTCCTCTTATGTAAAATAAGCTGTAGAAGGATATGGAAAACTACTAAATGGAATTATGAAGAGTAGGACACAACTGAAAAATAACTGAACGACAATATAGACTATGATTAGCTTTACTCAGATATATGTTACAAGTTCTTTTGTTTCTGAATAAGCATCTAGCATACAATATAAATATGCAGCAACTTTTATCTCTCTTATTTATATGAAAAATCTCTAAGATGTAAAGAACAGGAACTTTTGAACAAATATACAGACATAAAAGTTTTTAAATCCTAGTTATACTTTCTTTGTATAGTAAGGGCACTTTTGAATTCATACTGATCCTCAAATATATCTTATATATGTGCCCATTTCTGGGTACAAAGAATACCACATTCACCTTAAACATGTACCTTCTAGAGCAATTCATAACCATAGCATGGTGTCAAGGTAGAGATTTCTTTCGTCCTCCAAATTTACTCCTTCAACTTGAAGACTACTGAGAATTGTCTTATCTTCTAAGGAGGTAGTTGAGGAAATTTACTCTAGAATTTGGATGTAAAGACTATTCTCAGGAATACCTGGACTTTAAAAAGGAGGAAAAAGGCACAAGAATGAAGCTAGGTACTAGATGTCCAAAAATTCTCTCCTAAGTTCCTGTGGGCAAGCACAGAACCTAAATTGCCAATTTCTGCTTCTAGGAGAGGAGAACTACTCTCTCTTCATTTTCACTCCAGTTTGGAAGCTGAAGAGAGAGGAATCATGCAAAGTAGAAAAAAAAGTAGGGAGATATTTCATGCCTGATTTTATAAACCACAAGGAAAAAAGAACCTCTTCTCCTGATCTATTTTCCATGACTCTCAGCTATTATTCAACTAAAAGACAATGCTAGTCACTGGAGAATCATAAGTAGTTCTGTCTATTTTCACATCACAGTAATAGGATGCATAGGTGTTTTTTCCACTGAAGTCCATG
This sequence comes from Gracilinanus agilis, assembly GCF_016433145.1. Classification (NCBI taxonomy): domain Eukaryota; kingdom Metazoa; phylum Chordata; class Mammalia; order Didelphimorphia; family Didelphidae; genus Gracilinanus; species Gracilinanus agilis. The sequence goes on along the minus strand of NC_058133.1, from coordinate 297,052,424 downwards.
TTCTATAATCTCAACAGGATTAATGGGGTACTCATTAAATGGAACAAATATCTTCCCATCACTCTTTTACACTATTCTCTCTTATTTTCCAGTAAACAACAATTACTTCTACATGTTAATAGTTGGAGTTTGACATTGAGAATGAACACTATTATTTTTTTTTCTAATGCAACCCAAGGAACATATATTTTATTGTACACAGTAGTTACCTTTCTAAAAATCATAGTAAAATGAATGCGTGTGTCTTCAAAGAAGTGAATTCAGAATCCAGTGATCTGGAGTTGGAAACCCTGGAATTAAAGCTTTGTTTTGCATTTTCCTCTATTTGTCACCTGTGTTATGTGACTTAACTTTTTTTTAAAAAGATCTTCCAGATAAGGAATCTGAGACTTAGAAAAGCAAAAGAATTTTTTTTAAAAAATGACAGCTATACTCTTTTTGTACTAATACCTTAGAAATTCATATAAAAGTTCTAATCTGGAAAATCAGAATATTCAAAAAAAAGACAAATATATCCTGGAGTAGTACTAGATTGGGAATCAAAGACTTGAGTTTCATTCTCCCTCGGACATTCACCCTTAGTGTGACCATTCCCAAGTCCCTTTGTTTTTCTCTGTCTTCTTCAATCTCTAGCATTTGTTAAGTGTCTTTCATGAGCTGGCCGTACAAATACAAAAAAACAAAACAAAACAAAAAACAGTTAATTCCTGGCCTCAATGAGCTAATAATATCTTGTCTTAATTTCCTCCTCTTTAAAATGAGATTTTTCGATGCTTCCATTGAAGCATCTGATGTACAAGGACTAGTACTAGGGGCATGGAATCAGGAAGACTTGAATTCAAATATGGTCTCAGACACTTACCAGCCTTTTGACCCTGGACTAGTTACTTAGACTCTATTTGCCATAATTTCCTCAATTTTAAATAAGGATGATAGTAGTGCTTACCTCAAGGGTTGTTGTGAGAGGAAAATGATAAAATCATTTTTAAAAATTCTTTGGGCTGGGCACAGAACATGGTAGGTGCTGTATGAATGTGTATTCCCTTCATGTCCTTTCTCATTACCAAGAATTGTTTTGAGAAAAAAGGCTGAGTTAGGTGTTTTGTAAATGTAAACTATTATTAAAAGAATACTGTCATAAAGCCAGCTAGTAAATTCAATTTATGGCTTTACCATGAAAGCCAGGTACTGAAATTGGAATGGGTCAATTTGCATATATATTTTCACACAAGCTGTCTATTGTGCTCTTTTTCTTAAGTTCTTGTCTTGAAATTTAAAATTACTAAGAGATGAAGGATACAAAAGTGATCAGTTTCTATGAACTAATAAGCTTATTTTATATACTTTCCATTGTTTACAAATCCCTACTGAACTGAATGAACTTTTAAATTATTCCCATCTTCATTTATTTCTATTTTTGTACTTTTTACCCTTTGAACTTTCTTTGATTATTTTTTAATCACTGAAAAGTGATAAAATGTTTTCAATCCAAGTGAAATCCCTTGGCTTTTATTGCCCTTGTCCTAATTTTTATTTTTAGGCATTAATTTCCAGAGTGGTTCCTTTTTTGCTACCAACTTTCCATTTTGCCTTCATTTAATCTACTTAAACACAAAATTCTGTTCTTTAAAAGTTCAATATTTTTGTTTTACTGCCCATACTTTGAAGCTTTATCAACATTTTATACCCTGGGATATTATGATCCCTAAATCTAAAATGCTCTCTGGCATCAGACTTCCTCAGGATTGGCTACTTTCCAGTTTCCCAGCCCAGAATAGCTTCAGACTTGGCTGAGTATTAAATAGCCTGGGCTAAGAAGCAATTCTAGACTGATTCATGGACACAACTGTTTCTCTGAATTTCTTAACTCACTTTGACTGAAATACAACCTCAGTGATGTTCTTAGCCCATCTGGGAGGAATAATAACCAAGGATGATTTTTCATATTTTATAATCTCTTTTAATCCAAAGAGACACCACTGAAATTTAAGCTCTAGTAAAATATAAATTCCTTGAGGGAAAATACTTTTTTTGTCTTTACAATTGAATTAATTTGAAATTTTTGTCAATATGCATTTATAGCACATGATTTTCTGTGCTTACTCAGCCAAATCTTCTCAAACTAGAGGATCAGGCCCTCAAGGAATGGATAGCTAGCTACATTTCCCCTCAAAATTCTAGGCATGATTACTGATTTGCTCACATCTAGTGTAATCAGTAATATTAATCCCCAGTAATTACTACCTCAATATCATCTTGCCAGTTGAACTCTTAAACATCATTCAACCAATTAATATTTACTGGGAAAATATAGCAAAAAACAAAAACAAAATAAAAATTAAAAAATTATCAAAGAAGAAGCCCATGATTCTCTAACACCTCAATCCCTAAACTAGGCTCAAAGTTAGATTGTTGACTACCAAAGCCCACCCTGAATCCAACCTCAGTACCAATTTTACTTCTCAATATGGCATAACTGACCAATGAGTAACTGATCAGTCCCTTGCTATCCTATATCAAGTAGGTTGCTCCTTGGGGCTGGTTCATCACTTGGCTTAGCTGCTTTGTTTCTATAGGCAAACTCTCCTTATGGACTCCAAATGTAGAACATTTTCTGACACCTTTAAACTCACAAGGTTATAATCGAGGTTACTCCAATATTGATTCATTTAAGATCAGGAAAGAACAAACACAACAGGTAGAGAAAAAGAGCAGTTCCAAGCAGTTACGGCCACATCGTAGAGATGTATGAGAGAAGGCTTGAAGCATCCATGAACTAGAGGTCCATGGAAATTCTTCTCTAGAGGCCCATGGAAATTCTTCTCCTTCACTCAAAAGCCACTAAGGAAGAGGTATAAATTTTCTCTCTTCAACCTTTTGTCTATACTCTCTCATCATGGTTTATTGTCTGCAAGGCTCATCTCTGTAGTACCACTGATGAGTTTCTCCTAGAATCACCATTTTGTAGAGGAACTGAGGGAGACCTGTCATTCTCTTCATGGTCTTGTTCCTAATTTCCCCTAGACTTCAAATCCAGAATATGTATTTTCACTACATCTATACCCAACCTTTTCAGCTACCTTTTTTTTTTTGTATTGTTTTCTTGTGATCTTTGAGGTTGGGAACTGTCTTTCTTATTACTTGTATTTATATTCCCAATGTACTGCCTGACCCATAGTGAGGACTTAATAAATGCCTGTTTCTTTTCTTCCTTCTTTTCTCCTTTACTAAAGAAGTTAGATTAAAATGTTTATTATTGTTACATACTAAACTGATAGGAAAAAGGATAATTATATATGCTCCAAATTAAAAAAAAAAGGAAAAGGTCCCTAGAATTTGTAAGCCTGGAAGCCAGTTTATCAAATCTCCAAAGGTGAGATTACCTAGTATAGTGTATTATTTCTGTTAATGATTGGGCTTTCTTTGGCCAGCATCCCCCGTAAACCATTCATTTATGCTTAGCATTTGAGTATTTAGTGTATGCCAGAAAGTACTGCTAGCACATAGAACATTTGTAAAAATGCTCTGTTCTCTCCTATTCCTCCTTGTCACCAGGCCTAAACATTTGAATTAGAAACAAAAATTCTTATAGCCAGTTTTATGATATAAACCAATTAGTGTCCACATTTGACATTTTACTTCACGGATAATATTTCAGAAACATTTATCTTCTTTGTTGAAATATTACCAACAATTGCTAGTAATGGTATTGATACCAAATAACACCTCAAATTAATCAGTCATTGCTGATTATTATGCTAAGTGCTGAGAATACAAAAGAAGCAAAGGATAGTCCTTGCCCTGAAGTAGCTTACTTACAATCTTGTAAAGAGGACAACATGTAAACAAATATGTAGAAATCAAACTATATACAAGATAAATAGGAAATAATCAATGGAAGGAATGCACTAGGATTAAAAGGAGTTGGGTAAGGCTTTCGATAAAATATAGGATTTTAGTTAGGGCTTAAAAAAGGCTAGAAGATCAGATGGCTGAATCAAAGAACAGAGGAAACAAATGTTTTTAACTGCATTGGAGGTGAGATATCCAAGGACTTTTAAAAATGTGTTTTTACCACTAGGTTCCTGCTTACAATTTGCCTCACATATATCACTTAACCTCTGAGCCTATAAACATGTCTAATAATCCTTGTTCCTTTCATTATTCACAGAGGTGCCATAAACACAAATTTGGCAATACTTTTAATGCACTTAGGACTCCTTGGATATTGGTGTGAGTTTTAGTTTTTAGGTTTTAGTCTTCTGATAATTTTGACAAAAAGAACTCCTCCTTGTTTAACACTATATATATACGTTTTTTTGCAGAAGGAAAAAAAAGTATTTGCTTTTTCCATTTTTAAATTCAAATTTAATCTAGCACAAATGTCCCTTTTCTGGACTCAGACCAAGGACCACTTCCTACATAAGCCCTTCTCCAATGTCATTAGTGTTCTTCCTACCAAAATTACTTTGTATTTGTGTACATATATCATCCACTTGCATAGAATGCTCTTTCAGTGCAAGATCTATTTTGTTTTTATCCTTTGCTTTACCACAAAGACTTGAACTTACTAAGCAATTAATAAGTGCTTGTGAATATTAATAGCACTGAACTGAAGCAACAAAAATAATTTTAAATTTTAAAATTTTGAGGGCTAAAATACATGCATATTATTTTTACTAGAGTAATTTATTTTCTATATTACCCCAAAATCCTTTTTGTACAAATTTCTAACCTATAAATTATCTTGAGAATGAGGGAGGAGAAAGTACCATAGATCTCTGCTGTACTTAATGACATTGTGAAAGTAATGTTCATAATAGTGCAGAAGATAACAAATTAATGGCTTTTGAGGTTCGGTAAATGCCTGAGTAAAGTTGAGATATTTAATAACCACAAAATCCATCTACTACCGGTACGGTCCTAATACTCTAATCATGATTTCTATTATATGTGTGGATTAAAACAGGTACAAAAAAACCAATGCATAAATTTATTTTTTGCATGTCGGTTTTCTTTTCAAGAAATGTTGTTGTTGCTGTCAATATCTCTTTTTTTTCTCTCCTAGTGACTACAGCCAAAGAATGACTAAAATGAGTAGAATTACAAAGTAAATCCATGTTTTGCCATGTGACTGTCTTAGAAAATAGGGAATATAAGAAGAAAAACTTTGCAACATATTTTATAGCCACATCAGGCTATAAAAGGCTGCAATCTGGACTTTTTCACATATTATTTGTGTCCCAGAGATTGGAGGGAAGAAGGAAGATGAACAAGAGAAACATAATTCTCTCTGTCTCTCCTTGTCACTCTCTCTCTCTGTCTCTGTCTCCCTCTCCCCCTCCCCCTCTTTCCAACTCCCACTACCCCGCCTCCCCTAACTCTCTGTCTCTCTGTCTCTGTCTCTCTCTGTCTCTGTCTCTCTCTGTCTCTGTCTCTGTCTCTGTCTCTCTCTCTCTCTCTCTCTCTCTCTCACACACACACACACACACACACCACAGAACTCCAAAGCAATGAACAGATTCTTATAAATTAACAGAGCAAAAATTAAAGGACATAGGTTCAAATGATAAGATCAGTTTAAACTAGGTAAATCAATCACTTAAGCAATAAACATCTAATAGGTGGTGGAGTCTCTGCTAAACTCTGGGAAACAAATATGATAATGAAATGATCCACATTCACAAGGTTGGGAGGAATAAAATGATACACACACAGATGTATATATAAAATTTTAAATAGCAATAATAATTAACCTTATAGGAACCTAATCATTATCACAGACAGAAATATTGTTCTCTATATGTCAGAGAAAACATAGATCCATTGTTTATAGATATAGTCATGCTAAATGTATGTTATCTCCACCCTAGGAAAAATGAAAGAAATTCAAAATATAAAGATTAAAATGGAAGGAATCAAATCATATGGAAACAGATTGAGGTATATATCACATCTGTCAGCCTATCTATTACTAGAATTGGCTAAGATATAGTTTCAGAATGACGACTGAACATTCACTTCCATCCCAATAGTTAGTTAAAAAAATTGAAGATTTTTTTAGTCTATATAAATTAGTCAATTTTATATCAAATATGAAAGAATAATAGCAGGTCAGAAAATCATCCTAGAATAATTTGTATGTCGTTTCTTCAAAAGGATGAAAATGAAATTAATAATAATAACAAAAATAATAATAGTAGCAGGAACAACAACAACAAAGCCTTCAGAGTCTAGCTAATTATTCTTGCCATGGTGGGCTTAGCGATTGGGTGATAGCAATGCCAGCATATAGTTCATTTATAACAAACAATTCTTTTTGTGCCCATAAATTGCTATAATAAGTTTAATGGCTTGTTAAAAATCCTGTTAATTTGGGGAATTCAAATGTGGTCATGAAATTAATTTTTGTCTTAGTTAATACAATTCTAGAGCCTCTACTAGTAAAAGAGACAAGCCATAAAGTAGTAAGCTGATCCTAAATGCAATCATTGTGAAGTTCAGCCTGACCTGGAGGTCAGGAGAACAAGTGATGTTCCTTCATTATTTCCCACAAGAAAGCAAGCTATGCTGAGCCAACTTTAAAAATAGCAATGTCCTGTATATTAGAAGTGCTTCAGTGACTATGGTAGTGACCACTGATAAGGAAAATTAACAAGGGCATATGAAACGGACAACACAAGATCTGATATTAAAAAAGCATTTTTGAGATTGATAGCACAAAACCCATAGCAAAGTCCAACTATACCAAAACAGAATTTTCAAATCAGCTAGCATTTGTTATAACCATCATAACTAAATATTTTCCCTTAACATTTGAAATTAGAATAATCAGAGGTATCCATTTATATGTAATTTTAAAAATTCTTACAATTTACAATAATTTCCTTATCTGTTCAAATATACTTTAAATAACCAATTCAAGTAGTTATAATTTTACTTTGAAATAATTTACATAGAAATCTCTATCCTTTGTCTTTCAGTTAAGAAATTGCATAGTATAAATTCATGACAATTGATCCTTTGAGACAACCTTAAATTCATATCCTCCAATTGACAAAATATATAAAAAACGTCCTGGATATATAACAATATATCCAGTAGCCATTGCCACTATAGGAACCATAAAGAAGGGGTAGCTAGGTGTTACACTGAATAGAGCACTTAGCCTGCAATTGGAAGGACCTGAATTCAAGTCTAACCTCAGGCATTTCCTACCTGTGTGACCCTGGGCAAGTCATTTTATCCCATTTACCTAACCTTTGCCCTTCTGTCTTAGAGTTGTTAGTCAGGAAATAAGCTTTCTTTGTTTGCTTAAAGAGTCAAAGGAAAAAAAAGGTGAAATAATTTAGTTGTTCTTCTGAGGGTTTTTTTTTTTCCTTTTTAGTTTTTCTATCACATAAGCAAATAGGCTTAACATAGTGGATTACATGTCTTAGCCAACTAAATATAGTTTAGTATGTGGGATCTAACTTTGGAGGCAGAGCAAAATATCTATCAATTGGTCTTATATTCTTTCCCTGAGACAACTGCAGCTTTCAAAGTCAAGATCAAATCCACAACTATCCATTCTAGGAGAATCTGGTCTATGCAAAATAGATCAGACCATCATACTGAGTGAGTGTCTTCCTCTAAATCCTCTGAAATTTTGATATCAATAGAAGGTTGTTGTTGATTAGTTATAGTTACATGAATAGCAGTTTTTATGTTTCCAGTCACACATTTTTGGACATCAGCTTTTCACTGGTTCCCAAGATGGTCCGTTAGTAGTATTTCCTTGCTTTCATTCGTTACATGCTTCTTGGTTGGATCATCTCAATTCTTTAAATATTGTAATGTTTCCTTAACTCACCACCATATAGAATCACTGGACTCCACCTAAAGTATTTTATTCTGGCAGAATTTTTGAAATTTCCCTAAGCAAAATAAAAAATACTGCTCAAAAGCAGTAAAAACAGCTCAAAAGAAAACAAAGGTTTCCAAAATGTGAAAATCTTTAAGTTCTCTTCCCCTTGAAGAATAAACTTGACTAATTACCTGAATTTCCCCAAGTTGAACACCTTAATCAGTACTTTGAGTACATCTTGATTTCCTGCTTTTTGCATCCATTTTATGTTTTGTTCAGGCTCAAACACGTACTGATTTAAATATGTTTTGCTGGCTGATATATGATCTCACTAATGTGATGTAATGTAAATGAAATTCTACTTGGACTTAATATATTAGCTGAAAAAATCACGAACATTTTCTATCTACATTTCTGATTTGGTTTTTATGTCATTTCATTCATCTTTGAGTATGTCGGAAGGGAGGAAGGAATTCTTTTTGACCTAAAAGTTCAAGAGTTAAAGAAAATCTTAATTTTTTCCCCATGATGTGGTGTGCATTACATTTCCCTGTTTCATGGTGTTCCTTCTCTTTCTTCTTTATTTGTGCTGATGTAAATTTGCCTCCAGTGGCAGGAGCTATAATCACTTTTGAGTATAGTTCTAATACGTGTTCCAGTCAAAGAGGAGGGTATTCTCACAGAAAAAAAAAAAAAAAAAAAAAAAAAAAAAAGGTTACTTGTGTTGTACAGATCATCTATCCAAACCTGTCTTTTTCTGGCACCTATGCCCATGTGAACTAGGTTTCCCAAATTGTTTGTGGGCGGAACGCCATCATAACAGATGGACATGAGTGTAGGTAACTGGAAAATTATGCATATACATTAAATATGGGTACTAAGAGCATGAATCCTATCTAGGAACATCAAAACATCTGTCGATTCTGAGCCTTTGTGTATACTGTTAGTACCATATGTCACCTCAGTGGGAGGCCCATGTAGGATGGGCAAAAATGAGTTCTCATGAATTTCATGTAAATTGTTTCACTGGATGCATTTTCCTCGCCACAGGCAAAGGGAATATGGAACAAATATTGTGAATAAAGGCTTTCATATCATTGAAAAGTAGAACACAAACACAAAACAAAAAAAAACCCTAATTTTAGAAATCAAAAATTAATTTCCTCATGGTATCCTATAACAGAAAGGAATTGTAGGTATGTGTATTATTCAATTATTTATGAATTTAATCTTTAATATTCTATTTTTAATGTATGTATATATTCATTAGCACAGTTCTACAAATGTGGATATCTTGTTTTTATATATGCACATATTCACATATGTTTGTGATTTAATATTCGATTCCTTATCATACGTCATTAATATTATTTGAAGTCATTTTATCTAAAAATAGCCATATATCATAATTTTGTTATGTACTCTTTACAACATTATTACCACTATTTGAAACAAAATATGAAGATTATTTCAGAGAACTCTTACTGACTTATTTCTATTGTTATGAATGTTAACAATATCTCCTCTATCATTTGAAAGATTTTATCCCAGTAGGTTGATATCCACTTTAAGTACATAATCAGTTAATCTATAGATGTTTCATTTTTTCTACCAGAAATATCACCCTCACAATACAAACATTCTTTATTTTAGTAATAAAGCTATTTCTGTGGAAAATGTGTAAAAATTGAATAGGGTAGGATTTCTTTCCCTTTAGTATAGGTACACCAAGACAAATATATGTTTATCTTTGGAAAGCTGCTGTAGCTGCTAGACTCCTCAGGATAATGTTTTAAATCGAGAAAATAAAATAAGTAGGATTTCAATGAAAACCAATTAAAGATAGTTTGAAAAATATACATTTGTTAAAAATGTATTGGCCTCAATTTAAGAACTTATGGTATAAAGAAAATGTGGCAAAATAGAGTTTGGGACATAACACCAGGAAGATTTAATCACAACTTCTACCTTACATATTTAATTAGCAATGGGATTTGGGGAAAATCTCCTAGTTTTCCTTTATCTCTTTCTCCATCTATAAAGTAATAAGTTTAGAATTGTTGGTTTATTAGTTTCCCTTCATTTCTAAATCTGTAATATTTGGATACTTATGAATTAAATTTTAATTTCCTATCAGTTCACTTGAATTATGGTTATTAAACCAGGGTGACACGACTTCATTTCTAATTGATATTCAAAATACAGTAACAAAATCTTAGCATTGTATTTACTTTCCTAGAAATTATGTGTGTATGTATGTATGTATATATATACATCTATATATATAATACTGTATACCTATATATGTGCCATATATAGTGTGTCTATACCTATACATACACACATGTATACATATACATGTATGTATACCTAAATTTAGTTACACTATAGAAAATCACCATTTATCCAAACAGGTCTGGACTTTATTTTTTGTGTATGTATACATATACCTATAGTAGAAACCTACACAAATATATAGATAAGGATATATAAACACAAACATAAAAATTTTTAAGGACTAGACCTGAACAAATAATCCATTTTTATGGTGTACCAAAATGTATGTATATCTACATACATGTTATATGCAAATATACATATATAGTGATTACTCCCAAATTTTCTGTTTGTTAATGTATAAATTTTGAATACACACCAATATGTGTGTATGTATATTTTTAGGTGGTTTAAGTCCTCATTAGTAAATTTAATTTATAAAAATAATATATTTCATGAAACTATAATTAAACACTCCAGGCATAGTTGATGAATGACACTAAATGAAAACTATTGAGAATGTGATACTTTCTTGCAATCATTATTTAAATATAAGGAATCTAATTTCATCAGATGTTCTATCCAATGAAGAATGCTGCCATAATGACAATGTCTTTCATTTTTTTCTTGCATATAATTCGGGATTTGGTATATCTGAATTATCAACATTTTATAAATCCCAAAAGTTGATGCCTAGAACTCTATCAGAATTTATATTCAGCAAGATATCTTCAACTCAATTCATGAAATAGTTATTAAAGATTAATTCACTGCTAGATTGTATTTAATGAAGGAGTAAAAATAAGCAGAATAATATAAAATTACAAAATCAAGTTTTAGACCATTATATTTTAGGTCTCAAAAAGTATATTTTTTAAATGTATACATAGAACATTTTACATATAAATATATGTTTGTAATAAATTGTGTATAACTGTGTATTTATATCTATTTTATTTATTTATTTATATCTATATCTATTTACCTATTTATGCCATTTGTGATCTGATCATATGCTTGCATCAGCATCAGAAGTTTTTAATGAGGATTTATTGTTTGCTTAAACGTATGTATATGAACATCTTTTACGTACAGTATCTATCTAAGATCATAAATATGAATAATATTTCTATATGTTTGCATGGGCATGTAATTATGTAACTATGTTCAGTAATGCAGACTATAGAGATCCCTTTCTTTTTAGCTCACATGATTCTTTCTTTAAGTACTCCATTTGAGATTTTCAGTAATCCAGAGGCTTTCCCTGAGTTCTCTAAATACTTTGCAATCACATTTGGCTTAGCTAGCTGTTACATATCACCAGCATTCTGATATGACTATCCTGTTGCTGTTTTTTGTTTGTTTGTTTGTTCCATTCATACATATATTCTTTAACTTTTCAGAAGGAGGTTGTTGGCAAAATTCTATTGCTTCCTTGCCCAAATTGGAATCTTTTAGCTACTTCTTATGCTATATGAAATTCTGAATTTTTTTTTATTTGTGATGTTACATAATCCACAACCATTGATCATCATCAAGGGATGATTGGGGTCAAAAAAAAGATGAACTTTTGTGGCAGGAATCAGCATCAAACTCTTGAAAATGCTACACAATTTCTGAAATGAAACCCAGCCCAATCTTGTTTTGTTATTCAATTCTGAGACCTCCTCCTTATCCATCTGCAACATATGCTTATGATGTACATAGTAATGGACTAGAACAATTGGCTGCCCATCAAACCGCATGTTGTAATGTTGGCAATATGTTCTCATCTATTTTTTATGTGGATCACTATATGGAGCTCTTTTGAATGACAATGAACGTTCAGTGAGGAGATTCTAATTTATTCAGCTTTTCAACAAAATGACAATATTAAAATGATATGAAATAATAAAATAACAAGCATATTGTGTTTCAAGGTTTAAAATTTTTAAAAATATATTTTTATATCATTTGATCCCACAAAAATTCTGGGAGGGAGGTAGATATTGTTATAATTTTCCTTACTTTACAGATGAGGAAGTTGAGGCTAAAAACTGTTTCTTTGACTCTCTAGTCACAGAACTATTAAGTGTCTGTGTCAATTCTAGTGAACTAGGAAATATAAGAGATATCTCATATTTGATGCAATTAATAATAACAGGAACTTAAAAAGAAACGCAATATTCATAGATAATTTTTTTATTTATGCTTTGCAGTGGACATCCTTCTTGATATTAGCAAACACTTTTGTTAAATAGTATTAATATGGTGGCCAATTGTGTCTCATATCCTAATTTCTGTAGATCTTATTTGTTATTTATTTCTTCCTAACTAATTTTTTTTTCTAATTTGGTATTAATTTTAACCTATACTTCATCAAATCAGTGATATTTTTCACAATAAACTGATTCTAAATGGATTTCCTAGTAGCCTGTCATTTCCTGCATATTGTTATAGCTAATGTTACCTTTTGGTGGCAGGATTCTGTACATGCCATGTCAAACAACTTCTGATTTATAAGATTTAGTCAATTAGTAGTCTCAAGAATTTATTGTCCTTGATTTCTGTTTTTCCTAATTACTTTTTAGTGTGTTTTTGCTCTTTTCCCATGAGTATGCTAAAAACAACTTCAACCAGTTTAGACTAGCCAATTGCTATATTTTTAATGTTAGTATTTACAGCTTAGAAATAGACAAATGTTTCAAATCAGTGTTTAATTTAATGCTTTACTGATCATTTACACTTAAGAAAGTGATGGAGGAAATGTCACCACAATAGATTTTTGTTTTTGTTTTGTCCCCAGGGAGTCAGTTGTTAAACATTTACCAGCACATCTGTGTCTTATGAGGAAGATCATGAGCAAAGGCATAGAAGTGGGAAAGAATAATGCATTTTAAATTAAAGTAAATAGCATAATTCATCTGGAACAACTGTTTATGAACAAGTTTCAAAGCAAAATAAAAGAACAGCTATCTGCTTGCAATCCTGTATCTTTACACTGAAGTCATCAAATATAAAAGTATATGTCAACTTAGTTTAGAGGACTTGTTCAAGTTCTTTATAGAATTTCTCCCTTTGTTCATTCATTGCAAAAAAATGTTGGCACATAAGCTACAATGGACTTCGAGGTAGACATTTTGCTTGTGTCTATCATGAACACTAAAAGGAAATATGATTGAATATTTATGAAATGGTTTATTATAACTTTTATTAAAATGATGAATCCTAAAACACTAACACCTTTACGTCTCCTTTCTGAGATAAAATGAAAACAAAACACTTAGCTATGTTATTTATCTGCAACTTATTTATGTCAACATAATTATTTTATTAATTGATCAGCATATTAGCTTTTAAAACACTAGTTAAAGATTTAACATTAAAAACATCAAAAGTTAAATTAATACCTATAGGTGATATAAAAACATAGCCTTAGTCTGTAGATGACATTAAAATATAGTAGACTTAGTCTACTCTGCCCTTTTTCAATTCCCACTACATCATCATCACTGTACAGAGAAACTACATAGTTCTGAGTGCCATTTTTGTTTATTTCATGTGTTTCCATGATTAAATAATTCATTACACAGTAGCCAGTCTTCTGGAGATGAACATCTGTGTACTTAGATTAGTTCCTAAACATCAAACACATTCCGTTCCTGGGTCCATGCTCTAGCCTTTCTAGTTTGGCAGAAAGTACCAGACATTTTGGTCTTTTGGGCACAGCCATGAAGACCCGAGAGCAGAGTTTGACAAACTATGGCCTGAAGGTTAAATCTGTCTGCTGCCTGTTTTCTTAAAGCTAAGCAGCTAAGAATTCTCTTTTTGTTTTTACTTTGTATATAAAACTGTACAAAAACTTATAGCAGGCTTAATTTTTCCTCCTGGCAATCATTTACTGACCCCTGCTGTTCATCATACCACTGAGACGAAAGTAAATAAGGACTTTGGTGAAGAATTCAGTTGCTTAAAGATGTGACATAATGAGTACACAATGTATATATCTTTTACTAAAGCTATTTTGAAATTGGCCAGGTTATCTGCCATGGGGGTAGGGGGAAGTCGGGGAGGGGATGAAGGGGAAAGTAAGAGCATGAATTATGTAACCATGTTAACTTTTCAAAAAAATAAACATTAATAAATGTTTAAAAAAATAATTAATTAATTAAATGACATAAAATTGAATTTAAAAGATAGGTAGAGCTTTGTTGCCTTTAAAATCTATACTACTGTTAAAAGAAAAAGAAAAATATGAAGGAATTTCAGCTTTCTTAGAGATATTGAGATGATAATGCCTCTAAGGAAAATATACAAAGGAATGTATTAATAATTAGTTAACTGATTAACAAATATTGCCTAATTATCATTCTTAACCAGAGGTTACAGTTGGTTCCCCTAAATTCCTCAGCTTGCATTTAACATTCGAAAAATTAATACATAAACTTGAATTTTTCTTCTATTTTTATAAAGTACAGGGAAAAAGGAATTTGATTTAGCAATATTTTTTCTTTTATTGGTACAGTACAGTCTTATTTCTTTTACCCTTTCAGCTATATTTCTACCTCTTTTTTTCTACTGAATTGAACCAGATGAATTATGCTTTTTGCTATCATTTAAGATGTATTATTATCTTCTATTTCCATTATTTTGCTCATGAGCTTCCTCATAACCTACAATTTACAGAATTTGTGATTTGGAAAGGACCACAGGAGCCATCTGTTCCAAGTTGAACATGAACCAAAATACTATCTATAGGACTTCCAAAAGTGATTATGATGACTTTCTTAATGACCTTCAATGAGAGTTAATTGATTACCTCTAAGCTAGTTCATTTCACTTTAACATAAATTAATACTTTCCAACCTAAAAACAAACATGAATTTATCTTTTTCCAACTTCTACTCTTTGCTCCAAGTTTTATTTTTTGTGACCAAACAAAACAAACCAGATTCCACATGACATTTGCTCCAATGGTAGCTATCATTTTCCCATTCTAAACTTTTTCTCTTCGGGCTAAATGTCTTCAGTTCCTTCCTTTCAGAGAGAACTGTTATGGCATGATCTCAAGATGTTCCCCTTCCTATTGGTCCACATATAGGTATTCTCTAGTTTCTTAACAATCATCCAAAAATATAGTACCCACAACTGAACTCAATACTTTAGATATGGTATGACAAAGGCAGAGTAGAGCAGTATTAATCCTGGCACTAGAATTTTCTTAGTGTGTTTTTTGTTGTCATTTTTCAGTCAGATATCATTCTTTGTGACCCCCTTTTGGGAGTTTTCTTGGCAAAAATACTGAAGTTGTTTGCCATTTCCCTCTCCAGCTCATTTTTGCTAGTGAGGAAACTGAGGCAAATAAAGATTAAATGACTCCCTTAGAGTCACATTGCTATTAAGTGTGTGAGGCTGGATTTAAACTAAAGAAGATTGTTTCTCTGACTCAAGACCCACTGTGCCATGTAGGAGCCTTTCTCTTAATGTAATTTAATTCAGTTAAATATATATTTATGAATTTATTTTGTGCTAGGGACTGTGCTCAGTGTTTCAGATGCAAAGACAAAGAGAGAGAGAGAGAGAGAGAGAGAGAGAGAGAGAGAGAGAGAGAGAGAGAGGAAGAGAGAAAGAGAGAGGAAGAGAGAAAGAGAGAGAGAGAGAGACGAAGAAAGAGAGAGAGAGAGAGCCTGCCTACAATGAGATTGTATTTCTCTCAAGGGAAATGATGACCGATGGTTTATTGTTCAATTGCTTCAGTTGTGTTTGACTTTGTAATCTCATTTACAGTTTTCTTGATGAGTTACTAGAGTAGTTTCCCATTTCCTTCTACAGCTCATTTTGTAGATGAGAAAAATGAGTTAAAAAGGGCTAAGTGACTTGTGCAGGGTCATATAACTATGACTATATATAGTCTAAATTTTAACTCCGGTCTTTCTGACTCCAGCCCTGGTGCTCTATCCATTGCACCACCTTCCTATATAAATACATCATATATATAAATACGACAACAATAATACGTACACACATATTGTGTGGTGTGTGTGTGTGTGTGTGTGTGTGTGTGTGTATGTGTGTATTAAACACAGAGTAATTTGGAGAAAGAGAACACTGCTAACTGGAGGGATAAAGAAGTGTCCATTATATGAGATGACATTTACCTGAATCTAATCACTACTTTAAATGGCTAAAATGTCGCATTATTGACTCACGGATCTCATAATCCATTTAGAAATTCCCAGATTTTATTTTCAGACAAGAAAACTGCTACCTATGTCTCTCTAATTGGGTTTTCTTAGAGAACCTATCATTTTCATCTTTGTATATTTTCATCACTTTAGATAACTGGTTCATTCATATATTTGCTTGTCACTAATAAAAATATAATGTAACATAGGGCAAAGTACATATCCCTCTATATCTGTATTACAGACCTTTCTCCAAATTTATACTGAACTATTAATGAGTATTCATTAAATTTGGTTTTTCAATTACGATGAAATTCACCTAACTGAACTGTGCTCTGTCATATTTCTCCATATTGTCCATAAAGATAGCATGCCAGACTGTGTCATATGCCTTACAAAAGTGCATTCACAGTAATCCTCAAATCTAGTCTAATAACCCTAAAAAGAAAGAAAAAAATTGGAAAAGAGGTTACTGTGGCACGATACTCCTAAAAAAGAAAATATTCTGAGACTGAAACATTCATTGTTTCTGGCAAAATAGGAAAACTTTTGCCCAGTAACTCCCATGCATCTCAGAATTTATATAAAGAAAAATATTTTTTAATCTTCAAGGCGAAGCCATCATTAATTATTAGACAGTCAGAGCTCAACTTCCTTTTATTTTTTTATTTTTAATTAATTACTTATTTTAAATTTAGAATGTTTTTCCATGGTTGCATAATTTATAATCCTCCCCCTTCCCTCTCTGCTCCCAGAGCTGACAAGCAATTCCACTGAGTTTTACATGTATAACTCAAATACATGTTCAAAACTTATTTCCATGTTATTCATATTTGCAGTATAGTGATCTTTTAACATCAAAACCTTAATTATATCCATATGGAATTACATGATTGGGCATATTTAACTTCCTTTTAATGACCTTTTCAGGTACATAGTCATTTAGTACATAGTCATAGTCACTGAGTATTATGTGTTTATACATGTATATACATACCTATATAGTCTTCTGTTTTTATTCCCTTCATTAGTTTATAAAGATGAACTAAACAGTTGTTTCTCAGAATTCCACATATCCCTCTTGATGCACAATAGTATTGTATTACATTCACCAACATGATACTTTTTAAAGTCATCACCCAGATATTGAGCATCTGCTTTGTTTCTAATTGTTTGATACCACAGTGTTGCTAAGTATATTTTGTTCAATATTTTATTTCAGAACCTATTTTTGGCTTCCTTGAATATGTGTGTGACAGTGATATCTCTGGATCGAACAGTATAAATAGTTTTATTGCTCTTCTTGTATAATTGCAAATTTACATTGAGACTGGCTAGAATAAATTCACAGTTCTCCCAATAGTATATTATGGTACTTCTCTTCCCACAAATCAACTACCATTTAATATTCCCATTTTTTTTGTTATCAATGCCAGCAAAATTATAGTATGCCTCTAAGAAATACTGTATTTTGCATTTTCTTATTGTTATAGGTTTTGAATATGTTTTAATGATCATTTGTGTGTGCAATTCCTTTGAAAATTATTCTCAATTTTTTCTAATTCATTGAACTTTTATATTCAACAAAAGAGATTTAATTTGACCTTACTCTATTAAAGGGTGTAAAATGTTAGTCTCAACTTAGTTTCTGCCAAAATTTTTTTCCCTTCCAGTCAGTTATTAGTAAAGAAAGAATGAATATTGTTGGTCTATCAAACTTTGGAGACTGTTTTTAATTTCTTCTATTATTTACTTATGTAGTATGGTCCATTTTTTATTTTTCAAAATCAGTACTGCATATTGTAATTACTGCTCAATAATATATTTTGAAGTCTTTAAATACTTGCTCTTCTTCATTCATACTTTTTTCTTATTAATTCCTTTGAGGTCCTTATTGACATTTCTTTGCACTAATTGAATATTCCTATCTATTTTCTTATTTCTATAAAGTGTTCAGTTAGTAATTTGTTTGAAATGGTGTCAAATCTATGAATTAATTCAGGTATTATATGTTTCATTATATTAGAGGAGCACTCACTCAATCATATCCCTATTATTAAGTCTTCCTTAGGGACTACAGAGGGAGAAATAATGTGTTCTATGAGTTTTTATGGTGTCTTTTCTAAATAAATTTTTAAACCCTAATATCTTTTATATAAACTTCTATATTAATTTTATTTGTTACAGGGCTAGGCAATGGGGGTTAAGTGACTTGCCCAGGGTCACGCAGCTAGGAAGTGTCTGAGGCCAGATTTGAACCTAGAACCTCCCGTCTCTAGGCCTGGCTCTCAATCTACTGAGCCATCCAGCTGCCCCCCTATGGTGTCTTGTTAAATTAATAAAAGAGATATTTTATTCATATTTCCTTCATTTTCACCTTCTTTTTCTTTATTTTTATTAATGGTAGTTCTATAAGTCAACATTAAATATTATTTTAGATTTATTTTGGTATTTAGCTAAATAGATGAAGTTATTAGTTGATTGAGATAATCTAACTAATTAGTAGCTTCTTCTATGAAATAAGATCATTTTTTCTCATATTTACCAATGTTTCAATATTTAATTTTCAGTTGTCCTATGATAGATTTCCTAGAATACATTGTAGGATTTCCGTAACTATAGGGGAAAAATTTTTAAAGAGCTTTGTTTTATCCATTTATGTACTACAAAAAATCTGTTTATTAATAAGAATGTTCATTTTTAGTAATCAACACAGCATATGATTCTGATTATGTTACTGAAGGAACAAACAACCCTAGTTTTGAAGGTTTTTTCATTTGAGGACTTTATTCTGTCAGAAGATATTTTCTGGGATCAATTAGGTGGCTCTGTGGGTTGGGATGGGAAATCCTGGGTTCAAATTGGCCCAAGTCAATGCCTACCTGTATAACATTGGAGAAGTCACTTAAACCCTCTTGTATAGCCCTTACTACACTTCTGCCTTGGAACCAAAATATAGAATGATTCTAAGATAGGATAGATAAGTAAGAATTTTTAAAGGCATTTTCCCTAATTATTAATATAATCATATTTATTATTTATGTTCACTTATATTTTTTAATACTGACACATCCTCACATCCCTTTTATGAATAAAATCTTTATAGGATAGTAAGGCAATAAGTTTTGAGATAGAAAGAATCTCTGAAGACATCTACTATAATCCCTTTGTTTCACACATTAAGAAACTGAGATTGAAAGATCCATTACATCTCACACCTTGGAATATTTCATACTAAAGTCTTTGGAAACAATGAAAGCTATATAGGAGAAGGGAGAAACAAGTCATGGAAGCCAATTATTTATATATTTCTTATAAATTTGAATCACTTAAATGTTTGTATATCTAGAAAAAAAGATTTCTGAGAAATTTTTCCTAAGATTTTTTTCTCTATTATTTCAATTTTGACTTTTAAATTTTTTGTAATTAAGATTATTCATTTTATTTTCTATGATTCTTTCTAGTTCCTCCTAGCCATAGATTTATTGGGTAATTTTTCCTTCTTTTTTCTCTACTTTTCTTATAATGAGATCTTTTATATCTAGTTCATGTATCTATTTGGGTCATACCTTTCTATAAGGAGCAAGGTGCTGATGTAAATCTAATATTCTCAGTTATGCTAGCTAATTTCCTAATTTTTTTTGGTTACAAAATGAGTCCTTATACCACTAGCAGGGGTCTTTATATCTACTGAAGACAAGACTACTAGATTTGAGAGAAACCCACCAGCTTCCGTGTTAAGATGGCGGAAGAGTAAAAAGCAGCTCCTTGACCTTTCCTAACCCACACATATAGGACTCCTCAAGAAGACATAAAAACAAATCCAGACAAATGAAAAGGCCCCACAACAGGGCGCAGCATTGAAGGTACATGGAATACGGGCATTTCTATGCTATAAAGGGGTGAAACAGCTCTCACTAAAACGCCAGCTGAGCAACCCCCTACCTCCCCACACCACCTAAAGTGCTAAAACCAGTGCAAAAGAGTTAGAGCAAGTTTGGGGCACCCATTAAGTCCTTGGCAGCTACCTTGGATCACCAAGGCCTGCTCCTGAGAGCAGCAAAACTTAAGACCCCAAGAGGCTAAAGAATGCACAGACTTTGAACACAGACCTTGAGCATAGGCATGGTTGCAGCTGCAGACACAGATTCTGAATGCAGGCTCAGACCTTGTGGGGACCCAGGGCAGAGGAGTGCTCAACTGTGGAAGCAGTGCCCTGAGACTGTTAAAGGAGCTTTGGGCAGAGGAACAAGCAAGGGGACCACCAGGAGGCTTGACCCTGAGAACAACTAGACCTGAGACCTCAGGAGCCCAAAGAGCACAGATAGACTCTGGGTTTAAGGATAAAGCTGAGAGGGCGCTGGGCTAACAATGGCAAGCCAGAGACAAGAACCCCAAAAGAGAAAGATCATCAAGAAGAAATCTGTAACACTCGACAACCTTCTACACAGATAAAATCCAGACAACAGAGCAAACAGCAGAGGAGAACAAATAAGTAATCATATCCAAACCTTCCCAAAATAATGAAAATTGGCCACAAGCTATTGAAGAGTTCAAATCTGAGTTATGAGAAAGATTGTAGAGAACTGGCAAGAAAACAACAGCTTAAAAGGCAGAATTTTGCAATTAGAAAGTGAGGTGCAGAAAACAAATGAATTGATAAGCAAATTGAAGACCAGAAATGACCAGCTGGAAGCCTTAAAGAACCAAACAGACCAAATTCAAAAGGAAAACCAAAAGATTATAGCTGAAAACCAGTCTCTAAAGTTTAGATTTGGGCAATTAGAAAAAGATGCCCCCAAATCAAAAGAATTGATAAGCAAATTGGAGACCAAAATCAAACAGCTTGAAAACAGGATAGACTAAATCGAAAAGGAAAATCAAAAGAATATAACAGAAAACCAATCTCTAAAGACAAGAATTAGGCAAGTAGAAGCCAATGATCTCTCAAGACAATAAGAACAAAAAAAGCAAAGTCAAAAGACTGATAAAATAGAAGAAACCATGAAATATCTCATTGAGAAATTGACAGATCAAGAAAACAGTTCTAGAAGAGATAATTTGAAAATCATTGGTCTTCCTGAAAAAGCAGAAATTAATTGAAATTTGGACTCCATACTAAAGGAAATTATTCAGCAAAATTGCCCTGAAGTTCTACAACAAAAGGGCAATATAGACATTGAAAGGATCCATAGATCACCCTTTACACTAAACCCTGAAAAGACAACCCCCAGGAATATAATAGCCAAATTCAAGAGCTTCCAAGTAAAAGAAAAAATTTTACAAGAAGCCAGAAAGAGACAATTCAGATATCAGGAACACCAATCAGGATCACACAGGATCTGGCAGCCTCCACACTACAAGACCACAAGGCTTGGAATATGATATTCAGAAAGGCAAGAGAACTGGGTCTACAACCAAGGATTACCTACCCATCAAAACTAACTATATACTTCCAGAAGAAATTATGGACATTCAACAAGATAGAAGATTTCCAATTTTTTGCACAGAAAAGACCAGGACTAAATGGAAAGTTCAATATCTAACCACAAAAACCAAGAGAAACATGAAAAGGTAAATAAAAAATAGAGGGGAAAGAAAGAAAATTTATTTTTAAATTTGCCTCTTTAAGGGCTTCAATAAGATCTAATTATTTGTATTCCTATATGGAGAAATGTTATGTGTAATTCTCTGTAGTGAACTCTATTCACTATTATAGTATCCACTATTATAGTAATTAGAAGAATTATTCACAGGGAGAGGTTGGAGTACTAAATGGTTTAAGACGATAAGGGAATGGGTGGGAAAGAGGTTGTTGAATAGTAGAGGACACCAAGAGAAACTTGAAGGAATAAGAAAAATAGGATATTCTATTATACACAAAAAGGGCATGGGAAGGGGAGGGGATGAATGCTACTATAAGAAGGAGAGGAAGAGAGCATTAAGAGGTAATATTTAAACCTTACTCTCAGTGTAATTAACCCTGAGAGGGAAGAGTAGCTGTATCCATTGAGATCTAGAACTCTATCTAACCCTACTGAGAAAGTCATAAGGGATAAACCAAGGGGACCAGAGGAGTGGGGAGGTCAAAAAAGGGAGGGAAAGAGAAAGGAGAGGGAATTCATTAGGCCTTAAAAATAAAAAGAGGGGAATAACAAGGGAGGGGGTAGAAAGTGTAGTAAATCAAGGGAGGGGACAAGGGTTACCGGTTTAAAACAAATCACTGGTTTAAAAAGAAATAGCCTAAGAAGAAGGGGTAGAACTTAGAGAGGATACCAAAATGTTGGGGAATACACAACTGATAATTATAACTCTGAATGTGAATGGGATGATTGATTACACTAAATTAAAAAGCTTTTGTACAAACAAAAACAAGGCAACCAAAATCAGAAGGGAAACAACAAATTGGGAAAAAATCTTTATAACAAAAAACTCTGACAGGGGTCTAATTACTCAAATATACAAGGAGGTAAATTAATTGTATAAAAAATCAAGCCATTACCCAATTGATAAATGGGCAAGAGACATGAATAGGCAATTTTCAGGTAAAGAAATCAAAAGTATCAATAAGCATATGAGAAAGTGCTCTAAATCTCTAATAATTAGAGAAATGCAAATCAAAACCACACTGAGGTATCACCTCACACCTAGCAGATTGGGTAAAATGATAGTAGGGGAGAGTAATGAATGTTGGAGGGAATGTGGCCAAATTGGGACATTAATGCAATTCTGATGGAGTTGTGAATTGACCCAACCATTCTGGACGCCAATTTGGAACTACACTCAAAGGGCTATAAAAGATTGCCTGCCCTTTGATCCAGCCATACCATTGTTGGGTTTGTACCTCAAAGAGATCATAGATAAAGAGACTTATACGAAAATATTTATAGCCGTGATTTTTGTGGTGGCAAAAAACTGGAAAACGAGGATATGTCCTTCTATTGGGGAATGGCTGAACAAACTGTGGTATATGCTGGTGATGGACTATTATTGCGCTCAAAGGAATAATAAACTGGGGGAATTCCATGTGAACTGGAAAGACCTCCAGGAATTGATGCAGAGTGAAAGGAGCAGAGGCAAAAGAACATTGTACACAGAGACCAATACATTGTGGTAAAATAGAATGTAATGGACTTCTGTACTAGAAGCAATGCAACGGTCCATAACAATTCTCAGGGACTTATGGAAAAGAACCCTACCCACATTCAGAGGAAGAACTACAGGAGAGGAAACACAGAAGAAAAGCAACTGCTTGAACACATGGGTTGAGGCAGACATGATTGGGGATGTAGACACAAGACTACCACACCTATGCAACTATCAACAATTTGGAAATAAGTCTTGATCAGTAACACATGTTAAAAACAGGGGAAATGCGCATCGGCTATGGAGGGGGGGGGGCGGAAGAGTTTGGGGGGTGAAAGGAAAAGTAAGAACATGAATCATGGAACCATGATAACTTTTCTAAAACATAAAAATTATTTTAAAAAAAGACTACTAGATTCATTTGCTTCTGTATATTGTGTATCCAACCTTTTCCAATGATTGATCACTCTAAAGATAGGAAGAGAAGTTCTACAGGAAAGAAACCCAAGCCACATAGAACCACTTAAAAAGGTTCCAAATGACTAATTAGGAAAAATTTAAATTAAAGCAATTCTGTGATTCTATCACATATTCTTCAAATCAGCAAAGATGAACAAAAAAGGACAATCATAAATGTTGGAAGGACTGTCAGAAAACAAATACATCAGCATACTATTGCTGTATATGTAAACGGGTGCAAACATTCTGGGAAGGAATTTAATGTTGTATGCAAAAAAATACCAAACATTATGTACTCATTGGTCCAGCTATACTACTCTAACAATATCAAAAAAAGAGGAAAAATCTATTATTTACAAGAAAATTTATAGCACCTCTTTTGTTTTGGGAAAAAAATGAAAGTTGAGTGTTCCTATCAGTTGAAGAATGGCTGATTAAATTGTGGTACATTAATGTAATGGAATATTACTAGGCTCTAAGAAATGAGGAAATAAATGATTTTTAAGAGACATGAAAAAATCTATATGAACTGATGCATGAAGTATTAGGCAGAACCAGAAGAACAATTTATATTTTAATATCAATATTATAAAAATGAACAACTATTAGAATGAGCTATTACTATTGCTAGTCTATAGTCTTTGATAGCAGTAACTGTCTTTGATCTGAATGTTGAATTTTCTCAATCCTTAATCTGATTCTGGGCACATAATTAATGCTCAATAAATTAATGATATTTGAATTGTTATTGGATTCATTCATTCTTTCCATCTATCAATCTACTGTTTTACTGTTCCATAAGATTTTAATACCTACCTGGAACCCAAGAATGTTTCAGCAATCCAGTTTGACTAACCCAGAGATCCAAGCTTCAGAAAGAAGAACTCACTATTTGACAAAAATTGCTGGGAAAATGAGGAAATTGTATGGCAGAAATTAGACACAACCAATACCTCACACCATATGTCAAAGTTAATTCAAAATGGATACATGATTTAGAACTAAAGGGTGATATAATAAACAAATTAGGGAGATCAAAAAATAGTTTGTCACACCTATGTATAAAGGATGTTTAATTTAAGTCAAAACAAGACA
Organism: Gracilinanus agilis; assembly: GCF_016433145.1. NCBI lineage: Eukaryota > Metazoa > Chordata > Mammalia > Didelphimorphia > Didelphidae > Gracilinanus > Gracilinanus agilis. Next base: position 297,027,497 of record NC_058133.1, on the reverse strand, counting down.
GTAAATTACAAAATAAAAAATAGATAACTTTACATTAAAATGAAAAGTTAATGCACAAACAAAAGCAATGCAACCAAGATTAAAAGGCAATTGATAAAGTAGAAAAAATGTTTATAGCAAATCTCTCTACAAAGACTTTATTTCTCAAAAATATAGAAAATTGAGCCAAATCTAAAAGAATACAAAACTTTTCCCACTTGACAAATGGTCAAAGAATATGAAGACGCAATTCTCAGATGAAAAAAGTAAAACTAACTTTAGTAATGAAAAAATTTTCCAAATCACTATTGATTAGAGAAATGCACATTGAAACAATTCTGAGGTACCTTCTCATACCCAACAAACTTGATAATATGACAAAAAATGGAAAAAAGATAAATGCTGGAGGTGGGAAAGTTGCTGATGGAACTACAAATAGATGTGACCATTCTGAAAAGCAATTTGGAACCATGCCCAAAGGGCCATAAAGCCATTCATACTCTTTGACCCAGTAATACTACTATTAGTTTTATATCCCAAACAGATTAAAAATAGGGGGACAGCACAAAAATATATAGCAGTTCTTTTTATGGTGCCAAAAAACTGGAAAATGAAGAGATATCAATTGGGGAATGACTGAACAAGTTTTGGTATATGCTTGTAATGGAACAAAATATTGCTATAAAAAGAAGATTATCAAAAGAAATCCTGAAAAGCCTTATATGAAGTGATACAAACTGATATTGTACATAGTAATAAGAATAATATGATGATCAACTTTCAACAAGACATGGATACAGGACAACTCAAAGAGACTCATGACCAAAAAAAGTATATCCACCAGTGTAGACAGAACAGATGGAGTCCAAATGCAAATTGAATCATAACATTCTTAATTTCATTGTCTCCAAGACTTTTTCTCTAGTGTTAACAATATCTTCTTTCACAACATCATGAACATGGAAATATGCATTGTATGATATATGTACAACCTATATCAGATTGCCTGCATTTTGCGGGAGGGGAGCAAAAGAAAGAACACAGATTGCAAAAATCAGAAAACAAGTATTAAATTGCATTAACACGTAATTTGAAAAAAATAAAATTAATAATAAAAATTACAATAGTATAATTGAACATATAAAAAATAAAAATAACAAAACCATGATCATTTAAGTAGTTAAAAAATTGGATTAATTCATTGACTTAAATGCTAGGAAATGAATTCAGAAGTGAGGGTGATAAACTCCTTTGCTTCAAGAAGCTTAATATGTAATAGTGAAAATGAAATATATATGTAATTCACTGTGGAATACATATACCAAATTAAAATACAATCAAGGAAAATATATGTTAGGTATCTGAAGATAAATATAATAAATATAATATGTAGTTCAGCTGTCAGAGGAAAGAGAAAGAAATAATCACTTCTGTCTGGGAGGATCTTAATAATAATGTTAATAATTATAGCTAATGTTTATATGTGATCTTAATATTTGCAAAGTGCTGTACATCTATTAACTCATTTGATCATTTTAACCCTCACAGCATTTGTGTGGTTATTGAAGAATAACTAGGATTCTAACTGAATGGTTCAGGATGCTGCTGATGACAATAGGAGAGACAATATCATGGTAAAAGACTCAGGGGAAAAGGCTTTATTGTTCACCCTCTTCTCCCTGATTTATTTTTTTCTCTAAGCTTTCCAGACATCATTCTCTCTTTGATCTCTTCTCCTCCCTCGGACTATTCCTTCTCAGTCTCCTTTGCTGAATCCTCATTCAACTTCATGCTCTCTATCTGTAAGTGTCCCATAGTATCCTGTCCTGGGCTCTCTTCCCTTTTCCCTCTGTACTGTTTTCCCTTGGTTTTCATCAGTTCTCATAGAATTATTGCCAGATCTCTATCGATGATCACATATCTCTTTGCTGATTTCTAGTCTTGTATCACCAACTGCCTTTCAGACATCTTGAACTAGAGTCCAGTAAATGTATTAAACAATATGTCCAAAACTGAAATCATGATTTTTCCCTTTAAACCTTCCTCCATTTACTTGCCTATTAATATTGAGGACAACATCCTCCTTCTAGTCCCTCGGATTCCTGATGTAGTTGTCTTTCTCTATTCCTCAATGTCTTCAAATCCATATCCAATCTGTTTCCCACGCCTGTCAATTTCACCTTTGCAAAATTTCTTAAATATTCCTTCTCTCATCTGACATTGCCACCACTGGTGCAGGCTATCATCTTGTGGCTGGACTATTTCAATAGCTCGTTAAGTAATTAGCCTTCCTCAAATCTCTCTCCACTTCAATCCTTCCTCCATTTACTTCCAATTGCCTAGAGACAAAAAAGTGATTTTTCTAAAGTCTAGTTCTATCCGTGTCACCTCCTTATCCCCTCCAAGATCAAATACAAAACCCCCTGATTGGCTTTCAAAACCTTTTGTAATCTAAATTCTTCCTCTCTTTTCAATCTTCTTACACCTTACTTCCCACAAAGTCTTGGATACAATATCTCTGACCTCCTTTCTGTTCTATGAACTAGAAACTGTTTTCTCTGGTAGTCCTCCATGCTTGAAACACTCTTTCCTTTCATTTTTGTCTAATGCATTCCTTGGTTTCCTTTCAAGTTTCAATGAAAATAAAATCTTCTACAGGAAGTCTTTCACAACCCCTCTTCATTCTAGCCCCTTCTCTTTTCACATTATAATACATGCCCCATTAAATTATAAATTTCTTGAGTTCAGGAACTTTCTTTTACTTCTTTTCGCAACTCCAACTCTAAGTACAAAGTCTAGCACCAAGTAGATCAGTGGTTCCCAAACTTTTTTGGCCTACCACTGCCTTTCCAGACAAAATATTACTTAGCACCCCCTGTCACATACTATCACTGCATCCTTACAGTTATCCACTGCCTCCAAACGCACCTGTGGCCATCACCACCTCCCTGGATCACTGCAGCACCCACCAGGGGGCGGTGGTGCCCACTTTGGGAATCACTGAAATAGACACTAAATATTTGTTGACTGTCTAACTCCTCAAAACATTCTGGGAGTTAGGTGCTATTATTATCTCTGTTTTGCAGTTGAGAAAATTGAGGCAAGCAGAGGTTAAATAACTTATCCAGGGTCATACAGTATCTCAAATTGTATTTGAAGTCAAGTTACCAGACTCTAGGTGTAACATTTTATCCACTGTGCCAGCCACCTACCTCTGGTATATGTACTAAAAATAATAATGGCTAAAAGGAGTTGGTTATAAACCATAGATAGAGCTATTCCTGATTTGAATTCCTCTTATTATGTCCTTGGATGATCTTCAATTTCCTTTAGTGAAGAAGCTTTGAAATTTTCCAATACAAAAGTCTTTACCATATGTCTTCTCTAATTAATCACTTTGGATGGTTTGTGAGCTTAAAAATTCATTTTTTGAGTTCAATCACTTCATTGTGATAATTCTACCTACCTCCTACTCATAACAGACTGATATAAATGTTTTCTTTTTCTTTAGTTCAACGCCTGTTTAAATGTGAAAACTAGAAGGAAAGAGTGAATAATATTTGACTTGGTTAGAAATCCTAATTATCTAGTGTATGAGCCTACTGTCAGGCAACTGTGTAAGAATCTATTTTCATTACCATCAGATGCTATTGGAAGTAAACATAAAACCAATGTTATTGCAACTTAGAAAATAAATATTTTCAAAAAAGCTATTCTGGAAAGCAAGTTTTTTTTGGAATCTGGAGCAAAAAAACAATTTTGAGCAAAAGAAAGACAAGTGTCAATACTTGTAAGCGTGTACCTGTATGCTGGTAGGGGCAGCTAAGTGGAGCAGTGTATAGAGGGCTGGTTTTAGAGTTATGGAGACTCATCTGTTCTACTTCAGATCTGTCCTCACACACTTACACACTATGTGACCCTCAGTAAGTCATTCAACTCTTCATGCGTCAGTTTCTTCATCCATAAAAGAGTCTGAAGAAGGAAACAGCAAATTACAAAAGTTTCATTGCCAAGAAAATCCCAAAAGGGGTCATGAGGAGTTAGACACAACTGAAAAAAAAGTCTATAAATATGCTCATAGTAACTTATAAACTTATAAGGTTCCCCAAATTGATACACATAAAATATGTCTTTCAAATCTTTCAAATATAAAATATATTCAAATATAAAAATCATATATATGTCTAGAGGGATCTGAAAAACCATTCATTTCAACTCCCTCATTTTACAAATATTTTACAGATAAAGATCAGTACAATGATTTTAGATTCACACCACTAGCAATGGTCTGAAACAAGATTTGAAGTCATGCCATGCCTCTAAGTTCTCAAAATGAACATTGTACCAGATTAACTTTTTTAGGCCCTAAAAAATATCTGAAATAAAAATGTATATTTTAATGCTAAAATTTTGTTCTGTGACACTGAAAAAATATAAATCTATAGTTATTAAGAATAAATAATCATTTTCTAGGCAAGTTTTTTATATTTATTGTTTGCTTGCTTTATATAATGGATAAAATCCATTCAAATACTGTTTTGTAGATTTATTATCTATAAATAGATTTATTATGTTAGTTGATACATTTATTAAAAATCAAGAAACAAGTGAATAAGTATAATCTTTTATGTAATACTTCTATTTTCACTTGTTGCCTAAATCATCTTATTAGTATTTTTCCTATCAATGCAATATTTAAAAATAATTTCATGACATTTTGCAATATATGTTCTCTCTTCCTTTCTACCCATGCCCCAAGCCCCAAGATGATAGATAATATGATATAGATTGTACATGTGTTACCAGAAAATATATATTTCTATGCTCATTGCATTGGGAAAGAAGATATATATTGCTTATGCAAGAGAAAAAATTCATAGAAGGAATAAAATGAATAATAATATGCTTCAACATTCATTCAGACTCCATCAGTTCCTTCTCTATGGCAAGAGATAGCCTTTTTGGTATAATGTGTCTGTTGTCTCCTTGCATTACTGATAAAAGTTAATTAATTCAGGTGATCATTATACCTTATTGTTGTTATTATGGATAGCTATTGTTGTACAACTGTACAACCATTATCCTGGTTCTGCTCATTTTACTTTGTATAACTTCATATCAGTTTTCCCAAGTTTTCTCTAATAATCTTGTTGGTCATTTCTTATGACAAAGTAGTTTTTCATTACAATCATATGCCGTATTTGTTCAGCCATTCCCCAATTGATGGACATCCTTCAGTTTCCAGATCTTTGCCATCCCAAAAAGAGCTACTATAAATATTTTCATTATCTTACCTTTGATCTTTTTGAGATACAGATGTAGGAGTGATATTGCTGGATCAAAGGGTATGTGCATTTCAAAGGCTCTTTGAGCTTGGTCAAAATCACTCTCCCAAATGATTGAATCAGTTCACAGTTCTAGCAATGGTCTATCAGTATCCTGATTTTATCACATCATCTTCAATATTTACTATATTCATTTTTTCTTATATTAGCCAGTATGATAGCTGTAAGGCAGAATTTCAGAGTTGTTTTAATTTGTATTTCTCTAATTACTAAAGATAATTAGCAAAGACTAAAGATAATTTTAATTTTTTCATTGAAGAATTGCCTGTTCATATCCTTTGACCATTTATCAATTGGGAAATGCTTTGTGTTCTTATAAATGTGTCAGTTATTCATATGATTGAGAAATTAGGTCTATATCAAAGACACTTTCTACAAATTTTTCCATAGGTTGTTATTTTCCTTCTAATCTTGGTTACATTGGTTTTGCTTTTGTTTGTGCAAAATCCTTAATTTAATGTAATCAAAGTTATCTATTTTATATCTTGTAATGTTCTCAGGGTCTTGTTTGGACATATTCTTCCCTTATTCATAGATTGACAGGTAAGCTATTCAATGCTCCCCTAACTTATTTAAAGTATTACCTTTATTCCTACATCATGTAATCATTTTTTTTACCTTAGTCTATGTCATTAAGTCAAGTTCTGTGGCTAGCTTCCTAAATGCTGTTTTCTAATTTTCATAGCTGTTTTTGTGGAATAATGAGTTCTTCTTCTAAAAGGTTAGATCTTTGGGTTTGTTAAACACTGGATTGCTATGGTAATTTACTACTCCATGTTGAGTGCCCAATTTATTCCAATGATCCATTATTCAATTTCTTAGCCAGTACTAGATTACTTTGATAGTTAACACTTTATGAAACAGTTTGAGATCTAAGATAGCTAAGCCATTTTTGTTTAAATTTTTTTTTCATTAATTCTCTTAATATTCTTGGCTTTTTGTACATCCAAATTGATTTTATTGTTATTTTTCTAGTTCTCTGAAATGATATTTGTGTAGCTTGAATGGCGTGACACTGAATATGTTAATTTTGGTAGAATTGTCATTTTTATTATATTGCCTTAGCCTACCCATGAGCAATTAATGTTGTTTTCAGTTCTTTAGATCTGAATTTATTTGTGTGGAAAGTGTTTTGTAATTGTGTTTAGATAGTTCTTGCATTTTTTGGACAGGGAACTTCCAGGTGTTTGATATTGTTTACAGTTATTTGAAATGCTGTTTCTCTATCTCTTGCTATTGGACTTGATTGGTAGTATAGAGAAATGTTGATGATTTATATGGAATTATTTTGTATCTTGTCTTTTTGATATTATTAGTTGTTTTAACTAGTATTTTTGATTGATTCTATAGGTTCTATAAGTGTACCATCATATCATCTACAAAGAGATGGCTTCATTTCCTCATTACCTATTCTAATTCCTTCAATATCTTCTTCTCTTATTGTTATAACTAGCATGTCTAGTAAGATACTGAATGGTAATGGTGCTGATGGCATCCTTGCTTCACTTTTGATCTTAGTAGGAAGGCTACTTATACTTTCTTTAGCTAATTGTAATCTGTCACAACTAAGACATGATAATCAGAGATTTAGTACAACAGCATCAAAATTGAGAGCATTCAAAAAATTAATTTTGGGGCAGCTGGGTAGCTCAGTAGATTGAGAGTCAGGCGTAGAGACAGGAGGTCCTAGTTTCAAATCTGGCCTCAGACACTTCCCAGCTATGTGACCCTGGGCAAGTCACTTGACCCCCATTGCCCACCTTTACCACTCTTCCACCAAGGAACCAATACACAGAAGTTAAGGGTTTAAAAAAATTTTTTAAATAATTATTACTTTAAATTTTTGTGCAATCTTGGTATATAACACAGTGCCTCAAATACACTTAACACTTGGTAGTAACGTTTTTTTACTTAAAATGTATATTGGTGTTTATACTTTTTTATGTTTTTCCTTTGTCATCACTTTATTGCTTCAGTAACCTAGAAAGTAAAGAGGAAAAAATATATATATTTCTTTTTCCTTGTAAGAGAAGAAAAAAATATACTTCTTTACTTCCAAGTGTGTGCCATGGCATGCACATTCTAACATTTCAAAAAATGTTCAGTTTTTTTAAAGTGATATTTTTCAATTCATTTTTAAAGTTTGTGCTTTTAAGATTATGTTCATTAAATATTACTATATATGTGTTTATTTATATATTAGTTGTTTTATTTTTATTGATGTATAAAATACTATACTTTAGGATTAAATAAAGGTTTACATTATTTAAAAAAGGATAAAATCCTTTCAGTGCATTTCCTAATATAAATGCTTGTATCTGCATGATAGCCATGTGATGATGGATAAATGACCACCCCGAGTCTCAGTTTTCTCATCTGTAAAGAGAATAATAATAGCTACAATTTCAGTGAACATATCTGTAAGGGAATTTATAAGTCATCTAGGCCAAAAGAAACAAGAGAACTGAAGGCTAGAGAATTCAATTGTTTGCCCTCTATGTAATAAGTGTCAGAGTGAGGATATGGATATGAAATAAAATTCAGTGCTCTGTCTACTGTACCACGTAGAAGAGAATTGTTATTATTATTTTAAGATGTTGTAGAAATTTTAAACAAAATATTCTTGGAAATACATAAATTGGTTCTTATTGTGGTTTGTATTTTATACCTCTATGAACTTCACATCAAATATTATTATTTTTTGTTTTCTCTCATTCAGGATTACAATGATGAAATTCGCCAGGAACAATTGCGTGAGTTATCTTATTTGAATGGCTCAGAGGACTCAAGTCGTGGGAGAGGTATTAGAGGAAGAGGAATCCGAGTCCCTCCTACAGCTACTTCAAGGTAGATTTATTCATTCTGCAATAAAAAACTAATTTCAAGACTGACACATACTGACTATGGGACTCTGGGCAAATCTCTAAGACTATAAATTGCAGTCAGGAGTGTAGACTGCAGAGAAAGTGTCAACCTGCATTAGTAGATGAAGTTTCCTGACCTAGGATTCCCTGTTTCATTGAAATCACTAATCCACTACCCACCTCCTGTATACATACAAATATATATATATATATATACACACACACACACACACACACACAAAAATGTTCCATTCTATTTCAGGTTCAGACTCCCAGATAATAGATTAAAAAAATGTTTCAGAAGTCATATACTGTAAGGAACACTCTTTGCAACTGGTAGATTACTTTCAATCCCCGGGAATTCTACAATAAATGGAGGAGAAAAAAAAAACATTTATTAAATGTATACTATATGCAAGACTTAATTCTTCCTGACACATGGGCCAGTACTCTACCTACTGTGCCATCTAGCCACCTGGTGTCATCACTGGAAATATGAAAAAAAAAAATCTTGGTATGCTATGTGTTATTGGGCTAGTAAAGCCTAACAGTAAGGATATTGTAATGGGAGGAACACTATTTACTTGTGTCTGAAACTGTTCCTGAATCAGTATAGATTTAATAAACATATTGATCCAAGCAGGGTCAGAAAGCCAGAATAAATGCTTTCACTTATTGACCCTGAAATGTCTTAAAAATTCACATACATTTTGCATTACAAAGTTATCAGCAATCAAGAGAAGACTGATTTTGAAATTATACTACTTTATTTAGACAGTAGACTCTCTTGCTGTCATAAATGTTTATAATTTTTTGAAGATTTTCAAAAGAAATCATTAGTTTTCAGAGAATCAGAATAATAAATATATCTTTTCCTAGACAACGTTCTCAGAAAATGCAATTCTGTTATTGCCTAAACTTCTTCAGCAGATATCATTGAAATCCATAAGGATGAAGATATGGCAAATTATTTTCCATATTACATAGAAACATTGCCCCCTTTAACAAAATAAAATGCTTATATGATATGTAGACTCGAACCAATATAAGAAATTTCTCAAAGAATATTTTTCATTTTAAAATTTAACATCATTATCTCCTTGCAATAGTTTAAGTTTCTAATTCAAACATCATTATATATGAGGAAATAAGGACAAAATTTGACTCCATGTAACTGACATTTTAGAATTAACTAAGGCAGTTTTTTTTTCTGAAAAATTCAGGATTTCAATTTTGCATTTCATTTGAATAAAGAAAAACCACAAAATGAAACAAAACAGCTGTGTTATTTTTTTCTCATTGTAAAGGAGTATTGATTCATTAATGACTCAGAGGCAACTCTGTCATAATGAAAAGTACATGAGATACAATGTTGGACAACCTTAGTTAAATTGCAGCCTTGGCCACTTATTTATTTCATAACTTTGGACATGGCATTTTTCCTGGTGGTGGCCTGTTTTCTTTATCTGCATAATGGAGATATTAAAACTGATGCAACCTTCTTTGCAGAATTGTTATGTGGAAAATCTGCTTTAAGCAGTATATGAATATGAATGATTCAGGGGGGAAGGACAGTGAATATATATGATTGTTTGGAAAAAGACTCAAAAAATTGGAGTGCATGGGTTCAATGGAAAATTACAACACAATGAGAAATGATGAATATGAAAAAAATAGAGACATAGGAAGTCATATGAACTGACACAAAGTGAAGCATGTTTAACAAGGAAAAAATATGTACAATTTTTACAATGACTAAATGGAGAGATCAAGAATAATAACAAAAATTGAAAATGAAAACTATACCATTTTAATGACTGAGAAAAACCTCACAGAAAAGATTAAGAATTTAAAGCCTCTTAATTTTTCCCTGAGAGATTGGACTATAGCTTTGGAACAGTAAATGACTAATGTCTTAGTTTTGCTTAATTTGTTTTGTTGTGTAAGATAGTTCTCTAAGTGAGAGACAATGTGAAATGCATTGGAAATGAAGGCAAAGTAATACTAATGTAATGTTAATGTAATAATAATGTAATGTTATCAGTCCACCCCTCCCTTCCAAAGAAGGTGAGCAATTTTAGGAAATTTACTTGGGAGGAAATTTACTTACAGAGGAAAATTTACTTAGGAGCATCTAAGTATGCAAATATACAGTGGATCCAGTCATATAACCATTTATTAGTGCCTACTTCTCTGCCAAGTACTATGCTAATTGCTAAGGATGATACAGATATAGCTATTGAAATAGAGTCATATATATATATATATGTATATATACGAATATATGACAGTTTCTGCTTTCAATGAGCTTACAATCTAATGGAAGACAAAAAGCAAGAAGAAGCTGAATGTAGAGAGGGCTATGATGAAGAGATTATGGTGGAGAAGTCAGCCAGAGAAATCCCAATGTAGTGAAGTCCAGTGAAATATGAGGTTGTTTTAACTGAGCTCTCAAAGGAGAAGTTTGGAATTGATGGCTCTACCCCCCCAATCAGAGAAGCACAGTAGAGTGAAGTGGTTTGGTACAAGGCTGATGAAATATCACTGGATAATGTTATCCCAATATTGAGCTTCTTGAGATTTGATGGAGAAGTTAGAGAATTCTCAAAGTAGTGTGACCAGATGAGAAGTGAGGAAATCATGTGAAGTCACAGGAATGGGAGACAATATAACCCTAACAACTGAAGGAAGAGACTGTACCAAGAGGTGTTGTTTTCTTTCTTGTTTGGTTTTATATAGTGAATATCTGCAGAAAAGGTCTTTGTCATGAGTGTCTATGTCTACATTTTATTGCTTTGAAACAGAACTTGAATTCTTTTCAGCACACTTGGTTCATTGAAAATGTTAAATCAGCATATGAATACAAATTGCTTCATTACTGAAGCTCTCTAATGTAAATAGCAACTGTGGATTGCATAATTACTTTGAAATGGGAATTTTTATTTTCTCTTTGAATCTAGTGTAATTCTAATATTTCATTAATCTTTCATTTTAAAATGTTTCCTGAACAATAATTTATTTGCAAATTTTTGTTTGGGTGTTTGTTCTCCACATCATTGTATAGTAACTACACATCTGCCAACAAGAAAAGATACTTTAAGTGAATATTTAGAAGAAAGTTTCATTAAAAGAAAAGGGAAATGACATTAATATTTTGCCACAATTAATTTAATGATCCAAGGTCCCCTAAAATTCTTCACTGACTATTTTCCAAATTAATTTTCAAAGCCTTTGTGAGGAGCCGTTTTGCAGGAAGTTCACTCCACTACCCACATAAAATGAAATCTAGTTTGCCACATGTATACTGTAAGGTATTCTTGTTCTTCCCTGGTGTTGATGCAACACTGTCCTCTTTCATCGGCCAGTACTTTGCTTTAGAAAATATGTCTTTGAAATGAATACTTTGAAATGAAAAAAAAAAGGCTTTACTTTCAATGTAGATTTGGCATCATTGATACTATTTATATATCAACAAGGAAGCAAATGGGGTAGAACTATGTTCTGTTTCAAAACAAACATAGAATAAAATATGCTTTATTGAAAATGAGGAATTAGGACAGTATCATTTTCACACATATGACAAAGTATCAAAAATAGATAGATTAGAAAATACGATATTTGTTTCAAGAATGAAAATTAAAATGTAAAATATCAAATTTGAAATATTAAATACATATGTAATCAATCATGCTTGAAGATAATTTATACCAGAATCATTTTATTTGATAATATTCCAAATAAAATATCAAGTATTTTAGTGATAATGCAAAAGAGACACCCAAGTTTGTACTGCATATGTTAAAATTAAGAAACTATGCAGCTAATAAACCATAATGTGGCAACACCTCTAAATAGCCTATAGGAAAGTTTCTCAGAATTTTTTCATTATAAAAAAATGCATCATTGCTGGATGAAGAGGTTTATAACTTGGCTCAAAAGATAGGATTTCAAAAGCACCCCTATAGTCCAAAGTTGGAAAGATATGGTATTGCAGATAAGGTAGAATAAGTATGCAACATTCCAATTTTCTCTGAGTCACTAGACTTTTCAAAGCTTGAGAGGACCAATAGATCATCTAGTCAAACTCCCTAGTTGTACAAATGAGAAAATGGAGGCTATCCTTTGAGAAAAAAATGAAAAGAAAATATAATTGGACTCTTTTCTCACATATTTCAGAAGAATTCTAAACCTTTTCAGTGGTTTCTGAATATCATAAAGTTTGATTAATCCCATTTGTTCTTACGCTTTTAGTTGAAGTAGCCTTTGTGTTCATTCCTATAATAAAAAGCATTTAGTCATTTTCTTAGCATGGTATGCTTATGTGTTTCTCCAGCACCATGGTTACAATAAGATGAACTGTGGCTCAGGTTATACTTTTGGATAGTGACTTACAGCAAAGAAAGCCCCTAGGAGGGAGTAAAATTAAATTGAAGTTTCACATAATTGCAAATGTATCCCAGTATAATGGGACAAAGTAATTTTTTACTCTGTTTGATCAATCATTAGAAACTTTAGTAAAGTGTAAAAGGCAATGTGGTATAATGGAAAGAGAACCAGCCTCAGAGTTTATAAGAAATGAGAGTTCAGTCCCATCACTTATCCTGGATAATTTTGATTTAACTTTTTTAGATGCAGGCAATTTTCTTAAATTATAAGTAGCATATTAGTTACTATTTTTGTATCATTTGAGGAAATTTCCATAGTGAAAACTCTTCTGATTTTGATGATAAAAGCACATGACCAGGCAGACAGTAGAATATTTACTGCTTTTGTTAGACAGATAGCAGGAGAATCCATCTCCAAGCCTGGAACCACAGATACATGACTGTGGCAGATCATGAAGTATATAGATAGTTGAATGGAAAATGTAATATTAATAGATAGTCTTTCCTATCTTTGAAAAAGGAAAAATGATTTTCTCACCCAGACCTTTGAAGTACCTAGAGCAAACAGTGTTATCCCTACTTTAGAGCTGAGGAAACTAAAGCTCAAAGAAGTCTCATCATTTTCTCCAAACTTATTCAGTTGATTATAGTCAGAGTTTAAATTCTAACGCAAGTCTACTGACTAGAAAGCCAAGGCTTTCATTACCATATACCTTGCCTAGGTCTTCCAGATAGATACTGACTTGGAATCAATAAGGTGATCATTCTGTACCTTTTCCATGTTATATGAAAGGAGTTCCATGCCTGCTGCAGCTACCTAATGACTGGGGTGGCTGTTTTCAGAAAGAGCTAGTGTGGTGATAGAGCCATATATGTATATGTATATGGCTCTATCATCACACTATATAGACATAGACATAGATATAGATATAGATATAGATATAGATATAGATATAGATATAGATATAGATATAGATGTAGATATAGATATATAGATATATAGATATAGATATAAATATAGATATAGATGATTGCCTTTGAGGAGACGAAGCCTAGTAGATTACTTGAGCTCAGAAGTTCTGAGCAGTGGCATGCTAAATCTAATGTTTCTCCACTAAATCCAGCATTAATATGGTAAATCCTTAAATGTAAGACAGTGATTCCCAAAGTGGGAGCTAGAACCCCCTGGTGGGTGCTGCAGCGATCCAGAGGAGTGGTGATGGCCACAGCTGCATGTTTTTTTCCATTAATTGCTATTAAAATTTAAAAAAATTAAATTCCAGAGGGCTAAGTAATATTTTTTTCCAGAAAAGGGGCAGTAGGCCAAAAAAGTTTGGTAAACACTTATGTAAGGTGTTATCAGGCTGTGGGAAAAGGGCAGATGGAGCAATCTGGGCCATATCACAAATATAATAGACTAAATCTCTGACATTGCTCAGCAATAACATTGGGATCATAAGTAGGTTTCTGGCTTGGGTAAGATAGGACAGATTCAGTTTGAAATAGAAGAGGAGGGAGAGGAGCAGGAAGAAGAAAAGTAAAGAGAAGGAGGAAGAAGAGAAGGAGGAGTGGGAAGAGGAAAAGAAAAGAAAAAGCACTAATCTAGAGGAATTGCACTTGACTCCTACTCTCAATACTGCTATTTACTACCTGTATGATTTTGTATAGGTCACTTCATAGATGTGGCTCTTGGTTTCTTTATTTATACTATGATCTGTTGGATCGCATAGACATCTTCCAGCTCTAGTTCTATGCTCTTATCATTCTAGACATGATAACAGATAGCTTTCTATCATCTATAGCCCTTGCTCACTCTTCCTTTATGTATCATTAGTATATATTTGTGTGTGTTTTTTTTTCCTTCTAGGGGCCGTGGTGGTGCAATTCCTCCTCCCCCACCACCTGGAAGAGGTGTACCAGCACCCAGGGGGACAACAGTGACACGTGGCGCTCTTCCAGTACCCCCAGTAGCAAGAGGGGTTCCGACTCCTAGAGCAAGGGGAGTTCCAGCTGTTCCAGGATACCGGCCACCCCCTCCCCCAGCCCATGAAGCCTATGAAGAATATGTAAGTAAAGGAAAGGCACTGACCATTATTATCAGCTAAATTATTTGAACAATCATGAAATAACCTGGACCTCAGAGACATTAGAATGCTAAGAATAGATTAGCTAATGCCTGTACTTGATTCTCATTTACATCGCTCAGGATTTAGAGAAGTGTATTTGATGTGATAAAGAGTCCAAAAGGTTGTGATTTAAATCATTAGAACATTTTAAAATGAGCTTTATTTTTGCAAGCTCCATGTGCTTTGCAGTTAGGTATAATTGGCTTAATAATAAGGACTAGATGGCAGACCAAGATTTCCATTACATAACTTGCCTGAGATCCTAATGTTTCAAGACAGAAAGACCAATGTTAGGCATAAAGTAATCCCTTGTGTCTCTTCATGTTCTGTTCAAACACAATTAAGGTTGGAATAAAGTTCTCCCTCCTCTCTCTCTCTCTCTCTCTCTCTCTCTCTCTCTCTCTCTCTCTCTCTCCTTTCTTTCTCTATCTCTCTCTTTTTTTTCTTTCTCTATGCAACATGGAAAATGGCAGGGTGGAATTCTCCAGGGGGGGGTCCCCTGGAATTCTGGGTGAGGCTATACCCTGTATCTTGCAGGAATTCCACCATGCCATTTTTCATGTTGCCTCTCTCTCTCTCTCTCTCTCTCTCTCTCTCTCTCTCTCTCTCTCTCTCTCTCTCTCTCTCTCTCTCATAAAAAAACAGGATTCTAGCATGTGGTAGAAATAGGTTAACATATTGCTTTGCATAGATGATTTTCAAGTTGAATGTCCCTAATATCTCTGCTACTATTTATACATAGATCAGAAAGAGATTTAATATTTCTCTAGTTAAAGGGTTATTTTGTAGAAAATAAAGCTAGAGCTGATTATTGTGAGAAACCTTGAATATCTTTTGTTTTCCAAATAGTGAAAATTTCCCAAAGATAAAAATGATAGGAAATCAACATTCCATAAATTTTAAATCATTTGAAGGAGTTGTTTGTAATAGATGCTGGGTGAAAACTNTCTCTCTCTCTCTCTCTCTCTCTCTCTCTCTCTCTCTCTCTCTCACATAAAAAAACAGGATTCTAGCATGTGGTAGAAATAGGTTAACATATTGCTTTGCATAGATGATTTTCAAGTTGAATGTCCCTAATATCTCTGCTACTATTTATACATAGATCAGAAAGAGATTTAATATTTCTCTAGTTAAAGGGTTATTTTGTAGAAAATAAAGCTAGAGCTGATTATTGTGAGAAACCTTGAATATCTTTTGTTTTCCAAATAGTGAAAATTTCCCAAAGATAAAAATGATAGGAAATCAACATTCCATAAATTTTAAATCATTTGAAGGAGTTGTTTGTAATAGATGCTGGGTGAAAACTTTTGAAAAAAACAGAACACAAAAGATGTTTTGAAACCATTCTTTGAGAAGATTTCTTAGCTAACAGTGGTCTTCCAGACACCTCTCAAACTGTTTCAACACTATATAAATAGCCTTTATTTTCTGCCAGTTCTCCAGTAAACTCTTCATTTAAGCCAAAGTATCTAATCATTCATCTATACAAAGAATAGTTCTTTTTGAGAACTTCCTTTAGTAGCTTAGAAAAGTTTAAAAAATACTATTTTTATTCACTGATCCTTCCTCAAATCTTTACACCCCAAATTTATTTTGTTCATGCTATTATTAAAAACAAAAACAAAAAAAAATACAGATACATTAGTGCTTTTTCTTCCTTCTATCTCACTTAATACCATGTATACATTTTGACATTTAATAAAAAATAACTACCATTTATATAGTACTTTAATGTTTGCAAAACACTTTTCCTGCAACATTTGCTTTATTCTCCCAACAAATATTTGAGATAAATGCTAAAAATATTGTCAAGCTTATTTTACTCAGGAGTAAACTGAGCATCAAAGAGGTGCTGGTGGCTCAGTGGATGTATTGGACCTGGAATCAGAAAGATCTGAATTCATAGGGAAGGTGAAGAAGGGTGGGAGAAAGCAGGGATTACAAAATATCAGAAAATTATTATTAAAAATTATATAAACATATAAAATAATTAAATTTTATTTTTAAAGAAAGACTTAAAATCAAATCTGACCTCATATACTTACTTCCTAGCTGTATTGCTTTGGGCATGGCACTTAAGCTATTCTTACCTCAGTTTCCTCAACTATAAAATTATATTAATAGAACATTTCTTCTAAGTTTCTTGTCAGTATCAAACAAGATATTTGTAAAATATGCTTTGCACAGTTCTTGGCAAATGGTAGGGATTATATGAATGCTTATTTCCTTCCTTTTCACTCTTTGTCCAGGATCACATAGCTAGTAACTGTCTACTATGAAACAAGTTCTTCCTGACACCAAATCTGCAACTCTATTGTCATTATCACATTAATCTAACTGATAGAATACAATCTGCACTACCCATTATGTGTGAATGCTCACAGTATATTCATTATAAATAATGATAATAATAACTCAGTCTATATCATCTATATTTACAAAGCATTTTTCTCATAAGAGCCCCATTAGATAAAAAATACCTATATTTTATAATTAAAAAAGAAGATATTCAATTTGATTAATGACCTTGTTAAGGACTGCCTTCTAGTGAGTATTAGAGCTAGGATTAAAATTCATGTCATCAAACTCCAAGTCCCAATTCTTTCAACTACATTTATATTTTCTAATATTAAAATATTATATTAATTTAACACAGGAGTTGGCAAACTACCATACACAGATCAAATCTATTCCATTTCTTGTGTTCTTATGGCCTGGAGATTACCCTGTAGGCCATATAAAAATGGACGGTACCCCAGATTTGCCCCTCAAGCTATGATTTTCTTGATCCCTGATTTAATACATAAAACAACCTATTAATGTTTTTAACTGTAATGTCTTCAAAAATCATACTGTATTTACATTTCATTTGAAAAGGTTAAATGCTTACTAATATGTTAGGTTATATTCCTCAGTCCCAGCTATCAACACATTAAATTATGTGGCTGATCTGGTTTCCCTCTAAAATAAAATGTGAAATTTTATAATTTCACATAGGTTTCATTTTATTTATATATACATGTATATATAAATCTACATATATATATACACACATATGTATACTTTTTTATACATATCCTTAGAAATTCAAACATGCTTACTAAAACAAGAAATTATAAAATAACTAATTTTATAATAGATATGTAAAAAAGAAAATAATGATGAAAGAGTTTTCTAATTATTTACCCTTTTTACTAAGGCTTTGTCTTAGGGATGACATTTATAATAGTTATTTATAATAAAAATTCATCTTATTTTTAGTAGTCTATGTCTGATATGTTTATTAAAAGTCATTAAAATAATAGATCTTATCTTACATTATAATAATTCCTACAAAATTTTATACAGTGTCATATATGTAGTATGATATCAACTGATGTTAGATGATCATTAATAATTGAAAACAGCAATTATCATTTGTGCTTGAATATGCAGACAGTAATAAAGTACACTTATCCCCTCACCCCTCAAAAAAGGAGGAAGAGGAAGGCCTAATCAGAAATTCCCAGATACCTAGCAATTAATTAGAAAAAATCCTTGAGGTAGAACATATAGCAATTCAAAGTAATATGCCAAGAATTCCTGACTATTAGGTCTAGTCTTTGACTATTGATTTCACTATAAGAAGTAAAAAAAAAAGTTTAAGTATCTCAATAACAAAATAATATCAACATACTAAGTTGATTGCAAAATCCAACCGGTATCTATTTTATGATGAAGTCCTTAGGAAAGTTCCCCTCATTTTAACCAACACTACCAATAAATCCTCATCTTAGATTTTTCAGTCCCATAATAGGTCTTAGCATTAAGGTTCTGACCACATAGCAGGTGTATAGACAATCAAATCCACTGCTTGCCTGGCAAGAAAGCATTCTACTGTAAATGGGGCTGAAAATGAGTTTAGTATTTAGCTGTCTCAAAAAAATGTAAAAAATGTTTTAAAAATTTAAATACTTATCAAATAGAAGGCAATATGCTAAGTTCAGGGGACTATAAGGAAAATAATTACATAATACATAAATGCTGTCAAAGAGATGACAATTTAGGACACACATTTGATAGAGGTAAAAGTGAGAGGGGTACATATGAGATGCCAGTAAGAAAGGAGAGTTTGGAAGAAGGAGAATTTTTTCTTGGTGGAGAGATCACAGGAGGCCTCATGAAAGACATAATTCCTAAGCTTTGCTATGAAATAGGACAATGATTTTTAGAAGTGAATTCATCTGGAAAATGAGGGGTTGCATATCAATTGGGGAATGGTTAAACAAGTTGTGGTTTATGACTATGATGGAATACTACTGTACAATAAGAAATAACTAGCAAGCTAATTTTTTTAAAACATGGAAAGAACTACATTAAATTATGAAGAGTGAAATAAGGAGAACCAAGGGAATTTATATTATATTTATATTATTTATTTATATTATTTATATTTATATTATATTTAGGAAGAGAAATATTGTTTGAATAATGATGTATGTGAATCCATCTCCAGAGAAAGAACTGATAATTAGAAATAAATAAGAAATAGTTTATATTGTGTGCATGTATATTTACACATGTATAGACATATATAGACAAATATAGACATATATGTATATGTGTATGGCTTATATATATGTGTTATATATATGTGTGTGTGTGTATATATATATATATATATATATATATATATATATATATATATAAACTTTTTGTCAAATGGTGCCTTCTCTAGTGCAGGTAGTGAAGTCACTTGTAGCCCTGAGGCCCTGTGATTCTGGTTTTAAAGAAGTAGAAAACAAAATAGATTATATGTGCCAATGACCATTTTAACAAAATGATGCACTATTAACTCTGTGTATGAAAAGGAAAGGCTGAAGCAAGAAAATCAGATAGGAGACTAACAGGAAAAAAAACAGATTTTAGGGAATGAGGATATGAACTACTGTAAGTAGCAAGTAAGTAAGAGAGGATATGAAATGATGGATATTAGAGATGTGATCATAAATAAATTTTCAAAATTAACAAGACATTCTATTTTACTCTGTAGGGGAAGATAGTGAGGGAGAAGTTGAAGATAACTCAAAGGTTTTAAGATTGTCGAGCTATCTTTCACCATTGCTTGAAATAAGTTTATCTAGCTTGAGTAAGGTTAGGTTTAGGGAACGGAAAATAAATGTGGGTTATATTGGTACATTAAGTGAATGTGCAATATACCTGTAGATATTCATTGTTACCTAGTTATTTCCATCGTGTCACACTTTTCATAACCTCATTTGGGGTTTTCTTGGCAACTGAGATGCTGGAGTGGTTTGCCATTTTCCAGTTCATTTTCCAGATGATGAATTGAGGCAAACAGGGTTAACTGACTTGCCCTAGATGACAGTTAGTAAATGTTTGAGGCTGGATGTGAACAGAAAAACATGAGTCTTCCTGATTCCAAATCCAGTGTTCTATCCACTGTACCAGCTATAATATCCATTAGATTGAATGGAATGATTAGATGTATAATTTTATTATTATATGTATAATTTTAGAAAGGATATGGTATAATGTAGAGGTTCATATTTGTATCTTATTCCTTACAAAATGCTTTTGAAAAAAATTGTTTCCTTTGATTTACATGCTAATATTTTTAATCATCAAAAGCAAAAGCAGCATAAAGAGAGAAGTGAGACTGTTACTTTTTTAAATACATGTGTATGATTTTTTATTTTTTATATTTTCTTCTTCAGGTAATATAAAAAAATCAATAAAGTATTCTAATATGGAACAACACATTTGGGAAGGACATGATTAAAATTAATTTCAACCCTACACAAGAAATTGTGGCCAAGTAGAATCAATCATGCTAACATAATTTATAAATTCATTCTGAAAAAATTTTAAGAAGCTTTTCTTTTCATTAGTCTTAACTAAGACTTTTGGCATTCTGGCCCATCTTATCATCTAATTCGGTCTCAAGCAGCCTCCTTCCAGGAACAGTAAGAGAATGCCACAATTCACTGGTAAATCAATAGCCCCTAAAAGTTCCATAAATGAGTACAGGCATGCCAACTTTCCATTTCATGTGTACAATACAATTTTAGTAAGGAGAGGAAAATATTGAATTAAAAGATAATGGGAATCAATGCTTCTGACATTTTTGTGGAAGGAAAGATTATGGTCCTAATCTATATTACATTCTGTGAGGTGCCACATTCTGTTACTTTTTGTGAAATAACCAATTAGCCATATCCCAGAGGATAGAGCTTTATTTAAGATTTCTAGATTATGTGTCTGTTGACTATGCATATTTCTATTAAAAGTTTTACAAACTTATTTCCATTGCATATATACCTATTTTTGCATGGAAATTTACATTACTATTGAACATTCCATCCATTTTTTCCACTATTTTAATGATAGCTCAGTATAGGTTAGAGTGTGATGATAGTTGTTTAAAATGGGTCCATGAAGTTAAGGATAATTCTATTATTATAAGACTTATTGAGACGTCTTGTAACAGGAAAAGAAAGCTATCCTTAGATCCAGAAATACCTGGATTATTGCTGCTTCTGCTACATGTCAAGAAGGTCAGATGACTTTAAACAAGTCACTTAAACTCCCAGTTTTCTATGCAAATCACTAAATCTATAACCTCTAGAGATGGTGATGAAATGCATTGATGGAGGGAATGTCTTTATCCTAGAAGTCTTCATGCCAATGAAATAAAAATTAGTCACTCTCATTAAGGAGCATTTCTCCAAAATATCAGGTCTTACCATCTTTTGAAGTAGCTAGATGGTGCAATGGCTAGAATTCTTCATTTAGAATCAAGAAGATCCGAGTTAAAATCCAGCCTCAGAGATTTACTAACTGAATGTCCTTGGTTGCAGCACTTAACACCTATATGCCTCAGTTACTGAACTATAAAACAGAAATAATAATAGCACCTACCTTGCAGAGTTGGTGTGAGGATCAAATGAAATAATGAGCATAAAGCACTGAGCACAAAGCCTGTGACATAGTAGGTGCTATAAAATGCTTATTCCCTCCCCCTTGAAAATGTGTTTCATTTTGTTTACTATTTCTTCATAATTTGAAGACTTTAAGTTCTTTTCATCAGACATCATCTTTCTCTGAGCCTATTATTAGCATGGGGACATTCTTTAACACAGCACTCAAAACTGAATGCAAAACTGGTCTCTTTACCATCCTCATCCACTAACCTCTTCGATGACACTGAGGATGCCCTATTGCCATTATCTCAATATGGAAATAAGGTTATTTTCTTGCCTCTGCTTTGAAGAATTAATTTAAAGACCACTAATAAAGCATAGTTTGATCTAGATTTCTTATACTCAATGTTTCTACAACATTTCATAAAAAGCAATTTATGTCAAATTATTTCCCTTATAATTTCTATTCTACTTTTCCATCATTCCCAGTGAAAATCCATCCTTCTACAGATATAAAATTAATCCTTACACTTTTGTTAATTAAGAAAATATTGTTCAACTTGTCTTTTTTTAAGGGATGGAGATTGCATCTTTAGCTTATCAGAAGCTTTTGCTTTATTAAAACTGGAAGTTAGAATAAATTAAAGCCCCCTAACCACACTTTGACAACTTCCTAATCAAAAGAGCATTATGGAATGTTTGTACTCAAGAAAAACTTTGAAGTCACCTAGCTTAATCTAGCCTGATATTCAATAAGTTGCTATTATGTTTTTATGTTACTTTACATTTATGTGTGTGTATGTGTGCAAGGCATTTCAACAAACATGAACCAACAAACCAACCATGCCTGATAGTATTTTTAACATTTTATCTTCAGAACCATAAATTTCTCTTACCTCCACCAACAAAATATAAAGAGGTATGAGAGGTATGATTGTTCAAATCTTGTCTTAGTCTAAACTATTAACACAAAGATTCCAATTTATTTTTAATCTATTTTAACTATTATATTATTTGAATATTATCTTTTTATTTCTAACTTTCCACTGCATCAATTATGTTTTAGCTTCCCATACTTCTCTGAATTTTCTGTATTTATTTTCCTATGACATATTAATATTCAATTGCATTCATATGCTAGTTATTTCTCTATATACCACATTTTTCCAGTGCTTTGCTACTTCAAACAGTGCTTTTATGAATATTTGTTGTATGTGAAACCCTTAGACCTTCTTGAGGTAAATCCCTAATAAGGAAGTTTCAATGAAAAATACATATCTTGTGTTTATGTGCATTCCCACAGTTTCTGGGTTAAATGAAACATTTAGTTAATATATTCTTTGGAATAAAATAACCAGACAAAATCAGAGCTTGCTTCATATTTGCACTGGTAAATAAAATAATTCAGAAACACAGGAAAAAGTAGTTTTTGCCCATTCAACAAACTAAATTGAGCTCTCAGCCCCTGTGGAAAACACATTCTCATTTCTATGTCTCTAAAGCAGATGTTTGAATCAGAGGGTGGCATCATACCCCAAACTCAGTCTGCCATAGTTTTAGAAGCAAATACTACCGCTCTAGCATTTCCAGTCCTCATGCTGCTATTTCTACTAGTCTATCTAACATTCTACCCATCTGTACCACCTCTATGGGGGAGTGGCATAATGTGGCTATCAACTTGTTTCTGTTCCCTTTTCTTTTGGTATGATATACAGATAAAAAAATAGAATCATAGGATTTTCTATTCAAAGGATCATGTGGGTCAGTGAGGAAAGGGACTTTAAAAATCCTCTATGGTTGTCTTCAGACATTGAATCTTTAGCAGAAAAAAAATTTGTACTCATCAATAACTCTATGTTTACTTATTTTTAAATGTCATAATGATCTCCTATACTAATAATTCAATGCATTTCAAAAATTAAAAATCAGAGAAATTTTAAAAAGATGAAATTGTATCCTTGAGTCAAAAGGGAGCCCCAGAACCTTTAAGAATATGGGAGAGTTGGACCTGTGCTTCAAGAAAATCTCTTAGGATTTTGTATGATAAATGGATGGGAGAGGGGTAAGATATGAGGCAAAAAGACAAGAGATGAAGTTATTGTCAACACTCTGCCAGCAGACCAGCGGTTCTCAAATGTTTAGGTTTTAGAACATTTTTTTTCTTGAAATTTATTGCAAACACCCTAAACAGATTTCATTTAAGTGTGTTATATTGATCTATATTTGCCATATTAGAAGTTAAAATCTTAGAATTACCATGAAAATAGTTTTGATCTAACAGATTCCCTGAAAGGTTTCGTGAATCCCCAGAGTTCATTACTTTGAGAATTGATGGACTAGAAAATAATTTCTAAGGGATTAAACCATGGAAGTGGCCATGTAAAATGAAAAAAAAATGAACAGATGTGAAAGATGTCATGGGGATAAAAATGACAAGATTTTGAAAGCAATTTTATATGTTGGAGCAAGGGGGAATTAGGAGTCTAGGATGACTCAGAGATGGCAAATTGAGGTAATTGGAAAAAAACTGGAAAGAGTATCTTCAACAGCAATAAGGAAGCTTGAAGGAAAGTTGAGTTTGTAGCAAAAGATGATAAATTGAGATTTGTAATACAAATCCAGCCAGCCCATCTTTATTTGCTCATCCAGGATGACTCACTTTATTCTGCCAAATTATTTTATTATTTTTTCCTAATTATATGTATGTGTGTAGCATTAGGAAGCTCCTGCCTTGTTATATAGAGCCCTTCCATAGAGGTACACTTACAACAACCAAAAGTTTGTGTTGGGCCAGGAAGTCATCCAGATAGGGCTGAAATGGGAGATTTTGCTCATATAGCTTTGAGGATGTCTGGGTCCTAGTTAGGTGAAAACCTCTCAGAAGGGCCAATGCACAGATTGTTCATGCAAAATAGAAGGATGCAGAGTAGGAGAAGGTTGTGTGATAATGAGTAAAGGAATGGTGTGATCATGTCGTATGCAAGTTGTCACTGTACTATTGAAAGGATAGAGAGTTGCAACTTCTGTTTACATCCTCCATTGGTTAAATGATCACTCTTCTCTCCCTTCTCCCCCTGCCCTTGGACTCATTTTATGGCATTTTATAGGTATATAGACCTCATTTTGGAGATAAAGGAACTAAATAACCTAAACACTTCCCACCAAAAAATCTATAATTCAAAACCACAAAGATAAGTTAATAAAAAGGAAATATACTTTAAAATGTAGATAAAAGGTCAAAATAGTTTTGCCATGATATATAGAAAACCCTATATGTCCTATATGTTAAAAAAAGTCTATGTGAATGAGATATACCCTTAATAAAATGGAGGATTATTGGAGGCAAATCTTTCATTTTAAGTTTTGAGGCCCTAAAATTCTGCTTAATTCCTGTCACATAGTAGATGTTTAATTAATGATTATTAATTAATTGAACAAATCCAGCAAATTTTACCAAAAAGGTTCTGTCCTATTACCACTCTCAAAGGACATATTTAATATATAGATAACATATGAACTCAAATAAATATGAGATATACTATTATATAACTAAAGGACAGATATTTAATGTTCTCTAAGAAAATTTGAAAAAAGGAAGGATCATTCCATTTCCATAAATTAGGAATGTCTAAATGGAGTAGGCTGTACATAAACTGGAAAAGAAATCCAGTTTTTATCAAATCCATGGAAATATAATCTCAGTCAATAAGCATTTATTAAATGCCTCCTCTGTGCCATGTTCTGGGGATACAGTGGAAGATAAAAGATAGTCTGTCCTAGAGGAACTAACAATATAACGGGAAGACAACAAATGTGTATATACAAATAACCTATGTGTGTGTGTGTGTGTGTGTGTGTGTGTGATAAATAAGAAATAATTGCACTAGAATTAAGAGAATGAGATTTTAGCTGGAACTTGACTGAAGCCAGAGAAGCCAAGAGGTGGAGAATAAAGGAAATAATTCAAGGCTTGGGGGACAACCAGTGAAAATGCCCAGGGCCAAAGAGTGTCTTATTTGTAAAACAACAAGGATGTCAGTGTCACCATGACACTTAGAGGTTAGTTCAAGGTAGCTAGAAAATTGAGTGAGCAAAAGGGAATAAGGGAAACAAAGAAGAGAAGATAAATTAGAATGTGCATTAAAAAGTGTAAGAAATTTTTATTTTATCTTCTAAGAAATGAGAAAGCATTATTTTTGGCAGATATTTTGATCTCTTAATTAGGAAGTTTAGAGGTGACATAGAAAGAGGGCTGTGTTCTAGTCCTGCCTTTGACACAAACTGGCAATGTGATCCTCTCACAATTCAGTTATCTTCTCAGTTCTCTGTTAAAGTTATTAAAACAAAAAATCGCATAACATTTTTGAGAGGGAGTTTCTCATGGCAATGGAACTATAAATCTAATAAACACCACTCCCATCTCAAAATGACTATTTGGTAGCAATTCTAAGGATCTGCTGAAGATAGAGAAGTATGATACAGAGATAATGTTTAATAGTAATTTATATTATTTCAAGATAATGGCAATTGGGCCAACCTTTAACTTTTATATTATGAGTAGAGAGAAGGGAATTAGATATAGGAAATGTTTGTGAGATAAAATTAATAAACCTGGCAATTGATTGGATGGAGAAGGCTGGAATAATGGAGAGAGAAGGGTCAAAGGTTACTACATGTGAAACTGGGAAGATGTTGTATTATAAATTTTAAAAAAGGAAGTTGAGAGTATAAAAGTGGTGATGTATTTAATTGTGTATATGTTGAATTTTAAATGCTTGAGAAACATCCAAGTGAAGATAATCAGAAGCATCAGAGAAAAGAATATGGTTATAAAGACAGATTTTGAAGTCATCTATTTAGAGGTAAAAACTGAGGCTATGGTTGTTGATGAAACCAGCAGGAGAGAAAGTATAGAAAAGGCATAAAAGAGTGCAGAGAACAGTCTTGGGAAATATCTCCAAGACAAATAAGAGTAAGAATAAATGGAAGAGACTTTTAAAAAGAGGATGTTTCTTTATAAAAAATATTTGATACATATGTATTTAACATAAACATAATAATATATGCACATAAGTACACTCATGTTCAAGTGTGTATTTATTTGTGTATATACATATTCATATGCATGTGTGTTTGGTGGGCAAGAAAATGATATCTTAAAAGTTGCTAATTTTCAGTTACAAATGTAAAGATTTGCTGTAATAGTAGCCAGGAAATTTTCTTATAAAAATTTAATTTCAAGGCCAATTATACGAAGCAATATGATATAGTTGAAAGAATACTGAATTTGGCATAAGAAGTCCTGAGTTTAAATCTATTTTCTTCCAAGTAGCTGCTTGTTGCACTTAGGATTGGTCAATTTACCCATCTAGGACTTAGTTGCATCATTTATAAAATCATGGCATAGGCCTGGATAACCTCTAAGCATACTTCCAATTCTAAATCAATAACATATGTAGTTTCATTTACGTAGCAAGACTATGACCATGTATACACATATTATACTAAAAATCTTAGTTCCTTTTGGAATGGGCAATTAGGTAGCCAATTGAGTTTTTCATCAGGCTTCTCTTCATTGCCATTCTTTTTGCCCTTTAGTGATTGATTTTATAGGACATTCAGGTGAAAAGTGCAAAATTCATCCATTCATCTTCCTTGATGGTCTTGATGGATGCTTCTATCAAATTCAGTGATTTTACATGGGGCGGGGAGAAATGTTTTATCTTTGGAACATTTCATATTACCATTCTGACCTCTAGCTTCCTCATCTGTAGAGCAATACTAAAAAAGATTTGTCCTCTTCTCAGGGTACTTGTGAGGATCAAATAATAATGTATGTGTTTTACATATGTTAAGCAAAACAGACATATAATTGATAATAAATTATAATAATACAATGGGCTTGGAATCAGGAAAACATAAGTTCAAATATAGACTCAAGCATTTACTATCTATGGGGCTCTAGGCAAGTCATTTAACCTTCATTTGCCTCAGTTTCTTAATATGAAGCTAATAATAGCACCTACATTCTGGGGTTATTGTGAGGATCAAATAAAATAATATTTGTAAAGTACCCGGCTCATAGTAATATATACATATATATGTAATATAACAATAATTAGAAGGAAAAAAAGGAAGAGATGGAGGAAGAGGAGATGGAGGAGAGATAAAAAGAGAGGAACAAGCAGGGGGAGGAGGAAGAGGAGAATAAGAACAAAAATAAGTAATTATGGAAAGTAATCTAAATGCATGGCACATTAGTAATTTTTTTAAAAAAGGGCACCTGAGAAGTGGCTGAATTTCATTTCTACTTATCTCCTTCATGACATTGGGGAAGACATTTAATTTCTCTAGATCTCAGTTTCTTTTTCTGTAAAACGAGAGGGTGGTACAAGATGGCCTCTAAGTTTCCTTTCCACTCCAAATATATGATCCTATAATTTTAGTCCAGCCCCACCATTTTTAATTTGAGGGAACCAAGACCAAAGTAAAGGAGAACCAGGATTCATACCTAGGTTCTCTGACTTCAAATCCATCATGTTCTCTACAATAGCTATCCCTTCACTATACATAGATATTTGTGTGTGTGTATGTATGTATGTGTGTGTGTATATATATATATATATGCATATATGTATATGTCAACATTGTGTATGTGTGGTACATATAGTACCTTTATATCTACAGATCTACAGGTATTATGTGAACATATACGCAAGTATTGTGCATGTGTGCATAAACGGATATATTATGCATATCCTTATGTTTGGATGAATAGAATATTATTTCTGAGATATGTTCATGTACACATATACTTATATTATTTGTGCATACGTATATATAGGAATACGTATATTATTTGTATACACATATATATTATATGAGTGCATATATTTTATATGTGTGTACCTCAGAAATTATATCCTGTTCACCTACTCATATATCTTTAAGATCCATTTCCTTCCCCAGTATTTATCATCAATTTGCATTCCTTTTGTCAGAGCTCTGAATTACTTCATAGTGAGGGAAAATTCTGCACTGAGCATTTAAGACTTTCAAAACTTTGTCAAAATATTTCAGTTTGCCTTCTAGTTTAAACAGCCTCCTAGCCTGTTGCATATTCTTGAGAAGTAAATAAAGTGGGAAATCTCCAATGAAAATAAAAACTCTTGGGAAAAGAATTAAGCAGATCCAAACTGTACTTTTTAGCCCTAACAGCTCAAACTGTAGTTTCAGAGTTTCAAGCATGCTTTGAAACAGCATTTTTCCTAGGGGAAAAAAAAAAAAAAAAAGATGAATGGGTTTTGTTTACAGAGTAAACACAAAGAAGCAAATTTTCTAGAGGAGAGCAATAGGGTATTTGCATATGAAAGAACTGGTTACCCCTGGTGTTTTGAGTCAGGAGAGAGAAGGGAAAAGCTGGTTTATTTCCTAAAACTGACTTTAAATGTATTGATTTGGTCTCTGCCCTCAAAAGTAAAGGCAGAGGAATACCCTTCTTGTGGAAAAAAATTTTTTTCTGAGTTACAACTCTCTCTCAGTCAGGAGTCCAGGGTCAGCTTGAGACTTAGGCTTAAATAAATGGCTGGTGTAGGCTGGAAAATTTACGTAGGGTGGGAGAAAGAATTGGAGTGGAAAGATTTTTATATGTCACCCTCATGGGGAAAAAAAAGCAACTCAGATTGGTAGATTCTCCTGGTGGATCCAGTCGTGGCAAAGGGAGGCTGCAGGCTGGGCAAGGATCTGTGAGGAACACTGGATGGACAGGAGAAGCAGTAGCAGCAGTGGGAGACAGGCCTCAGGACAGGCTTGACTGGAGAAAAAAACTTACTAACTTAAATGAAAACCTCTCTTAAAAATATTTGAGAATTCCATCCCTTTGTGATCAGACATAAATGTAGATTCAAATTAATATTCAATAAATAAGATATTATATTTAACAAAATTGTATTAATAATAAACTAACTTTTAAAAAACTAGAGTGAAAAGGTATTAAAATAACTTCAGCCATGCTTGTGAAGGAAAGAGGAAGAGGGAAGAGCCACAGAATTTCTAAAAAAACGATAATGTGACCACGCAAACATGGAGGCCCGGGGAGATTAAAGGGAATTTGGGGAAATACTAAAGGACTTATGAAGGATGAAGGTCAAGGTTCAAAATCTCCATTTATAGGAGACATTAAATCTGCAAGCCTATTCAGGAAGCTTCAGGTGACCATCCAGCTTATCCCATCACGTGACTTGATACTCTTTCCTAATGCACATGTGTGGATAAAGGACTCAATTTTATGCTAATTTTGCACAGTCTTTGTGAATATAAAGTAAGAAGACTTTTTCCCCCTAACAAAAGTACCAGAACTATCTACCTTTCTGAATGAGTACTGTCCTACAAGGTCATCTCTGGTAAAGTGATCTCTCTAAATATTCTTAGGATGTTTCTATTGTTATGATTAAAAATGATAAAGACTGATATAATAATATAAATTAGTAGTTTAATTAAAGCCATGGCCATGCTGGTAAAATATATATAAGACCAAGCCTATCTTTTATATTTATCGCCGGAGCCCATCTTCTAGCCAGCCCTCAGGAAGGTCAAGAGCCTTACTTTCGGTTCTCCTCCCATTTAAACTGTCCTATGCATGGGGACCCAGGCATCCTCACGCCCAAAGAACCGGAAACCGGAAACCCATTGGACCACGGAAAATGTAGTTTGATAGTCCCCACATGTCCATAGAAAATATATATATACTTTTAAATGGCATCTCCCAAATTCCAATTATACACTATTACTCAAAGTGTTTTGAAATTCTAGGAGCCATGTATAAAATGGCACTAGCATCCTATTTTTTAAAATCACTTTTCTCTCAAGTATAGAAAATTTACGAAATAAAAATATTACCTGCCTCTACTGGAAAGCATATTCTTCTTGAATTTCTCTGACTTCAAGCCAGTGTTTTTAATTCCTCCTACTTGTCTTCCATAAAAACTCTTGGTACCAATTTCCACAACCGTAAAATGAGGATGATAATAGTGCCTATTGCCTAGGGTTGATATAATGATCAAATGAAATAATATTTGTAAAGCAATGCCTGGAAATAGTAGAATTTTAATAAATTCTCATTCCTCTTTTCTCTGAGATGTTCTTTCCCTTGGACCTTGATAATAACCCCCCAACAAATGGGCCTGATATCACCTATCCCCAAGAGGCAGGTAGAACACTCCTTTAGTAACCCTCTTTATGAATTTTAGAGCCATACAAGATAATCAGTTAACTTAATTTATAGTCACAGGTCTCCCCCACCAATATTACATTATTCACCTTTATCAGTCCCACTCCTTCACAATTCAATATGCTTTGCTCCAAATGTCTTTTTACTTTTTCAAAAATTGATTTCATCCTCATATATAAAGATTCTCCACCCCTTACAATATATCATACCAATATCTATGATTTCTAATCTATATTTATTTTTATCTGCACCTACATTTCCATCTATATCTCTACCTATATTTATGTGCATATGCATACGCATGCATACCTTGGCCATATAGGCAGTAATTTTTGTGTTCTAAAGAAGCTTTTTAGAGTAATATTAGCACAAGGCTAGGCCTAAGAGATGCCTAGTTTTAAAAATGGACCTCCTGTTTATTTAACAAATCATTTTCATTAATTTTTAATTTTAGTACATATAGTATTTCTCTATCTTATTCTTGCCAATGACTTCAGATTCTATGCTTGCAGAATGTGCCTCGGCAATTTGGCATACATTCTCCCACTCAAATGGACCATTTTCTTCCTTCCTTCCTTCCTTCCTTCCTTCCTTCTTTCCTTCCTTCCTTCCTTCCTTCCTTCCTTCCTTCCTTCCTTCCTTCCTTCCTTCTTTCCTTCCTTCCTTCCTTCCTTCTTTCCTTCCTTCTTCCTTCTTTCCTTCCTTCCTTCTTTCCTTCCTTTCTTTCTTTCTAAAAAAAACCTTACAAAAAATTGACACAAATATCAGTTCCATGGAGAAGAGTGGTACGAGCTGGGCAATTGGTATAAAATAACTTACCCAGAGTCACAAAACTAGGAAGTGTCTGAGGTAAAATTTAAACCTAGAAATTTCTAGACTTGACTGTCGACTGAGCCACCTAGGTACAGGCAAATGGACCATTTTCTTTTTTTAATTAATTTTTATCTTTAGAAAAATATTCCGTGGTTACATGATTCATATTTTTACTTTCCCCTTTACCCCCTCAAGCCCCCCCAGAGCTAACTTGCATTTCCACTGGTATTAACAGGTGTCATCAATCAAGACTTATTGACATATTATTGATAGTCACATTGGTGTGGTACTTTCGGGTCTACATCCCCAACCAGGTCTGCATCAACCCGTGTGTTCAAGCAGTTGTTTTTCTTCTCTTTCCTCTACTTTAGGTAGAGGAATCCGCTGAATGCGGGTATCGTTCTTTTCCATAAATCCCTCAGATTGTCCTGGGTCATTGCATTACTGATAGTACAGAAGTCCATTACATTCAATTTTACCACAGCGTATCAGTCTCTGTGTACAATGTTCTCCTGGTTCTGTTCCTTTCACTCTGCCTCAATTCCTGGAGGTCTTTCCAGTTCACATGGAATTCCTCCAGTTTATTATTCCTTTGAGCACAATAGTATTCCATCACCAACAGATACCACAATTTGTTCAGCCGTTCCCCAATTGAAGGGCATACCCTCGCTTTCCAGTTTTTTGCCACCACAAAGAGCTCAACTATAAATATTTTTGTATAAGTCGGTTTATCTATGATCTCTTTGGGGGTACAAACCCAGCAATGATATGGCTGGATCAAAGGGCAGGCATTCTTTTATCACTCTTTGGACATAGCTCCAAATTGCCAGCCAGAATGGTTGGATCAGTTCACAACTCCACCAGCAATGCATTAATGTCCCAATTTTGCCACATCCCCTCCAACATTCATTACTGTCCCCTTCTTTCATTTTAGACAATCTGCTAGGTGTGAGGTGATACCTCAGAGTTGTTTTGATTTGCATTTCTCTAATTATTAGAGATTTAGAACACTTTCTCAGGTGCTTATTGATACTTTTGATTTCTTTATCTAAAAAGTGCCTATTCATGTCCCTTGCACATTTATCAATTGGGGAATGGCTTGATTTTTTTATACAATTGATTTACTTCCTTGTATATTTGAGTAATTAGACCTCTGTCAGAATTTTTTGTTATAAAGATTTTTTCCCAGTTTGTTGTTTACTTTCTGATTTTGGTTGCATTGATTTTGTTTGTACAAAACTTTTTTAATTTAATATAATCAAAATATGTATTTACATTTTGTAATTTTTTCTAGCTTTTGCTTGGTTTTAAAATCTTTCCTTTCCCAGAGATCTGACAAGTATACTATTGTGTGTTCACTTAATTTACTTACAGTTTCCTTCTTTATATTCAAGTCTTTCACCCATTCTGAATTTATCTTGGTGTAGGGTGTGAGATGTTGATCTAAACCTAATCTCTCCCATATTGTTTTCCAAATTTCCCAGCAGTTTTTGCCAAATAGTGGATTTTTGTCCCAAAAGTTGGGCTCTTTGGGTTTATCATAGACTGTCTTGCAGAGGTCACTTTCCCCAAGTCTATTCCACTGATCCTCCCTTCTGTCTCTTAGCCAGTACCATATTGTTTTGATGACTACTGCTTTATAGTAAAAAAAAAAAAAACTAGGATCAGTTACCTCTTGTTTCATGTTATGTTGTTCAATGGCATTGTTTTTATATGCATGTTCATTGAAAGTCTCTAAATGCTAAGAACTTTAATGATTCTGCCTTTTTCACTTGAATCTAGGTATGCTTTGATTCTCCTTATGTTTTCTCCTGTCATGTTCTTATGTCAGCTAACACTGCATTACCATGCTATTTAAGTTAAAGTCTTAGATGACTTGTCTTAAATATCTAGAGAAGGCAGCTAAGAGATGAATGATGGCTTTGAGCTACCAAATTAAGCTTTCAGTTCAATTCATTGAAAATTATGGGGAAGTGGCTTGATACAGTGGAAGGTGCATTGACTATAAAGTTTAAGGATCTGGTTCCAACCCTTCCTCTAATATTTATTATTTGCCTGACTTTAGGCAACTTGCTTCAGTCTATAAATGAGGATGATGAATATAATACCTATTAGACATGGCTGTTGTAAAGTTCAAATGAAACAATGTATGTAGTGGATGTTGCCATGGTGCTATGTGGGACAGGGGAACATGACTTATCACCCCTTCTTATTTCTCCACCATCTTTGTGTGAGCTGACCTATTTTTTGCCTACTCCTTTGACTACCTGCCTTAGGTTTGACCTTTTCACCATCCATTTTCTCTTATCTTCCTCTCTGAGCCAGTATTTCTCTTTACTAACACTGCCATGGGAAATGATGGGAAGGAAAGTAGGGAGGGTCTTATCTCCAATACTTGCTCATATAGTCATAGACTATTCTTTTCACCTCCATGAGACAAAAGGATGATTCATTAAGTGCCTGGAGAATTGTCCCACTGATATAATAATAATAATAATAATAATAATAATAATAATAATAATAATAATAATTTTATTTCTGCACCTCTGAGTCCCAACCCAGACAACTACTCTGGCAAAATACAAAAATTGTGAATCTCTCTCTCTTTTTTTGGTTCTCCTTTATGGTCCCTTTCTAATGCATTTGTGCAAGGATGCACATAGATTAGCAATACAAGGTGTAACCATGTTTATATGTTTATATACATATATGTATATATATATGTTTTATAATTTATGTATAAGCCATACATATATGTAAATGACAAAATAAATAGAAAGGCAAATAAAGTTTTATAAGGAAAAGTATGGGGGAAATACATACACTTTCTTGGGACAGACAAGGAAGGAAATTAAAAAAAAAAATGAATCACCACTTTGACAAGCCTGCCATCCAGAGAGTTTCAATGGCATAGTGTTCATCCCTGCACTCTTCACCTATGATTCCTACACACAGTCCCTATATTGGAGAGTAGCACAGAGGATCTCATGGCTGACACTGCTCCCTCCATGACTTCTCTTCCCACAATCTGTTGTTTTATTGCTTGAAGGGCTATTTCCCAGGATGGTCCTACTTTTGTGTGCTCATCACATTCTCTCAGCTCTTCAGGGCTTCAGCCACATTCCTTCCAACTGTGAGGGCACATCAGGCCCTTTTGTTATTTCATAGATCAAAGCAAAATCCTTAGGAGATTTCCTCATCAAAGCCATGTAAAGAGCTTCCTATGCAAATAAGAGGGTCAGCTATTATTACAGACATATATTATGGCCCCAGAAACCTCTAAATATTTTCTACTCATATAAGGAAATGGGAATAAATTTATAGGGAGCATGTTTCTAAGTTGTTAATGGATTAGAGAGGATTTTTTTCTTTGGGAAAAAAATTAATTTTTATTTGCTTGGGCCCAGAGCATAGAACTGTGAGCAGTAGATAGAAGGAGCAGAGAGACAAATTTCTGCTCAGTATTATCATAGCTAGGTAATAGAGCTATCAAAAAATAAAATGGCCTGCCTTGGGATATCTATCCTCCCAAACAAGGTAGGCCTTCAAGCAGATCTGAATGGCCATGGCCACTTATTGGTATGCTGCATATGAGATTCCCATTCCAGCTAGACAACCTCTAAAAGTCTTTCTAGTTCTGAGATTCTATCACTCTGGCCTTTGGAATTTTAACTAGCAATGACTAAATATGGATGGCATTTCTCATGCTGTTTTTTATCGTGGTTCCTTACAGCCTTCCATTAAAAGCAACAAGCAATTTGGAAGATGGTTACAAATTCTAAAAATTTATATGATGAAACCTTATTGACAAGTCTCAGAGTTAGTGTTTTGAATTAGATTATTTTCTTGTGATTTGAATTAGATTATTTTCTTAGCAACTCCTGCCTGCTTCCTTCCTTTTTTTAATTAATTAATTAATCATCTATCTATCTGTCCTATCCATTTTTAAACCCTTACCTTCTATTCTTCTTAAAAAAGATAGCACAGTATCAGTTCACACACAGGAGAGCAGTAAGGGCTAGGAAATTGGGGTTAAGTAACTTGCACAGGGTCATACAGCTAGGAAGGACCTGAGTCCAAATTCGAATGCAGGACTTCCCCTCTCCAGACCTAGAACTCTATCTACTGAGCCTCTGAGGTGTTCCCAGCTACCTTTTTAATTAGAAGGGACATATACAATGTAACAAATTATTCAAGTAAAAATAGAAGCAGGCAGATACCAGTGGGAAGAAAGAAAAAAATACACTTATTTTCAAACAAAGTCAATGAATGGTAGTCAACATAAGTATTGTACAGGATGAGAATTTGGCTAAATGATAAATGATCTTTCATCCTAACATTTTTCATCAGGATGCAGTTATAGTAATACTGAAATCTTATAAAGCTAAAGCTACCTACTGTTGATGATAAATTCTCTAGTGTCATTACTCCAGAAGTCCTCAGTCTCTGACATTTTCAGTAATATGGTATTTTCAGCTCACTGTCAGATAAATACTTATAGAAGTACATGACTTGTTTCCTTCTGAAATAACCTGTAAGCCATCATACTTTATAAAACCACAAAATTTAATGCATCTTTTAAAAATGTATTTTACTGTAAAACAAAAATGTGGAAATTGAACTTGATATAAAATTTAGCACATTAGATTCGACATTAAGGCCACTTAGAGACCTTAATAATCAGTAAACCAGGGAGGGAATAACTGAATTTCAAGGTAATATTATGGAGGCCATAAAATGAGAAATTGGAACATGTTTCAGAAGCTGATCATTCATGTGGTCATTTGTCAAATTGTCTTGTTCTAGGATGTTAAGGCAAGAATAAAACAAAATGAAATAATAAAACTTTCCTTTCTGAAGTTTGAAATTGGGGGAAAGGGCTAATATCATGAATCTTGTTGCCAGGTACCCATGTTTCACTGGGGAAAAAGGAAACAAAACAAATAAATGACAAAAATAAACATTATAAAAAAAATCTAAATGTAAGACATATCACTTTATCTCTCCTTATATACTCAGCATTCTAGTTTCCTTGGTCTTCCTCATATGTCATGGTATCTCTCTCACTTCTATACCTTAGCTCAAGGCAATTGTCCCACATTTGTTATTCCTCTTCTCCTCCTGTCCACTTTATAATATTCTTAGTTTCTTTTCCAGGTTCAGTTCAGGGATAACATGCTCTACAGGAACTTTTCCCTAGTCCCATTTTGGTAGTATCTCTTAATACTTATTTTTTAAATTATTCACATATTGTATGCTTTCTCCAACGCAAAAAAATCCAAACACTCTAACTCTCAATTACAGTTATCTTTGACAAACCTATTCTAGATTCTCTTTTTTGTCATTCTATACTTTAACAATCTACTTTCTGTAAGAGTTTATTTACCCATTTTCATCAATTTGATGAAACATTTATTAATTACTCACTAAACTATGTGTCAGGCACAGACTCTTTTCATTGTCATTGTCTGCCCTCATCTTTGGTGAGAGACTGAATCTCCAGTGATGATTCCTCCACATGTTTATGACACTATAATCTGGATAGGTAGCATGTCATTTTAGTGGAAAGATCATCATCCTTAGAGTGAGGAAGACCTGGGTTCAAGTCCTTCTTCAGTCTCTGTAGAGCCTTGAACAAATCATCTGCTTAAGATGGTATCTAGATTCCAGGCAAAATAAGATAAAAGCTCACCCAGAGGAGCCCAGATTTCTAGGGACAGAACTGAAGTTCTGATAGAAGATCAATAAGGAGGACAATCATAAGACAAATATAGGCATAATTCTATTCACTTATATCTATTTTTCTTCCTTTAATGCACTATAGCGGCTAATTTTATGAGCCAGTTCACAGATATGGAATATCATATTTTCAAATCATTATCAATTTAATTAACTATTTACTGAGAACCTACTATGTGCGACATTATGGGACATGCCACAGAGGGAACTAATGGAATCTGATTGCAGATTGAAATAAACCATTTTTCATTTTCTTTCTTTCATAAATTATTTTTCTCATTTATATAATGTGTCTTCTTTCTCAATATGATCAACATGGAAATATGTTATCACATGATAGCACATGTATAACCTATATAGCACATTACCTGCCATTTGAGGGAGGGTGAAGGGATGGAGGAAGAGAACATATATCACCCAGTGTCAGAAAAGATTAATTAAAAATTGTATCTACACGAAAAAAAGATAATATGAGACAAAATTACTCAGCTGCCCAGCACTAAACAATGTGTCTGGCACATAGTAAGGGTTTAATAAATACTCTTCCATTAAATTATTTATTTGTTCCTGGAAGAGAGAGAATCATATGCATAAAATGAAGTCTCCTTAAAACAAACGAACAAAAGATGTTTAATCTTAGTTGCAAAGAAAAATTCCATTGGAGGAATTCAGAGAATAATAAAGAGGAAAAATTGACCATAGGCTACTAATCTTAGTTGTGGAAAAGATGTGGAAATAAAGCAAATGTTCAGCCATTTGACAATAGACATATCTAAGAAAAGGAAGATATAAGACTGGTCCCCTTAGGTTTTAACATTCAACCTTTCATCCTCTACGTGTATTCATGTGCCTAGTAATACTATAGAAATACAATCTAATTTAAGTTCATCATTTTAGCAGGGGTAATCAATTAGAAAGGACAAACACACAGAAAATACATGCCATTTATCTTTGCTCGAAAGAAAAAAACCTTCATATTGTCAATGTTTCAGGGAAGTGGTTTATTGGACATCTGAGCTCCCAGAGATTTTTGAGAGCAGCCGTCTGCAGATGATGATTTAGAGTGGTGCCAGCATTACCCTACTTGAGGTTTATGCAATGATACTTTTCCATCAATGCTGAGAGTTTCAAGGTGAATCTTTGTAGATGAGTGGCTGTGGCTCTCAATGTTGATCAGGGCAAACTGCAACTTTCCTTGCCTTTCCCTAAAGACACAATGATTCCATTTCAAAAGGTACA
Source organism: Gracilinanus agilis (assembly GCF_016433145.1). NCBI lineage: Eukaryota > Metazoa > Chordata > Mammalia > Didelphimorphia > Didelphidae > Gracilinanus > Gracilinanus agilis. The sequence continues at coordinate 296,988,855 of NC_058133.1, read as the reverse complement.
TAATAAGTAGTGACTGAATAATACTATTGTATGGCACCCATGAAAAGACTGAATAGGGATAGCAGTCAAGCCTCAGGGAAAATATTTCTTGAAAAGAAATTTTAAAAAGTTTTCAATCCATTCAACAGACATTTATTATATGTTTTCATTTTTGATAAATATAAATCTCTCTCCATATATGTATATACATACATATATATATATATTTTTTTTTTAAGTACCAACTGGGACTTTTATATATTTTTTATAAAATAATGGAGGTATCTTGGCATAATGAGTAGAGAAAACATTGAAATAGTCAGGCCAATATGGGGTCAGATCCTGCCTCAGATACTTACTGTCAGACTCTAAGCTAATCATTTAATCTCTCTTATTTTTCTTTTCCTAATCTGTAAAATAAGGTACTAATAACATCAGTATCACAGGGTTATTGTAAGGAAATAATTATATATACAATATATACATATATATTATATAAATATGTAATTTTGAAAATATAAATCACTCTCACAGTCACCATGATGTATTCAATAGAGACTTAGCACTGAGGCCAATGAAATCTTGCTTCAATTCTGGAATTGGACTGGTTGTCTTATCAGAACAACCACTTAAATATTCAATATTGCCTGTTCCCTTTAGGCTGGAATTAGTGACTATATTTTTTATATATTTTATATAATTATAAATTTGAATAGTGTAAATTTAAATACATGTGACAACTTCATGTAAATTCATTATTTGTGCTAATCAGAACTTAGTTTTGTAGAAATACTACCAGACATAATTATAATATTCTAAAAACAGAAAAGTCAATAATCTTCAATGGTTCTCAAACTGGAGCTATACATGGACAAAGAAAAATGAAGGGAGTTCAAATATTATAAATATAGCTAGAGGATAACTCCATTGTCACCCCCCCCCTCCTTCCCACAATATAGATTTTGACCCTTTCCAGTGCCTGAGAGTTTCACTAGTTTCTGTTATTGAGGTGATAGAAAGAGTAATACAGCAGAGCAAGAAAGCACATGAAAAAAGAAAAAGGGCAGAGCAAGTAAGAGAAAGGGAAAGGTGATTTTCTTCACTTTGTGAGAAAGAAATACAGACATAGTGACTTGAGAGAAAAGGGTGATTCCTCAATATTCTGAACCTGCCTTCTTCCAAAACTCAGTGGAGATAAAATCTAAAAGAGATATATTGGTTTAATATCATATTTTGCCCTGGAATAGAAAGAATAGACTTTAATCAAAACAAAAATATGATATTTATAGGCAAATTAATTAATAGCAATCTAATGCATTTTTAAATATCTATCAGCCTTATAGAATTTTAGCATTTCTTCAATAATAGGCATTTCTTCATCCAAAAGTAAATTGAAAAATGAATGCCATTAAGAAATACAAATGTATTTGTTTTTTTAATCAGTTTGTTCTCATGTTCAGCTGTGGTTTAGATAAATCATAATCTTTATAGCTAAAATGTACAGTATTCTTACTTTCTCAACTCCCACTCTCTTAGAGTAGGTCTTGACAACTATCATGGAACAAACTGATGAGATGCCATTCAGGTAATCTGCTTTTAGGTGACAGGAAGATGTTAGAGAGTAACAACAGAGAACATACAGAGGAATAAAGCTGACTGGAGGAAGGTGGGAGTGACGTTCAAAAAGCTACAATGTCATCAGAATGAAAAATCCTCTATTTTTCAGAAATACAAAATTATTACCCTCAAAGATTTAGAAGGAACTTGAGAAACTATCAACTCGATTTTACTCATTAGAAAACTGCAACCCATGAAGGAGGTGGCTTGTTCATTTTTCATTTAGGTAAAGATAATCATTTTAAAGTGCTTAATATAATGGCTGGAACATAATAAACACTTTATAAATTATTGGATCACATCAGAGACAGTATTCAGATCTAGATCCTCTGACTCCCATACCACTGTTCTACCATTTTGCCAATCACAGATTTTGATAAAATAAAGCATAGTAATATTACTGAGGGATATTCAATGGTAAAGAATTTCTGCTTTTAGACAAAAACTGTTAAATGAAAAATAATTTCTATAAACTGAATGTTAATACTTCTGTGCATGGGTGAATTGCATCATTTCAATAGATCTGGGCTTTGTTTATTTAAAACTCATTATGAGGGTACTGATCAAATATAGAGGGAGCTCTGATAATTATTTAGTTGGACCCCTCTTAGAGAATCAAAGACGTGAAATTTGAAGTGAGTTTTGAGTTTTCTTTCAAGAAACAATGTCTCTAGAGTAGAGGTCCTTAAATTTATTTTGTGTATCATTGTCCTCTTTGTCCATCTGGTGAAGTCTATAAACCCATTCTCAGAAATGTTTTTTTTTTTTTTTTAGTAATTGATGGAAATTCCAGAAGTTAGTTAAAATAAAAATGTGGCTTTTGTTTTTCTCATCCAAGATTATAGACCCCCTACAATCTAATCATAGACTTCTTGGAGGTCTACAGACTAAGAGACTCTTTTTTAGAATCAGTTGAGTGTATGACTCCTAACTCTGAAGCTTATCCCTTTTGTAGACTTTCTCAAGTCAATTAACCTCTGTTGTCATCATGTTCTTTAGATGTACAATAAAGGGGTTAGAATAGAAAACCTTGAAGTATCTTTCCAGCACTAGAAAACAAACAGCATTAAGGTAGCACTTTAAGACCTAAAAGGCATTCTGTGTGTATTATCTCATTTAACCATTACAACAATCCAGTGAGGCAAGTGCTAATTTTACCTCCATTTCACAGAAGAGATCTTGAGAGTAGTTAAGTGGCTTGTCCAGGGCCATACATGTAAAAAGTGTCTGATACAAGGTTCAGGTTCACTTAATTCTAACATCAAATCCAACACTCTATCGTCAATACTAACCTGACTTCCTATGATCCCTACATTTTATAAACAAAGAGGCTAAGACAGAGACTTTTGTTGGCTTTTCCAAGTCCACCTAGAGTCAGGATTCAAACCCAAGTCCTCTAACTATTAATCCAGTATTCCTTCTGCTATTATTGGCTATTTTCTGTCTGCCATCTTTTGTATATATCACCCAGATAACACCTATACAACAGTTCCTAGACATTTTGGAATAGAAAGAAAATGCATTCCCAATCCTAAAATATTTAGTTTTAATCTTATGTTAGCTTTCCTTTTTTAAGAAAATTCAAATGGGAGACTAATAGAAGAATATCATCATTATCTAATTATAGAATGTATTGATAGGTCATGTAGTTTTAATGGAACTTTGAACATTCATTTTTCACCAACATCAACCTTCTGTCTCTAAAGTCATGCATTATGATCGAAAACATCATTCCTCTTGTCATTATGTAAGATTGATTCTTGTCTGAAGTAGAGGTAACTCCCAGAAACACAATTGATGATATGGCAATTATTTCTAAAAGATGGACACATCAATATCATCCAGGCAGATGTAGCCAGTGTGCAGGGTTGTTGGGGAATTGCTTTCTATCAGAGACTCAAGCACAATGTCATTACAAGAGGAATAAAGGAAAAGAAAAAAATGCTGATTTGACAAATATTTGAATGGCATTTGAAAGAAATTTAAGAATTTGGATCAGTGAAAATATTGAATTTTGTCCTTGATTTGGTAAGTAACAATTTTTAGAGAATAGTCTCAGGTACATAAATGTGACCTCTTCAATTACTCACTCAATGCCATTCCACTTAATTCAAAATATTTTTTGGAAAATTGCCTACCAAAGGATTGTCTACCTGGTACCAATTTTATCTCTAGCTTTTAATTTGCCAGCCACATGGAAAATAGGAATGGCTTTGTCAGTGGTTATAATTACGAAGTTTTTTTTAATCATGTTTTTTAATTTATATTTTGTTGTTATTGTTGTCTGGGGCTGAAGGGTATGTTTGTTTAAATTCACAACTCCACTGGGTTAACCCTAGCAGACAATATCTTAGGTCCAGGCAACATGCGTGATCAAAGGAGCTTTAACTTGCTTCAGTCAGTTTATTCAATTTATATTTCACAGACAAAGTTAAAGGTATTATTTTAATTATAAGTACCAGACTATAAAGGTAGTGTGGTGTAGAGGACAGAGGACCTCATCATAGAGTCAGGGAGACCTGTGTTCAAATTCTGTTATCTATACTTGTCATGAGACTCCGTGATCTCAAGACCGTGGACAAATCCCTTAACCTTCTAGTCTCCCAGACAGCACCATAAGACTCAAAAGTTATAGACAATGAATTATTATTATTCATCAATAGAGGGAATATTTAGATATAGAAGAGGTAGAAATAGAAATATCAATTTATTTATATATCTCATAGACATTACAAAGCAAAAGACTAAAGCATAATTTTTTGACTTTCCTAGTATAATGTGACTTTTGCTAATTACAAATAGACTTAGTCTAACTAAATAATAATTCTGTTTTCTTTCCCATCCCCTTCAACTTGATTTCATTCTACTCACTCAAAGGAATAATACAAATTTAGTCTTATGCTGCTGTTCTCTAATGTGTATAATATGATTTTTTTCACAACAGTAACTTCTATCTGCTATAAGCTTTGTGTGGTATAGAATTTCCTGTTTCTACCATAAGGTTAAGATTAGTTCTATTAAACCTTTTAGCACAAGGGACACTTTAAGAGTTCTTTATCCTCTATAAAAATTCTAAAGAGATTTAATCATGGCCTATGATTCATATTTATAATGTTTTATAGCCCTCATTGAAATCTCCTTCGGTGTCTTTGAGAAGGATTTAGTTTTTTAAAAAATTCTCATTTCTGTGAGGGCATTTCTTGTCAGACCATTATAATCCAAAGTCAATGCTAAGGACAATTATAGTCTCTTAGCACCCTGTGAGTTCACAGGAGAGGGAATTATTTTCATATTGAGAATCAAGGAAAACATATTAGGTGATAGTGTTTTTATAAGTTTTAGCTTCTTCTACTTTGCATATATCATATACATATTGCCCTGGTTATGTTAAAAATGTGGTCTCCCTCTTTCAAGTATAAAATTGTTGCCATCTGGGACTCTGTTTCTTTTATTTTATATTCCAAATTCTTAGCACGGTGCCTTGTACACAGTAGGATTTTAATCAATGCTTGTTGTTTGATCAGTCTTTAACATCTATTTATATTAAGAATGTGTTTCTCTCCCATACCCACTCAAAAAGGATAGATACACAATCTAGGAGTTATGGGGATGATAAAACAAAAAAATGGAGTTCAAAACTGATTAAAATTTAACTGAAAGAAATTAGTATGACAAATTTGGAAATAAAGATAAAACCCTCATTTTAAAAATCACCTAAATATTCTTGTTTTAAAATTTTAAAAAAAGAACAGTTGTCACTGCATTTTAGGACCATCCGTTCATTAGTTTTTTCAACAAATTTTAACAGTTGTTATTCCAGGTACTGTCCTCTTCCATAAATAGCTTAAAATTGAATAGAAGTGAAATATGTATTTTTAAAATACCTAAAATTCCAAGGCAGAATGAGAATGTAAGTGTCAAAAAATGACAGAAAAGGAGAAGTCCAGAGGAGGGAGAATGAAATTCTGACAGGAGTGAAAGGGGAAAGTTGTATAGAGGAGGTTAACTTGAAGATTGGACAGGGTTTCAAAGAATGAAAATCGATAGAAGTGTTTTCAGGTAGAAAGGAAAGCATAAACAAAGTAGGGGAGAAATGGAAAGTATATGTAATGTCAAGGGACAGTAGGGAGCTGTGGAAGGTTTTTGAGCAGAGGAATGACATGATCCAAGAATAACTATGGAAGATTAATCATAATCTTAAGGCTATAAAATGAACAAAAATCCCCTCTGTAACCCATTTGATAACTGGTCATCCAATATTTATTTGAAGACCACTAGTGAAAGGAAACCAACTACCTCTGAGGCTTCCCATTCCATTTTGTGAAATTTTCTAATTGAAACATCAAGCCATAATCTGCTTCTTCACAACTTCTTGCTGTTTCTTCTACCTCTGTCTGGTCTTTCAAGCCAAATAGAACAAATGATGATCCCTCTTCCACATGACAGTCCTTCATATATGTGAAAGTAGTTAGCATTTCCTTCACAAATTCTTCTCTTCTACTGAATCAACATCCTTATTTCATTCACCCAAATCTGCTATAATATAATCTCAGGATTTCTGGCCATCATCAGAAAAATCTCTATGTTAATGTATGGATAATCCAGTGGAATTGCTTGTCAACTCCCAGATGGGGTGGGAGTGGGGGTGGAAGAGGGAAGGGAGACAACATGAATCTTGTATCCATGGAAATAAATTTAAAATTAAATTTAAAATTTAAAAAATTCAATTAAATTAAAAAGAAAGTCAAAAAAAGAAAGCTCTCTAGTTTATTCTAAACTTTATTTCTAAAATCTAAGAAACCTGAACTGAACAAAACACTCCAGATATGATCTGAATAGGCCAAAGCACAGAATGAATATCCCCTTGCTATTGAATGATATTTTTCTCTTTACAAAGCCTTTAATGTATTTTGCTTTCTTGGTTGTGTGGTGCAGAGAAGGGGCATAACTCCATATTTTATTGGTAATTCATATTGAATTTGCAGTCTACCCTTTTCAGGCAAATTATTATCTAGCCAAATCTCTTTAATCTTTTATTAGTGAAATTGAGTTTTTGAACAGAAGTGTAAGATATAAAATTTGTTGTATTATATTTCATTTTCTAAAACTGGGCACAATGTTCTGGTCTATCAAGATATTTTAGATTCTGAATCTGAAATCCATCGTTGTTATTCATCTCTTCTTAGTTCAAATCATCTGGAAATGTGATAACTATGTCTTTAAGTCACGGGTAGATTAAAAGGTTGAAGAGCAGATAACAAGCATCAATCCTTGAGTCTCTCCATTTGAGTGATAATACGACAGAGATATCGTCTCTTTATCTCTAGACATTATGACTCTCTTAATTCAGAATTAAATCATATTAGATTTTCTAACATGTGTATGCATGATGGATTGGAAATACAAGTGATGAATTAAGAGACCAGTGAAGTAGCTGAGGTGGGAGGTCTAGAGCTTGAACTACAGTGACAATATTTGGAATCAAAAGAAGGGGGAATATGCACTATTATTAAATATTTTTGTATTAAATATTTTTCATTCTTACTTTCATTCTTTCTTCTTTTTAAACCCTTACCTTCAATCTAAGAATCTGTACAAGTATTGGTTCGAAGGCAGAAGAGTAGCAAAGAATAGGCAGTTGGGTTAAGTGACTTGCCCAGGGTCATATAGTTAGGAGGTATTAGAGACCAGATCTGAATGCAGGTCCTCCCAACTACAGGCCTGTTTTTCTATCCATTGTGCTATCTAGCTGCCTCTATCTATCAAATATTGATGTCACTTTCTGTAAGTGATAGGATAAAACAATGACATGGCCAATGAAATTAGTTTATAACAGTAAATAAAATAAGATGGTACAAATATAGATATACTAAGAAAGAATACACAAGAGCTCCCATACATGCATAAACTTTGCAATTGATTCATAAATGGGTAGTAGTAAAAAAATGCCATAAAGGACTATAGAATTAATGGGGAGTCAATCCCACTTACTGGGATTGGTTTTTTTACTTAAGTTCCAGTAAAAAAAAAAGAGTATAAGGAAAAGGTGAATTTAATTTTACCTTTTAGCAAGAGAGATTATTTGAAAATTCTGAATGTCATCATTTAAGTATAATATTTTGAATATATGATTCTGCATGTAGTCATTAATTTGTGATATTCAAGATTTTAAATTTCTCTCTTACCAATGGGAAAACTGAGGAAAACTGAAATATTCCCATTTTACCAAATCCTAAATTGTGTATCACTTTGTCATAATCTATTTGGTATAAACTCATCTTATTATTCTAAATTATTTCCCTTAAAAGGAAAATTGCTATTTTTATACTTAGACATCAAGTAGCCATCTCATTTAAAATATCATTAATTTATTTTGGAAGAGTACATATATATGATAATGAATCTGATTTACTCTCTAAAAGGAACCATGGAGAAATGAGTATAAATAACAATTTTAGAAAGTCCACCTTTGTTCATTTCTAAACCTAATATCCCAACGGTGGTCTGAATATAGCAAGTTTTTTTTCAAGAACTTTCGTATCCTTTAGAAGTTTAATATGTTTATTAGAATTCAGAACTTTGTGTTCCTGGTGTTTAGGGGCTGGTGTTACCACTACCGAAAGTCCATAGGGAATGCCTCTCGGATTGTAAAATCATTGAATCACAAATCAAATCAACTCACATTGCTTAGAGCCAATGTAATAATTACAGCATTTCCCAGCAAAGGTTGTAAATTACATTTGCAATCAATTTATTTTGTCTCTTAATTTTTCAGCTACAGTTTTTCAAGTGTAAAATGCCTTTTTCAGAAAGAACAAAGTTAATGACAGAAACACAATGTAGTTAAATTCTTTAAGCTTGTTTCCAAGGTGTTGACATAAGCAGTGCTTTGAAATAAGCATGGACTGAATGACCACAATCAAGAATTCTAACAAATGAATGCAACAGAACAAACAGAACATATTTATATGCAGTAAATGCTTAATAAGTGTGGAGTTGAATTGAATTTTTTTTCCATCCCCAAGCATGATTTCCTGTTTCATAACATCTGATTGAGGGCTAATAAAAAAGAGGAATTGACCTTTGTAGTATGTTGTGACCATGTGCTTTGTGTATGTCCACATGGTTTATTTAGTATAAATGAGGCATATAAAGAGCCTTTAATAGAATCTATGGAATATTGCCTACCCTTCTCTAAAGAGGATTTTAATTCTATCTAGGAAAAGAATAGAAGAGGCCATGAATCTGACCTCTATGTTCTTCTCACAGAGAGAATACCAAATTAGAACTATATTGATATACCTAAAAGGGAAATTAAATTTTCCCCTTAGGTTCAATCTACTACAATCTACTAGTGAAATAGTCACTATTTCACAGAGTCAAGGGTACCTTGAGTTTATATTTGCACCAAAAGCTAGTTTTACAAAAGATCATCACGAATAATGTATAGCAACAACAGAAAGATTATTCAAGCAGAGAGGTAACACAAATCAGAGAATTTGTACAAATTAAAATATGTCAGAAAATACATAATGTGAATAGGTTCTCCTATTGGGAATGAGATACCTCAACTCAGCTGAGAAAGACCTTTATCTCACCCAAGGGAAACACCCCCTGCCCCAATTTAGAAATATTGGGATTAAATCAAGGAGTGTCTAGTTATTTTACTTGTTTGATATTTCCCAAAGAGCCTTCTCTCTCTCTCTCTCTCTCTCTCTCTCTCTCTCTCTCTCTCTCTCTCTCTCTCTCTGTCACTCTCTATCTCTCGCCTGCTCTGTCTGTCTATCTGCCTGTCTGTCTGTCTCTCTCTCTCTCCCTATTGCTCCTTGAAGAGGGTGTGGAACCACACCATATGCCTTGCCTCAAAGTTGAACAAAAAAGTACATCTCTCTTCTTTGAGCTCTCCCACTAGTGCCAACTCTCACATAGCCCAGCAGTGTGAAATAATTATTCTTTCCATCAATGGGAAGGATTTTGATAGGCTTGACCCCAGGGTTGCAGAAATAAACAGTGTAAAAGGTTATGGATTTCACTGAAATAGGGATCTCCCAGGTTCTCAAGGAACTCTATCAAAGCAGGAAGGTTTTGTAACTTATAGGCTTAGAAATCAGCGTAGATAAATGAGAACTGAAATGACTTTCCCAGCATCATGCAGCCAGTATGAATCAGAGGTGATATTTGAGCCTTTGTCTTCTTGGGTTTGGGGTCAACTATCTGTCCCCTGTAGTGAACTGCAGCTTTCACAAAACACAGAAAGATCAACAACATTAGAGGCATGTCCAAAATACCATGAAGAGTCCAATGGCAATATAGCTAATAACACCTAGAGGAGTCAATCAAGGCTTTTGGGAAGAGATCACATTGGTTTGATCTTCAAAGATGACAGGTCCTTCAACGAGTAGAGAGAGTGGAGGAGGATATCCTTAGAAAAAAGAACATTATAAATAAAGGCTTAAATATGGGATAGAACATGTGCTGGTCAAAGGTAGGCACATCCAATATTAAACTACATTTTTGCTAATATATGGTGTATGTGGACAAATTTAATAGTGATAGAAAAGTAAGGTAGCAAAAAATTATGGAGTGCTGTGGAGCTGAGATTTTATTTAATAGTAATAACAATAGTAATAGTTTTCACTTATGGAGTACTTTAATATTTACAAATCTCTTTACATGTGTAATTTTATTTATGCTTACAATGACTATGAAATACATGTTATTATTATCTCTATTTTAGTGTTTAGGAAACTGAGACAGGCAGGGATTAAATGACTTTGCTCAGGGTCACACAGCCAGTGTCTAAGTTTATAGACTATTTTCAAATTCAAGTCTCCCTGGTTCTAAGACTAGCACACAATTCACCAAGAAGAAACTTGTTGGGTTTTACCAGAAGAATTAGATAATCTGGTCTATGAAAAGAAATGTTTATCTACCAGCATTGCATTAAATATATAGATAAAAGGGTCATACACAGATCTAAAGTTGGAAATGAATTTCTAATTGTCAGAGACAAAGTATTTCATTTTGTAATCATGCAAATTTGAGAAAAATTCAGAGACCAATTAACTAGCCTATACAATAAGTGATAGAGACAATTTTTGTACCAAAGTCCTTTGACTACAAATTCATGGTTTTTTCATTGTATCATGTTGTGTACAAGCACAGAGTATTGTAGAACCCTGAAGCCCTTTTAAGAAACTCCCACAGACAACTAGGCAGTAAATGAGAATATGGAAATGGCAAATAAAAGAAATGTTATGTACATAGAATCCCCCAGCCTTAGACTTTGAGAGGAAAGAAAATGGAAAGAGTCAAAGATAACAACAAAGTTTCATAATTGGTAGATGAGATAAATGTTGCTGTCACTAAAAGAGTGAAGTCAAAAAGAACAGGTTTCAGTAGCCAGAGAAAAAAATCACATTTGAACATGTAGGATTTGAATTATTTCAGGAATATTTAGGAAGAGAGTACCCTAGGGGCAACTGGAAATACACACACACACACACACACACACATATATCCCTTCCACATCATGACTTTTCTCATTTGGGTTTCAACATATCTTGACTCAACATAAGAAATTAAAAGGGAATTTGGCAGAAGTTTTGTAGAAGCCACATACCATATGTGAAAACCAACAGATAATGCAGAAAAAAGGTTTAGAAATTCAGAAATGCAAATTTTACAGTAAGGTACTATAAACACCCCATAAAAAAAGAAAAAAAATGATTTCATTCATTCAAAGGTAGGGTTAAAAATTGTATGTAGTTTTTACAGATGTCCAGGGGTGCCATGGCCCTTACCACTTAGATGTGGAAGGGATACCTCTATATGTTTCTGGTTCTGAATAAAGGGCTCTTAGGAGCAATAGCAGTGAATGAGATTGTTGTTGGAAAATAGAGGCAGGAAGGTCTCAAAGACAGAATTTTGGGTCTTGTGAAAAAAAAAAGAAGCATAATCCCCTAGACAGACAGAAGGAGGTAGTTTGAGAGGAAAGAGAATCAATAGAGTATTATAACTTTAAAGCTAGTTGATGGAGGAAATAACAATGATGAGCTATTTGATAGCATCAATGCTTCTGAAGAATTAGAAAAAAAATTTTGATTACTTAAAAAAGGGCTATGCACTTTGATGTTTATGTAGCTGCTGGTGGTTTTTGAAAGATCTGTTTCGGAAGAGAAATGGATATTATTCAATAATATCAGTAGAAGAGAGTGTACACATAAATGCCAAATTACAAGGAGTTTAAGGGAGCATAGAATCGAAGAATGAAGACCATCATGGAAGGTATTAATTTCAAAAGAAAGCATCCAAGAATATACTTATACATATACTTACTTTTCCATCTATAAAATCTTTTTAAGGATTGCCAATATGCACATTGAAGGTCTACTCGATGAAAAAGTTTTTTATAAATCATTCCCTACAATTGAATACATTTTCAAATTCAAACAAAAGCCTAAAATATGTAGAGAATAAGAGATCTCACTCTGATTATTTAGTTATTTTATTACATAAACAACAAAAAAAAGCATTTGGCATATTAGGAAAAAAACAGAGGTAAATATTCTCCTCCAAGAAATTGTCTCTAATTGCCAGCTTTATAGATATGTAGAGTTTTTCAAATAGGAGAACTATATGCATTTTCCAGGATTCAACACAATTGGCTGGATAGTGCATTTAGTGATTACATCAGTAGACAGATCTTGAATAGACAGTGAAGACTGACAATTCGCAAGACCTAGGACTGCAATATACATTTTGTATTATATCCAGGAATTTTTAGCTGTCATCTTCCAAATAAATTAATTCTTAAAAATCATCTAGAGGATGTAAGCCTAGAAACCACCATAGGTATCATTTAGTTTCTAGAGGAACACAATATCTACAAATCACCTTTAGATGTCCACCTTATATACATATGGACATCATCTTTGGCGGTGTCAGTGTAGACGTATAATTCCCTGTTTTAGGTCACAACTCTGACTTTTAAAATTTCTGCTCCCCCCCATATAGATATCAACATTGAGTTCCTCTAGACACTTTTTTTTCAGATATTATTGTGATAATAATTACATAAAGTCTTAGAATGCTAAGAATTTCCTCAGTGACACACACTGGAAAAATTAAGTAGAAGAAAAATATCAGTTATCTTGACTATAAAATACATCTGGCTGGGTGTTCTACTCAGTAGACATATCTTTCACAGACCCTGAAGACTGACAATGTATTGGGCCTAGGATTACAATACACATTTTATTTTATATCATATCCAGAAATTTCTTGCTGTTGTTTTCAATAAGTTCATCCACAGGATCATATAGAAGATATAGAACTGAAAACCACCATAGGTATCATCTACTCTATTGTTTATAAACAATTTGTTATGTGACCTGACCAAGATAGCCATAAATGGCAAAGCCAGAATCCTCAGACACATCATTCCAAATCATGCTTTTTTATTGTATACCACATTGCCTTTATGAACATTCTCTCAATGAAGGACTATGACTATGAACCCTGAAATATTAAAGACTCAAAAGAATCAAATTTGTGGATGACTCAAAGCAAATATCCATTGTGGGGGCATTCATCAGTTCAGTTGTTGTTATTCAGATGTTTTTCAGTCATCTAACTCTTTGTGACACCACTTTGGAGTTTTCTTAGAAGAAATACTATAGAGGTTTGCCATTTCCTTCTCTAGGTCATTTAACAGATAAGGAAACTGAGGCCAACTAGGCAATGTGACTTGCCCAAGGTCACACAACTTTTAAGTGTCTGGGACCAGATTTGAACTCATGAAGATGTCTTCCACACTCCCGACAGGGCACTCTCTCCACTGTGCCACCTAGGTGCTCCATATTTTATTACCAGAGATAAAATTGACAAGAAAATGGCATAAAAAGTAGTTTATAAATGAAGAAAGAAATTGGGTCTTACATGTAGAAAAGCTAGCATGTAGATAGGTTAAGACTGGTATCCAAAAACTATGAAAAAGATTAGAGAAAGAACTCTAGCACATTGAGTGCTACAGAAAGTAGGATATATGGAAAGGCATGGAAAAGAATAACTAATGTGAATATGTGTTGATGGTGGATTGAAGGAAGAACGAAGGCTGATTATGTCACAATCATTAAAATATTAAAGCATATTATAAAACTTGTTGCAAATATAACAAAAATATTTTGTGTATCATTTTGCTAAGTATCTAAAATTTCACTGTTTCATAAGTACACATTTGATCATGTTCTGAAGTTCAGGGGCTCCTCATTGGCTTTAAGACAAAATACATTCTGCTCTCTTTGGCATTTAAAGCCCATTTTAATAAAATTCCAGCATATCTTTCCAGTTTTATTGCACATTATTTTTCATCCAATGGTCTAGACTCTAGTCAAAGGTAACTTTCTTGATCTCTTGAAAAGATCCCATTTCTCACTTCTGTGTCTTTGCATAGTCCATTCTTATTTCCTAACAAGCTCTCCTTCTTTACTTCTATCTCTTAATTCCTTTTAAGGCTCATTTTAAATGTTAGTTTCTTCAAGAATCTTTTTTCGCATTCCCCCAATTCTTAGTAACCTTAGTTAGTACTAATCACAATGTAATTATTTCAAGTATATTCTATATTTATCTGAGAACATGTCAGATATCTTTAGTGGAATATAAGCTTCTTGAGGAAAGGCACTACTTCACTTTTGGATTTTTATACTTAGTGAAGAAATAAGGAAACATTGAAATTTCCCACATAGCTACTCCTGATAATTAAAAAAATAACAAATATATACATAACTATAAATTAGAACACATAATTGAATTTAAGACAGTTATCTGTATGAACATTAAAAAGCATAAACCTTAAATATAATCTAGTAAATTTGTTCTTATCCATATGGGTATTCCCCACAGTGATGGAGATAATAGCCCATCTTTCCCTGATCTTTTTGTGAACATCTCATTCATGTTGTCACATAAATTCATCACAAGGGGTCTGCTCAAATCTTTGAGGGCCTTTTTGATTTTCTTTTTCCCACTGCATGGATAATCTTAGAACAGGTCTATTATCCATCAACTGTCCTTCATTATGACTACATGAACCAACCCATTTCCTTTCTAGTCACATTTATTCTAAATGTATCATTTATCTATGCTTCTACTGCCTAAATCATTTAAGATGTGTTGTAGCCTTACCATACCCCTCTCCAATACCTACTAAGATGTCCTTTACTTAAAAATTTTTGGAGACAGTAGAATTTCATGTTATAGACATTTACAATATCAACAAAAGTACAGTGATGTTAAGAAAATGAGACTATTTTAAAGGAATTCTAAATTTTTTTGGAGAACAGTGCAAAGTCACTATTCTGTTCATCTTCTTTTGAATTTAAAGGTCAAGATACTTCAAATTTTAATCCTATTTCAAATGCATCTGTCAGTAGACAAGCTCTGTTACTCGCTGAACATATAATGGCTAAGACCCAATAAATATTCTTCATCCACTTGATTTTTCCTAGCTGGATAGTCACAAGGCAAAAATTAGAATAAGAATTACATATGACATAAATTGTATTATACAAATTATAATTAAAAACAAAAATTAGAATGATCCTGAAAAGAATTTATCATCTCCTTATAAATTATAAAAATATAGAAGAGACAATGAAAATCATTTAATTTTACTTCTAGACATAACTTTAAAATCATTTCGATTTTATGAGTGTGAAACAACATGGTATAAAGTTAAATAATTTGAATAAGGATGCATAGATTCTTAGTAATCAAAATTCTTAGTATCAAAAAAACTCATATAATAGTATCATAGATCTAGAGCTAGAAGAGACTCCAGAGATCATGTATTTTTTTTAAATATAGTTGAGGAAATAAAGTGCCATAATTCCACAAGTGCCAAAGGGAAGAATTTGAACTTCTTACTCTGGAGTCAAAGTTCTTTTATTTGTTTAACAGACTGTCTTTAGATTCCTGTGCATTTGAATCTGCATTTTGCAAACATTGCACTTCACCTTATGATTAGTAATATGAATTTGTTATAAATAAATGGAAATCACTAAAGTTTTATAATTAAAACAATATGTTTCATAATTAAAATAAGCAAGTGGAGCAATACAGATTAGCTTTGCTAATCTTTGGAAAGTCCAAATTTAAATAACAGAAGGAAAGTAATTATAAAAACTGTTTCTCTCATTTACTCTTTTTGTATTTAATTTGAAGAAATTGTTAGAATCACAAATTAAATGACAGAAGACACTTCACAGTTTATCTAGTCCTACATTATCATTTAATAAGTGGGAAAACTGAAAAAAAAAGAGATAAAGCAATTTTCCCAGTGTCACAGATATATTAATAAATGGAAGAATTGTCATTTGAACCTGAATCTACAGGCTCTAAATTCTATACTCCATCTACTTTACATATGGGTTGCTCTTTTGTGGTTACTTTTTTGAGTATTTTGTAACAGAAACATGCTGCTGTTTTCTTTATCTAAGACAATAAGAAATCATAGCAACCAAGAGGAGAATAGCAAAAAGCGGAATAGTTGATAGATAAGTCTTGGTAGAGTCAGTGCATAATTTTATAACTGAATGGCATTTATTATAGACAAGGTCATTTAGAAAAGTTATTTTCAAATGTCCATTAGAACAAGAATTTTCAAAATCCTTTCACTCTGACAATATTTTCTTTTTTTTTTAGTTCTTTTTATCTTTTTTCTTTTTTTTCAATTTGCATGTAGCAAAAAAATTTTCAACAACCGTTTTCTGACATTCTGTGATCCAGATTTTTTTCTATTAGTTCTGTCAGGCAATACATATTTATATATTCCCCCATATTCTGAAAGAGACTTATATTGTACATACAAAAAATTCAGGAAGGAAATAAAATAATAAATTTATGCTTCAGTCTGCATTCATACTCTGACCTCTTCTTTCTATGGCTTTGGATAGTATTTTTCATCATAAGTCCCTTGTGCTTATTTTGGATCCTTATATTGCAGATTATAGTTTAATTCTTCTTATTTGATAATCATGAAGTATTTCCATTACTGCTTACAGTGTTCTTTTGGTTTTGCTTACTTCACTCTGCATAAGTTCATATAAGCCCATATTTTTTCTGAAAACCATCTGATTTGTTATTTCATATGACACAATAATATTCCATTACAATCAAATACCACTTGATCAGTCATTCTCCAACTGATGGAAATATTCTTATTTTTCTAATTCCTTGCCACTATAAAAATAACTGTATATATATATATATATGTGTGTATATATATATATATATATGTATTTTCTCTTTTTCTTTGATTTCTTTGTAATACAGACCTGTTAGTGGTGTTGCTTGGTCAAAGAGTATCAATAATTTTATGACCCTTTGGGCATGATTCCAGATTGTTTGCTAGGATGATTGAATTAGTTCACAGCTCCAAGTGTATTAAGTGTCCCAATATTCCCACATCCCCTCCAACATTTTTTGTCTTCCTTTATATCATATTAGTCAATATGATAGGTACGAAGTGGTATCTCAGAGTTGTTTAAATTTGTATTTCAATAATCAGCTTTTTGTAAGTCTATTGAGCTAATCCTATGGTGTCTATTAGTGTTGTTATCGATATGGTCAATTATGATGATAATTTTTCTGATTATATTTTCTTAGGAAATAACACTGCATTTTTTATATTATGCTCTAAAGATTAACATGCATATAGGTGGATATATAAACATTTTCCAATTAATCTTCATATTCTAGATCCATTTTTTTCTTTTTTAATTATTTTTTTCAAGATAACATATCAATACAATTTTCATAAACATTTTTACCATTTCACAATCCATTTTCTTTTCCTCTCTCTCTCTGATACAGCAGATAATATAGTATAAGTTTTACACATAATATCATGCAATACATTTTCCCATATTCATCATGTTATGAAAAAAGACACATTAAAAAGTAGAGAAAAAGTCAAGAAAGAAATAAAGTAAAGAAAGGTATGCTTCAATCTGCATTCCGACTGGATCAGTTCCATCTATGGCAGTAAAAGTCCTTCTTTATCATGAGCCCTTTGGAATAGATTTGGATCCTTGCTTTTAAATCTGTTATTTTCTAATTCATTAGCTCTGAGTAATTGTCTAAAGATAAGCACCCACAAATACACACACACACAACACAAGTTATTGTGAAATTATTTGAAATTAATTTTTAAAAATTCAACCAAACATTCAGCTTAGTTTAGCATACTTATGTTAATAGTCTATTATAATCAAGAGAAGTAGTTAATGAAGAGACTATCTCAGATTTAGGAAGATTTGGGTTTAATTCTTATCTTTGATGGTCACTACTTATCATTTCAGGATAATCTCCACAACTAAAATTAAAAACATGGGCTTATACAAATTTATAGAGAATGTTCTACATTGGGAGTTCCTTATACAAGTAAAAGTGCCTGTCCAAATGCTGCATTCTCTATCCTTACCCCTTAATATAATTGTTCAAAGTTGTTTGTTTGTTTGTTTGTTTGAACATCTTTTATTCCAAGTACCTCAAATGGGATTATCATCACTTCCAATTTCCACACTACGAAACTGAAAGCACAAAACTTGTAAGCCATTTAGTGACTGCCAAACAGTCAATTCACAAAATCAGGAACAAGAGTTAGAAGTGTTAACACAGTCTTCAGATTTCTAGAGACTATTCCCTTTCTAGGAAATGATTTGAATGAAGACTTTCTCCCTCTCTTTTTTATATATCGCAACAGAGAACATATGTTGATTATCAAACATCACAATTATGGCTCAGGCTTTTATTAACCATGGAGCTTCAGCCACAAAATAGTCCTAATTAGTCAACTTAGCTTCTACAGGGGAAAAAAACAAATCTATCTAATACAGAAATAAATGATTTTAATCCAATTTTATAACCAAAGTAGAATACCTAGAATACATATGCTGAGCAATGGAGAAAAAAGGCGGGGGGAGGATATTATAGTGACTTCAGTAAACTTATACTACATGTATATAATATATATGTGTGCACATTTATACATATTTTATTTATTTATTAAGAAATATGTTTTGACAGTTCCCATCCAACTCTTTTTTATTCTTGACTTGTGATTTTATTTTGATGACAAACTTTCCCAGTGACAAAAGTTCCTCCAACAATGTGACCCAGGAACTGTTGTGCAATTTAGAAGCTTGGACTTACTTTATACACTGAGTGGTTAAATAATTGGGTCACATGTCCAGTATGTGTCAGAAGTAGACCTTGAACTCGGGTCTTCCTAGAATTAATGCCAATTCTTTATCCATTTTTCAATGGTGACTTGTGGGATAGTTAACATATTGTATAATGTTAAGGTGCATACCACATAGAGTTTTCATAAATTAAATTTAAGTTATCTATTGTATACCTCACTCACAAATCCCAAACTATGCTACTACTAGTTCCTACTATGACTGTTATCACAAAGTCAAAAGGCTAGAAAAACACAGGAGGGAATCCTTAGGCATCATCCAAAAATCTCATTTTTTTCCATATGAAACATAGGTCAAATATGCAAAGTTGTAATTCTGAGCACTATTATTCAAAATAAGTTTGAAGTATGCCTTCTATCTCATTCAATCCTGAAAGCAAGGCTCACACAGCTCTGATCCCAGGACCTGTCAGCAAACACAGCAGTAACCAATTTGCTTTTCTGCATGTGTGTCATTGGAATAGTGCATAAGTAATTGCAATCCTGCTCTTTGTGCTGAACGGATGTTCTGACCTTGTTTTGTCATCAGTGGCAACACAAAGAGACTGAGCAGCTTTCTGAGAGAAGAGCTGGGTAAACACTGCCTCCTGTTAGAATCCAGCAGGAAAATAATAAGACAGCAATTTTAGATGTCATAGAAGCCAATGGCACACAGGATGAGATACGTTTTCTTTACCTAGCTTAGAACATAAAGGATAGACATTTTTAGCCTTTTGGATCCCTGAGAAAGATGCTTGAAACACTGAGCATTGTTTAAGGCTCATAAAGAGCAATGATAAATCAGTAAATTAGCTAATGATTGCCTCTGGTGGTGTTACATGATGAAAAACAAATGAGGAAAGGTACTCAAGCATTGCACTTGGAAGCAACTGAAAAAATTAAATTCCATTTCCATAAAAAAATACTGTTACAGAGAAGTTCCTGAAGATTCTACCTTGGTAGTAGAACAATTACTGAAATTGATCATTTTCTGTGATAAATGTGCTTACATCAGATGGACTTTTCACTTGGAACCATTGTCTATGACTCATAAGGTTCCCAAAAAGACATAATCATATAGTTTTTTGGAAACATAGCATGGAAACTTTTACTTTCCAATAGAGTTGATAGTTGGCAAACTCCTTCATTTAATGTGATCAGATCGACTGGGGAATGGCTGAACAATTTGTGGTATCTGTTGGTGATGGAATACTATTGTGCTCAAAAGAATAAAGAACTGGAGGAATTCCATGCAAACTGGATCGATCTCCAGAAATTGATGCAGAGTGAAAGGAGCAGATCCAGGAGAACATTGTACATGGAGACGGATACACTGTGGTAAAAATCGAATGTAATGGACTTCTCTACTAGCAGCAATGTAAGGATCCAAAGCAAGGCTGAGAGACTTATGAGAAAGAAAACTAGCTACATTCAGAGGAAGAACTGTGGAAGGAGAAACACAGAAGAAAAACATCTGCTTGAACACATGGGCTGTTGGGGATATTATTGGAGATGTAGACACTAAACAATAACTCTAGTCCAACTATCAATAATATGGAATTCGGTCTTAATCAATGATACACGTAAAACCCAGTGGAATTGTGCATCAGCTAAGGGGGGATAGGGGGATTTGGGGAGAGAGAAAGAACATGAAATATGTAACTAGGGGAAAATATTCAAAATTAAAAATTAAAAAATAAAAAAAATAAAGTGATCAGAAATTTGTCACATACAAATGGGGACCGTATTTATTATATTATGGGGACTGTAAATATTTAGTCATGATGAAGCTGAAAACATCACATCTTCTCTAATTAAAATTGATTTTCTTGAAACTGTGTTTTTCTATGATTACTTTTTTATGTCTTTTTGAAATTTTATTTCAAAAGCTTAGATAAAATTACCTTTATTCAGTCATTAAAGAACACGATATAGAGGAAATAGCATTGGCCCTGAAGTCAGAGAACTTGTGTTCAAATCCAAACTCTTGTAATATGCATGCCCAAAGACCAAGACTAGCTCCTGGTCTGAACTTATAAGCATTTTTCTCTAATCACTAACTCTCACAACTCACATCTCAAAAAACAATCATAGTTTCTTAATTTGCCTGGGTCTCCCATGGAGCATGCTGGTGGAGGAGTATATTAGACTTGTGTTGGAGTGTAGGAAGGAGCCCCCATAATGGTAGCCAATAGATTAGCAAGCTAAGTACCTCTCTACCTCTCTCCTACTTTTCCTTCTTTTTACTACTACTACTACTTTTGATTTAATAAAGTTATTAAGGTACAGCCAGACTCATAATTTTAAATATTACACTCTTACTGTCTATTTATGTCCATGTGAAAGATATTTCACACTTCTGGGCTTCAGTTTTCTTATATTCATTCCCCAAAATGAGGAGATTGGATGAGATGGACTTCAAGGCACAGTTGAAGCCTTAAAAAATTCATTGTTTCTGAAGTCAGATGATTTAGTTTCAAATCTCACCCATATACCATATACATGATACCATGGACAAGTTACTTATATGAAGATAGTCTTAATTCTCCCCTTGTCTATTTTTAGCTAAACAATTCAAGAACTTAAAGTACCCCTACTTGACACTGAGTTCCAAAGTCACTTACTAGACTAAGCTGACACCTCCAAAGGTCATTACTCACCCCCTAATCTCCCCACTCCTCCCACCATCCTCACCCCACCCTCAGCAGTGCTAGGCACATTGAAAGACTGTGATTGGTTCCCATAAAGTGAGGGAACAACAAAGAAGTGACATCAAGAAAACTGCTTTAAAAATGCTAGCTTGAGGATTCCGTCTCTCTCTCTCTCTGCATTGGTGAGCCAGACTGGAAGAGGAGACTCTTTCCTTGGATCCTGAGTCTACTTGAGGTGGTGAGTTGAGTGATTCCTTCCTTGGTTCTTCTGTGAGGAGACCCTCTCTACTTGTTGGAGCTTTGGTGGGACACTCCCTTCAGCATGAGTTCTGGTGAGAATCTTGTTGGTCTTAACCTTGTTCTTCAGCATCTCCTGACTCTTCAGATTTTGGCTTCCTAATTAGGACTTTGGATTCTGGTGAGGTTTGCTTTCAGATTTGCATTTGAGATCTGGAGACATTAGGATTAAACTTAGGGTATTTTGGAGTTAGGCAGTACTTGCTGTCTCTTTATTTACATTTTTTCCACTTTCACTCTTTCCACCTATTTGTAAATAAAGCTGTTAAAAGTCATTTTGACTTAAGCTGTAATCTTTTTAAATCAGTGACTGCAATATTACTTTAGAATTCTCATATTTAGCATAAAACCTAAATTTAATTCTTACACTTAAGATCCCTGGACCTCAATCATGTCTAAAATGAGGGGTTTGGGGAAGGTCAACAATGATATCTGCATTCTCTTCTATATTTTACACACATAATCACACTCTTGTATAATCATACAAAAAATACTTCATATTGGTCATTATTATAAGAGAATTTTCATATAAACCCAAAAACCAAAAATAAAATCTAAAATAATGAGAAAAATTATATGCTTTGATCCAACTCATCCTTCTCTGAAGGTGAATTACATTATCTGTGATATGTCCTTCAGAACTGTCCTAGATTTATGTATTGTTGAGAGTAGTTAAGTTGATCATCATACAATATTGCTGTTACTGTGTTCAATGTTTTCCTGGTTCTGTTTATTTCACTCACCATAAGTTCATATATATGTTTCCATCTCTTTCTGAGATTATCTTGTTCATCATTTTCTATAGCACAATAGTATTCTATCACTATCATATACCACATTTTATTCAGCCATCCCCCAATTGATGCACATCCTCTCCAATGAAATAGTTTTTCCCACATCTTTAGGAGAGATAATTTACCCCAGTCTACCTTTCCCTTTCCTTTTCTCTCAGTGAAACTCTCTTTTTTCACACCTTGGTTTTGTTTTTTTTTTTTTTTTTTTTTTTTTTTTGCAAATCGTGACATCCTAATCAGCTTATTCTCAAATCCCCAGTCTATGTATACTCCTTTTAATTGCTCTAATACTGATAAAATTTTTTAAAAGTTGCAACTATCACTTTCCATGTACAAATATAAACAGTTTGACCTTATAGAATCCCTTAAATATTCTTTCTTATTTACCTTTTTAGACTTCTTTTGAATCTTTTGTATTTGAATACCAAACTTTCTGTTTAGGTCCGGTCTTTTCATTAGGAATTCTTGGAAATCTTCTATTTTATTAAGTTATCATTTTTCCCCTTAAAGAATATACTTAGTTTTGCTATGTAGGTGATTCTGCCTTATAACATAGCTCTTTTGCTTTCCAGAATACCACATTCCATATCTTCTGATGCTTTAATATAGGAGCTGCTAAGTCCTGTGTAATTCTGACTGTGGTTCCATGATATTTTGAATTGTTTCTTTCTGACTTCTTTTAATATATATATATATATATATATATATATATATATATATATATATATTCTTACTCAGGGTGCTCTTGAATTTGGCTATAATATTCCTGGGATTTAATTCAGGAAGTAACTGATATATTCTTTCAATTTCTATTTTGTCCTATTGTTCAAAAATATCAGGGCAATTATCTTCAATAATTTCTTGTAATATGAGTTCTATGCAATTTTTATCATGTTTTTCAGGTTATCTAATACTAGTCTCTCCTGAATATATTTTCCAGGTCAGTTGTTTTTTTTTCATTGAGATAGTTCATATGTTATTCTACTTTTTCATTCTTTAGATTTCATTGTATTCTTCTTGATATCTCATGAAGTCAGCTTCTACTTGAATAATTCTAGTTAAGGAATTGTTTTCTTCAATGAGCTTTCTAACCTCCTTTTCTACTTTATCAATCCTACTTTTTAAGAAACTCTTTTCTTCTTTTCATTGGTTTCATTTCTCTCCCATTTTTCCTCTGATTCTCTTAATTTATTTTTCAAATCCTTGTTGAGTTCTTTCAGAGCCCAAGACAAATTCATATTTGTCTTTGAAGTTTCATATGTAGCCACTTTACTCTTACTGTTCCCTTCAGAGTCTATGCCTTGCTTTTCTTTGTCTACATAAAATTTTTCTATAGTTAAGCGTGTATTATCTTTTTTTTTATTTGCTCATTTGCCCAACCTTTTTCTTGTCTTTCACTTTTACCTTTAAGGATTTGTTTGTTTCTTGTTGCTTTTTTACCATTTTTCACTTCATCACCTTTATGATTTATTTCTTTTTCTTGTTTAAGTTACATGAGTCTTTTTTCACAACATGATAAATATGGAACTATGTTTTATATGATAATGTAGGTAAAACCTATGTCATATTGTCTGCCTTCTTGGGGATGGTGGGTGGTAGAAGGGAAGGAGAAAACAAGGATTGTAAAATGTCAGAAAATTAATATTTAAAATTGTATCAACATTTCATCTGGAAAAAATAAAAAATAAAAAATATATACACACCTATTTACATAGACAGATTGACAGAAAGAATAACCTGTTCCCAGGGTAGATGGGACTTAGTGTTAAATTTCAGTTTTTTCTTGCTACTAACCTTGGCTCTATTTTTGGGTTTCTGCAAGTTTCAGTTCTTCCAAATTGGTATAATGATCTATCATCTGGAAACTCTTTAGTTCCCACTATTGATTCAAACTCCCTCTAGACAGTTGATGATTTGCAGTGCTCAGGGTACTGTGGACTACTCCCTTGCCCTGGGGTTTGGGAGCTCCACCTTCAGCTTTGGCAGGGGCTCTGGACCTCACTCTGAGTTTACACAGGTCAGGAGTACTGATGACTGCCTTGTACTGAGGTTCAGGTCCTCACTAAAGACTTGTCTTGGGGTTCTGGGCTTCATTCTGGGCTTACACAAATCAGGTGTACTGTCAGTAGCTCTGGGCTGGTTTTTAGGTCCTCATTGTTGGCTTGGGTAAGGGCTCTGGGTAAAACCTTTGAGTCAGACAGTCAGAAAAACACAGTCTGTTTTGTGATGAGGTTTGGGGGTCTTAGTTTGGGCCTAAGCAGGAGTTCAGAGTTTCACTCTGGGGCTGGACCAACAGCCAGGCACACCATGAACTAGTTGCCCAGTGATAGAACTTTGAGCCTTACTGCAGACTTGAGCTGGAGCTTGGACCTGTAAGGGGTATGTGTATGTGGTGGCACTTCTGCTGACTTAGGCTGGGTTTCAGGGTCTCAAAATTTGTTTAGGCCCAGGTTCAGAACCTGAAACAGTAGGTGTGGGTTGGAATGGGTTTACTGTGGGCTTGAGCCAGTACGCTTGGTGCAGACTTGCTGGGAGGTGCCAGGTCCTCTCACCCCAGGGAACCAGATCCTCTCTGCCTGCCTTTCAAGTTGCTTAATGTAGGAAAGTTGTTTCAGTCCATCCACTTTCTTGGTTATTTCACTCTAATATTCATTTTGAAGTATGATTTTAATTTTGGTTGGAGAGGATTTTCAGAGTGCTTCCCCAGCTTCTACTCTGCCATCTTGGCTCTTGGGACTGAGAATTTCTTTGAATATCATAAGAAATTCTAGATAGTTTCCCTTGTGTTACAGAATAACTAAGAAAGGAATTTTGTCTTGTCATGAAGTTAAGATTTCTTTTCATGAAATATAAATTTCTCTAATCTCATACACTGCCAATATCTATCCATTCATCTATTTGTCTGTCTGTTTATCTATCTATCTATTTGTCTGTCTGTCTGTCTGTCTATCTATCTGTCTGTTGGTCTGTCTCTTTGTCTGTCCATCTATCTATCTGTTTTTATGTGTCTATATATTAATCTATCACATACTTATATCTGCCTGTCTATCCTCTATCTAGACTTACATAAACATATACATATATATTTATATGCACATATAAATATGTATGTACATACATTATACATTATATATAATTATATGTAAATATTAACAAATATTAATAAATTATTAATATATGGTCTATACACATACATGCATGCACATATATGGGGATAATAAGAGAAGCCACAATTCACTATATAATCAAATGAGACAATCTCATGAGGTTACTCATTTATTTTTAGACTTTAATATCTTCATTTGAAGAATCTTTTCAAGGATTATGGGTTTAGGGAACAATCAGCATAGCCTAGTGACTAAAAGAGATAGCGATAGCATAAGGTCTTGGCTTCAAGTCATGCTAGTAAAAAAAAATAGTCTTAGGGAATTTCCATAGGTGTTTGGAAATTGTATGACTTGCCCATTGTAGCACATATTTCTAAGGTGCAGATGAGTTGTTCATCTATATAGGGAGTTTTTGCACCAAGATTTCACCATAGCCGTGAAATAATAGATCTAGATGAAAACAAAACCAGACAAACAGGTGGAAAAATATCTTTCCCTCTCACTATGGATGTAGCATCTAAATAGCCCTTTTCATAGTATAAAATGTCCATTCTAATAGCTTGGATGCTGTACTGAAGATTCACCATGGTCCACAGCTGTGGAATAAGTCAACAATTATATCTCAGTCATTACCATATGCCACTACACATGGCACTTTGGCTGAGAAAAGTCTTTCCCCTCTGTTTGAGCGGGCACATTCGTTGTTTTCTGTCACTATTGAGGCATTCTCTTAATCTATAGCCCAGGACCTTGAGGAGAAAGTCAGCTCCGGGTAAGCTTTGTGTGTCTCTGTCTCCTTGTTCTAAAGCACCTTGCCAGAATGGAATTGAAAGTCATGATTTTTTCAGATTTTTGATGCAAGGCCATATCTTTGAGATTATCATCAGGATAACTAACAAGTGGAACTGTTTCCCAGAAAGATCATATTTTCTATCAAGTCTAGATTTTGACCATGTATACACAATGTATTTTATTGTAAAGAGAGGAACAGCTAGTATTTTAATGTTTTAATAAAACTCAACCCCAAAGCTGTCAGCAAAGGTAATATGTAGTGTGATGTAGTACAGTCTTGGGAAATATGAACTGGGATGTGCAAGTAATGAAACTAAATCAGTTTTATATTAGTCTGTTTTATAAGATCAAAAGCCATGGTATTTAACCATGTCAGAAAATAGGAGACCATGTAAACCTTCCCCATGGCTGACAAATCAGATCATAAGTATTAACACAAACCAAAGGGTATATTTTTCTATAGTCAAAGCTAATATCCTTTTAAAGACATACATATTGTATTCGTTTTGTACCAAAATCATTTGCTGCTTAAAGTGGAGATTTATTTTGAAAATTCACCCTTTTGTGGGTCTTGTGGAGTTTGTTCTAAACAATTTTTTTTGTTTCTTGTTGTGGAAGGCATTCTATATGAATGCTGTTGACTGAGGCTATCTGTAAGCCTGACTACTTGTTTTGCTACGGGTGTAATGGTATGATATTGATTGCTTTTCCTAACAGAAAGAAAAACAAGTTTCATTTAGACATTAATGCCAGAACAATGAGTGGATTATTTTTCTAAGATGAATTTGTGTGCCAATGGAGAGAAAATGGAGAAAATATTCACTTGTATAAAAGGCCATCCCTTTTTACTTCATAAGATTATGCTTTTCATTGAGCATTTCTCAGAACTCAGGAGGGGGGAAAACAGGTTCCAAATGACTAACTTAAAATTTGTGATGATTCATTTGGAGGTTAGGCTAGAGTTTACCTTTGCATTCTTAATGAGGAATGCATTTGTTATGAAATTATGGTAGGACCATAAACAAGATGGCACAGGGGAATTTTTCAACTACTGAAGAGAATGAGCAGTTTTTAAGTCTCCTTATCAGCATATGAGGAATGACAATAAAATGATCAGAGTATAAGATATGACTATAAAACTGCCTTTACTTGCAGTGGTCCCCCATTGTCAGAGCATGTGGCTGCAACTTAAAAGAGCTTTGAAGAAGATTAGCAGTCAATGCTTAAAGAAACAGATCCTTTTATTTGTTGTATATGTAGAAACACTAAAAGGAAAGATTACAGTTCTAAACTTCAATTAATAAAAGCAGGGAGCAGGGACAAGGAAAGGGTAATAAGGCAGCACAGTGAGCCCTGAGATGGACAGCTCAAGACTAGGGCATCCCCTGAATTTTTTTACAGTAGAGCGAAGACAGATATCCCAAATCAGGTAGCCCTTCATATCCTTCATGTTAGAGTACTACTTAATAATATTAATAATATAATTATAACTAACATTTAAATAGTACTTTAAAGTTCACACAGCATTTTATATATGTTCTCATTTGCTCCTCAAAACAACTCTAGAAATTAGATGCTGTGATTAAAACAATTTTTATTAAAAAAAAAAAAAACTGAGAAAGATTAGATGACTTGCCTAAGTCACGTAGCTAGTCATATTTGAGTTAAGATTGGAACTCAAGTCACCTTGACTCCAAATCCAGGGCTCTCTCCATTGTACTTAAACTTCTAAACTGGCCTGGGAAGAATGAGAGAAGAGATAGGACCAGGAATATTGCCAAAGAGCTGCAACCATGATGGGATTCAGGCCATGGAAGGCAGAAAGATAAGGATGATTGGATTCCTACCACTAAGCTTATAGGCAAGGGAGCTTCTGATCATCTAGAAAATTGTCTATCCTGGGAAACTTCTAGATTTACAAGGTTCAAATAAGGGGAGTTAGCTGTTTAAGGATAGGGAATAAGGGAAGAGATACCAGGTAAGATAAAGTGAACCCTAAGAAATAGCTGTCCTCTTGGTCAAATAATGACTGGGCCAGGGAGAACAGTTTTTTGTTTGTTTATTTGTTGTTGGTGGTTTTGCTTTTCTCTAAATTGCAACATCCATGTCTGGAATGGACTCCTTGCTTTCCCCTGACTTGCGTATCCATAATAATATGAGCCCCTTTAGAAAAAAGACATATATTTTTGGTTTTTGTCTTTGTGTCCTTATAGCCCAGCCCAGCCTCATGCATTTGGTAGACATTTACTAAATATTCATTGAATTTGCTTAATTGAATTGAAACTGGCTTCCCAAGACATAAAGGAAACCAGTCTCACTACTAGACCATCACCAGCAATGCACACTTGATATGTTAATCACATATCATTCTTTTAAAATCTTACATTCAGCTCATCTTAAAACTGAACCCTACAACAAAACTGCCAAATGATCTTCCATCAGGGCATTGTCATCTGTACCTGTAGTCCAGGTACCCTGGGTGCCAAGACTCATGGGGCTCTTTGGCTCAAGAGCCTGAGCTGTAGTGGACTATTATTATTGGGCAGCTTCACTAAGTTCACTATCAGAATGAAGAACATACTGGAAGAGCAGACCACCATGTTGCCCAGGTGTGAGGTATTAGAACAAATTGGAAGCATAAGAGGTCCAATTTAGCATGCTAATCAAAAGTGGTATATTCCATGAATAGCCCCTGTATTTCCTGCATTTCCAGCCTGAGTGAATATGGAAAGACTAATAATTTTCTAATTCTTCTCAGACATTAATTAATTCTTGACTATTATCCAACTTATAGATATTACTTTGTTCTTATAAGTGTTATAATATATCATAATTATTCTATTATATATTAAATAATAATTTCTTTTATATAATGTAATACATAATATCCATTTAATTATTTTATTTATTTTTAAATATTTGTCATTTAAATTGGTTTGTTATATTAAAATACTCAGTTTACTTCCTCACTCTCTTGCCTCCCCCTCCTCATTAGAGAAGGCATCATTTGAAAAAATATACATATGTACATATCAAACTATGTTTTACTTATTTTTATTTATCAGTTTGTTCTCTGGAGGTGGGCATATACCAATCTAAATGATTACATTTAAACAGATAAATATAAGAGTAGGGGGTATGTCAAAGCGATTGTAATGAGTAAAGCTAGGTGGAACAACAAATTGAAGAAAACTATACTACAACTTGGAAAGGAAAAGTTTTTTGAGGAATTATATTTGCGAAGATAAGAGAAGAGTAGAAGGTTCTTTTTGATTGTGTGTCTCTTTAGTCAGACATTTTTAATAGCTTGAATAGGAAATGTGTTCTTAAACATAAGCCAAAATCTGTCTCTTTGACTCCTGGGTTGGCTACATGGAGCCAAAGAGAACAAGTTTCATCCCTTTTCCAGGTCTCTTATATATCTCTTAAGTGCCAGTATCACATTACAAATTGAGTTTTAGAGATCTTACACTGGCTCTTCCATAGACATATCAAATGTACCACGTTCAAAATAGACCTTTTTTTTTATTTGTTTTTTTAATCCCAAGCCCTCAGATTTTCTGAATTTCCCTGTGGCTGAAATGAGCATCATCTTTCTCAGTCACAAGGCTTGCAACTTTGGTATCATCTTCTCCTTATTCTTACCACACATTTAATTGGGTGCTAAATTTTGTAGTTTCTCTTCCCTCTCATATACATATATACACATACATATATGCACATATGTGTACTGTCGATGTATAATATGTTTACCTAGTTAATTATTGTTCTCCTTTAGAATATTAATTCCTTAAGTTTACAGCCCTGTTTTCACCTTTATTTTTGTATTTTTAGTGCTTAATCCAATGCCTGGCACATAATAAGGACTTAATAAACGCTTTCTTGATGACTGGTTTAAATTAAGTATTGATTTCATAGTAAATTTTTAAAAATATATATATATGTATTTTTAAGTAATAAAACTGAATTAGATTTTTAGATTTTTAGAATCAATGAAGATTTCCAGTACATGTAATGTTTATTAGCTGATTTTTTAAAATAGCATTTTATATATAAAAATGATTTAATTCACAAAAAAAAACCACAAAGAATCTGAATAAGAAGGGACTTTAAGTGGTCAAATGAACAGAGGAGTTAATACATGGTCAGATTTAAATTATCAGGATTTAATCATGGAAAGATCAAGTCTTTATTATAAAAATATCAACAGAATTAATTTGTTACTCAAATTTTAGAATATTACATCTAAGCAGCTTTCTTAGAGGCTGAAAGAAGATAGAGACTTCAGCAAAGTGAATATTATTGAGATGAAAAG
Organism: Gracilinanus agilis; assembly: GCF_016433145.1. Lineage (NCBI taxonomy): Eukaryota > Metazoa > Chordata > Mammalia > Didelphimorphia > Didelphidae > Gracilinanus > Gracilinanus agilis. The sequence continues at coordinate 296,958,061 of NC_058133.1, read as the reverse complement.
ATATTATAGGTTTCTTCATGTGATCTCCCATCCCCACTTTTATTTTTTTCTCTCACATCTTGAAGGAAAAGATAGGCACAGAAAAAGTGAATTTTTGTATACAAAGGACTAAAGTAAGGTAGACCTGTGTTTAAGAGGATCCTGAGATTAGAACTATTTTGAATGGTTTCAGATAGGAACTCTATGCTGAAAAGCAGGATGGAGATATATGGTAGAAAGTGGGGACCCAATGAGAAAATAGGATGAGGTCAGGAAAATTTCCCATAGATTCAAAAGTAGATCTAGGAAACCAATAGCAAAAGCAAGGACAATATGTTTGGGATAAATAATCAAAGTTTTTGTTTTGTTTTGTTTTACCTTTTCTTCTTTTCCTTTCTCACCTTTTTGCCCTTCTGCCTCATCAAAGATAGCTTTACATAGTAAACATCTCATTTTACAAACCTTACATTTACAGCATTAAAGTCTTATAAAAATGTTAGCTGTTTTCCTCCTCTTCATTATTATCATTATCATCATCATCATCATCTTCATCATTATTATTATTATTTACTTCCACTTAGGCCATAGCTGCCACTGGATTTCCTACATCTAAAGCAAGGAGACAAAGTGAAAAGAAGTTGAAAGACAAGCTATTAACAAGATTAGTTTATTGTAATTTCAACTTGACTCTGTTGCTAACCCTATTGGTAATCCAATCTAATCTAATTCAATTTAAAAAAAAAAAAACAGGAACTGGAGATATTTACTTTGTAGCAGAAAAGATGACATCAATCTTTGAAGGGTGGACATTTGGAAGAGCAGTTATACCCCTTTCTTTGGTTACAGGGAGTTATTCCAGGGACTATATGTAGAAATTTCAGAAAGACACTTTAAGTTTGTTAACAAGAAAAACAAAACTTACTAACAAGTAGAGATGGGCACAAGTTGAGGGGTTGGTTCTCCTAATTAGAGATCTACAAGTTTATTAGTAAGATTCTAGAAAGAGATTCTTGCTCAGATATTTATATGACTATGTTCTTGGAAGTCTCTTCTAATTCTGAGGTTTTGTGAATCAGTGAACAATCTATATCAACTTCAGTATTTTCCTTCTCAGAATTCTTATATTTTTGCATTTATCTTTTTTAGATTTCGTGCTCTACCAAGGCCAAGTCAGTGTACCTAGGACATCTTTCAGTTATTTCTATAAGAGAAGTATCTTTAATTTATGGTTCATGGACCATAACCAATCTATGGAAAGATTCCAGGGAGTTTATAAATGTCAGGGGTTCTGTGAACATGAAAATTAATATATTTAATTTTTATTAAGATCTAACTGAAATCTAGCATTTCCACTTATGATTTTTTTAAATTAAGCAATTGTTCTGAAATAATGGCACCCAGGCTACCAAATGAGGCCTTTCACACACACACACACACACACACACACACACACACGCACACACACACACACACACACACAAGATAAGAAATCTTGCTACATAAATACTTACTTTAGAAAAAACAATAAAAAAGCATTTACTAAGCATCTGTTTTGTGCCAGGCACAAAGAATGAAACAATTCTGGCTTTCTTTTCTTCTTTCTTCTTGTTCTTGTTCTTCTTTTTCCTCTTCTTGTTCATTTTCTTGATTTCTGTCTGTCTGTTCTCTCCCTCTCCCTCTCTCTTCTCCCTCCTCTCTCCTCTCTCCTCTCTCTTCTCTCCTCTGTCCTCTCTCTTTCTCTCCTCTGTCCGCTCTCCTCTGTCCTCTCCCTTCTCTCCTCTCTCCTCTCTTCTCTCACTCTCTGTCTTTCTCTCACTCTCTGTCTCTCTCTCTCATTCTCCATTCTTTTTTATTCAACACACCCCTTACCCCTTGACCTGGAATGTTCTCTCTCTTGACCACCCTCTCTGAGTTTCCCTTGCTTTCTTTAAGTTGTAACTCAAATTCTACCTTTTATAAGGGTTTTTTACCTGATTATTCCATCTTTCGATGCTTTCCTCTTTTTGATTACCTTACATCTACTCTATTTGGGGTCTTGTATTTATTGAGTGATCTTGCCCATTTGAATGCAAATTCTTTGAGAGCAGGGACTATTTTTTACCTTTCTGTGTAACCTCAGTGCTTCATAGCACAGTGTATCACACATGTGATCTAAAATTGTCTATTGAGACACTCACTGAGTTTGATCTTCAGAGTAAAAGGGTTTGACTAAATTCCTCCAAGGCTTCTTCCAATTTTAAATGCTGTGCTGATATGACCTTAGTTTAAGCCCTTTCTCTGCCCTTCTAAATTCCTATTCTGAAATGAAAGAATTTTAAAAGTATAAAGGGATTGGAATTTCCTATTTATTCAAACATTAAAATATCAGATAATTCATTTTCTTATATGAAATATTTGTTTGTAGGAACAATAGGGATCTAACTTACACCTTGAATAAAGAGTAGGTAAGTGACGGTTTTGTAGTCCTTTCCAGCTCTATATCTGTGATCCTCTAATTTGTTAGCTCCTAATGCTAATGTATGTGGATATAGCCAAACATCCTAAAAACAGATCCATATTTTAGATTGTAAGACTCTCAGCATGGCAGCTTTTGTTGGCATTTCTTTCTGTGTTGAAGTCGAAGCTTCTTTTGGAATTCTACCTAATTAGAGCAAAACTAAGTAAAGTAATGCGATCATCAGTTTCAGCCAATTGACACTTACTTCAGCCTTACTAAATAATTGAAGAGAGGTCATAGAAACCCATCTTATTCTTCCTGTTAGTTACAACATTGATGTGTGAATACAAATTAGATTCATTTCTTTCCAGACACTGCAAGGCCGTCTCTGGATTTTTCATGATGCAGTCACATTTTTCTTATTTATTGGAAATATTATAAATGTGTCCCACCTAATTTTAAATGAGCAGATAGATAATAAAACACGAAAAATATAATGAAAGGAAAAATCACCAGGGTGCCTGAACTCCTAGTTACTTAGTCAGAGTCATTTCTTCTTTCCATTAATTATATATATCTTTCCTATAAAAGATCGGATTTGCTTTACGTAGGCTTTGGGATAACAAAGGATGTGTCTAAAAGTAGATAAAAAGATATTTTGTTACGAAAAATATATAGAACTATTGTATTGATGTGGTATTCAGAAGTTTCTATTGATATCAAGGATTTTCTATGTATTCAGGGGTTGAATACTACCAAAAAGTTTGTCGTGTGTCTTTTGGTCTATCCAAAAACCTATGATCCTTCTTTTATATAACATGATTGCTGTGTTCAATAAACACTTCCAAGAATCTAAGTAATCTGCCACTGTAGATAGACTGAATTTTAGGTTCATCAATGTCCTACTCAATATATTTCAGAGATTCTCTTCTACCTCCAGGCTCAAATATCAACAGCTCTGTCTGGTAGCTTTTCACAATTTGGATTCATACTTTAGCCTAATCTAAATAATACTATCATAATCACATCCATTCAAGTTTTCACATAATTTTTCAGGCTGCATATGGTACTTATTTATATTTAGAGTTAAGCATTCTATTTGAGGCATAAAATGATATATGAAGGAGAGGTGGGTAAATCTCAAAGAAGGATAAAAATAATGGCATCACACCATAAAAGGGCATTCCAAATAGCGGGTCATGGTGTCAGAGAGCCTGGTTCAAATCCTACCTCTAAAACTAATTACCTTTATGACCCTAGGTAAATCTCTTCAGTATCCTGACTCTTAACTTGAACATTTGTAACATGAATGGATTGGACAAGATGGTCTTTCAATTCTTTCCAGGTTTGATTTTTATGATAGCATAACTCAAATCAAGCCGGGAGAAAGTAGAGCAGAGAAAGATGAATTTATATTATAGTATAAAATAGCTGAAATTTTGTTTGTGCCAACAGGTTAGTCTATGGCAGTAACTTTGAAAAATAGAGAGCAAGAGCGAGTCAGTTACTAAAGGAAAAACAAGAAAATTTGATAGTGGACTGAATATGGTTAGTCATGAAAATAATAAAGTTACTGATTTTGAGATACTTTTGAGTTTGACTTGGATTTAGTCTTTTAGAATACTAAGAACAATGGGGTCAGTTTAGAGTCTGTTCAGTTATACTAAGCAGGTACAAAAGAGATTAAAAAACAGGAAAGGATAAAGAACTAGATTGGCATGGTAAAACTCTGGCAATGACTATCATCTCATTTATAGCTTCTTAGAGTATATTCACACTCCCATAAAAATCAAGAAGAGCCTTCCATTCTTCTTGTGTCTTCTATCAAAATAATTTTCATTTGAGAGGTGTCATAATTTTCTTAAATTTTTCTTTCTAGCTATATTCACCACAAGCCCTTTGGCAGACCCCCAACTCATATATGTATATACATATATATATATTTAAATGTAATAATTTATAAAATTAATGTCTGTCAGTTGAAAAAATGTCAAAAAACAATTCATGTATCATCGAAATTAGAAAATTAGTCATTTGTACATCAGTGAACAATTATATTCTCAAACAAAAATATTCCTCAGGGACTTAAAAAAAACCATAAGGATACTGAAAACCATTTTCATCACCCTTATCCATATTCTGCCTTCCCCAAATATTCACGCATAGATCATGAACCCAAGGGACAAAATTACAACACAAATATAATCCTTTGACTTTAGTAGGGTCAATCAACACAATATTAACATGCTAACCATCTCCCATTGAAGATAGAAGCCATTAATTGCATAGACAATTATAATGATCATAGATGTGTTGACATGCTCAGTTTTCCATATCACACCATTACAGACTTACAAAGAATCGTAGTAGCCTTTTACTTCAATGCTCTTCAATATCTATGACACTTGAAAACCACTAATTAAGGAAACCTATGACCTTAGAAATCATGGCCCACTTTTCGATAGTTCTAATTGTTAAGAAGTATTTTACTTACATCAAATTTAAATCTACTTTTTTTGCAACTTTTACTTAGATTTCCTAGTTCTGATCTCTGAGACCAAAGAGAAAAGCGTTAGCCTTCTTCCATGTGATGACCCTGCAAATAAATGATGACATTCATCATGCCATTGCTTAAGTCTACTCTTCAGCCTAATCTTCCCCAGTTCAAAGGATTAGAAGTAATAAGATCTTCAGCTTAGAGCTAGAATGGATCCCAGAAGTCATCTTATCCAAATTTTCATTTTATAATTGAGGGAAATCAAGAACTGAAGAGTTTAAGTGATTTATTCAAGTCTTACAAAGTGATCAAGTGAGAGAGTTAATATTTGAATCGAAATCCCAGGACTCTTAATATGGTGCTCTTTCCACAACTAGTCCTATATGGCATAAATTTTAAGGACAATAACCATCCTGACCACCTTTATATGCATACTTACTAGATTATCAAGACCTCTCCTAAAATGTGGTGTGTGCCTCTTTGAACACAATCATTATACACAATAATTCAAGCAGGTGTATTCTCACCAAGAAAAGGTTAGCAGGACTATGACCTCCTTATTCCTGGATATCCTTCCTCCCACAAAATAATATATTTGTGATAGTTTTCTTGACTGCCATATCTCACTGTTGAACTTGAAGTTCAATAAATTTCCCAAATATGTTATTTTTCTATAAGTTGCCATCTAATCATGTCTCTCAAACTATACACGTGAAGTTTATTTTTTAATTCAAATTTAGACTTTATATTCATCTGTATTACTTTATTAGACTTGACTCAATATCCTAGTTGCATTTAGCACTTTGTCTTCAAATGCCTTTGCTATCTCTAGAGCAGGGGTTGGCAACCTATGGCTCTCGAGCCATATCAGGCTCTTTTGAGGGCCAGATATGGCTCTTTCTGCAGGAGCCATAAAGTCAATTTTTTTTCAGACACTGTTACAGGAGCGCGCACTGTGAGCACTGTATGGCCCTCACGAAATTACATTTTTAAAAAATGTGGCGTTTATGGCTCTCACGGCCAAAAAGGTTGCCGACCCCTGCTCTATAGGCTTTGCATCAATTACAAACCTGATAAATATGAGATCTGTGGACTTATTCAAGTTAATGACAAAATGTTAATAGCACATATCAGATCACTGAGCACCTCACTATAGTGCTTGTTCGAATGTTATTGCAATATTAAACATTATACTTGGGATTTCTTTATATTACTCCCTTATATTCTATGTCCTGCCATACTGTGCTTGTTCGTTTTTGTTTTTTGTTATTAATGAGTCAAATCTCATCTCTATACTTTTGCACTGATTGTACTTGGAAGTTATTCCTCCTCACTTCTGTCTCTTAGAACCCCTAGTCTCCTTCAAAACTCAATTCAGATGCCAAGTTCTGAGTTCTGCATAACTTCTCCTCACCCACTAAGATTAGAGCTAAAGTAAAAACTCTTCATTAAGAGCTGAAATACATTCTTTACTATTTTCAGATGTGAATCTCTCTCCCTCTCTAGCACAGAGAAGGGAAGAGGGAGCTGAACATATGACAGACATGTTCCAAGAGGTCACTGAACATGTAAAAGATGATGATAAATTTTTGTCTTTGTGATAATATCTCATATTGAATTAGGGTGTTTCATATCCGTTTTCTCATTGAAAGCTTACAAGAATGTTGCTGTGGATACAATATGTATATTTATATCCATTTTATAGAATTAAAATGAAATGATGAGTAAAATTACTTGTCATATATAACATAAGTAATTGATAACAAGGTCACCTAACTGATCCAGTGCTCTTTCTTGGCACTACTGTTACTGGAAGAAAATAAGCTAATTTTAAAAAATCAACATGTATAACTTAGATTTTTTGTCTCCCCCCAAACAAGTTATCCCTAATTCAGGCTCTCTGTAAGCCAAACTCTTTCATATAATATTTGACTAAAAGCTCTCTCTAATGAACTTACTTTTACTAGTCAGTCAGAAGGTGTAAGTAGTTCAAAGCAAATATATTTACTGGAATATAATTGGGTAAGATTTGAACCTGGGTCTTGCACCCTATCCACTGTGCCAAGGCAGAGTAGCAAAAACTCTCCTTAAATGGCCATTCTTTGAGATATCTAAGTCTGCCTCAATCACCTGAATTCTTTGCTCAAAATTCCTGATTTTATTTTGCATACCTGGCACCAACTGTTTCTAGGCTTAGAGAGATAACCTTTCACGTGAAATATTAGCATGTAACAGTGAAGTTACTTTTCCTCTACATTCCCTTCTTTGTTATTACAGAATTAAGTTACAGCCTTCAAATACATTAGTCAAAATGTCAGCAGTGCATTCTCCCAACACCTCTGCAGATTTCAGAGCTCCAGAAGTGCAAATGATCAACCAAAATGCTTTTCCTACTTTGTTCCTCTAATAGGCAGCCATAAACACCTGACAAGAGCCCAGACTGAGATAAATGCAACTGGCACAAACTCAGAGAGGAATTCCAATTAAGAGAATCCATGGAAGAAAATAGAACTTTTCTGTCAACATCTCATTTATTACTTTTGTTTTTAAATTTGTAAAAGTAGTTTCAACGAGTCAAATTTTTCAGTGAACCTTATGGCTAGATAATATTGATTTTTGTTGTCAGTAAATGTAAAAGCAATTGCATTCTCTCTTCTGTTTCTTTTCTATTAAAGATGCATCAAGTTTCTGTGATGAGAACAAAACATTGGAATTTAATTTAATTGTTAGATATTGATAGAAATTATTAAATGATTGAAGAATAGAGTTGGATTTAGCTTTGGTGGTTACTTCTCATATCATATTTATATTGATAATAAATTTATTAGTTTGGCCTTTTAAGTAGAGGGATAACGATGTAAATATGGCATTCTTTGTATCCCTATTTGCCTGTGATTTTTTTAACTTTATATATATATATATATATATATAAATTTTTATTTATTTTTACCTTTTTTAACATTCTGAGTTCCAAATTCTTTCTAGCCCCTTGCATACCCATTAAGAGGCAAATAAAATAATCATACATAGAAAGTCTAGTAAAAGAAATTTCCTTATTAGTCGTGTTGGAAAAAAAGGGCAAAAGTATTCTTTAATCAGCACTCATCATTCATCATTTTTTGCCTGAAAGTGGATAATTTTTTTTATCATAGGTTCTTTGGAATTATCTTGGATCATTCTGTTGATTAAAATAATAGCCTTTAACAGTTGATCATAATCACAACATTGCTGTTACTGTATACATTGTTCTCCTGGTTCTGTTCACGTCTCTGCATCAGGTCATGTGTCTTCCTGTTTTTATCTAAACCACCCTGCTCATTATTTCTTGTAGCATAATCATATTCTATTTTCATCACATATCCTAACTTGTAGGGCCATCCCCTAGCTAATAGGGATTGCCTCAATTTCTAATTCTTTGCCTCTGGAAAAAAAATTGCTAGAAATGTTTTTGTATATATAGGTCTTCCCACTCCCCTACCTTTTTCTTTGATCTCTTTAGGACAGTGGACCTTTCAATAGCCCCTTAGTTAATTAATTTATAATTATCTTCAGATATAGCAATTTCAAAAGTCTCATTCCAGTTTTAAACTTTAATAGTTTAAAAACTAAACAAATACTTTAGAGACACCCAGTATATAAAGTTTTAAAGAAATTTTAAGCTATAAAGTAACATACACGATTATGTGTATATAAGAACATATATATGTTACATATATATACATATATATATATATATATATATATCTACATATATATATATATATATATATATATATATATAATGTGTCAAGCTGTCATCATGAAGTCAAATATCCTTTTTTTTTTCTTTTCCCAGAGCATAGCACAGTGTTATGAACTTGGAAGGTGTTTAACAAATTGAATTTGTAACCAAAATCATTTGTCTATTCACTTTCCTTTATATCACATCATATACCCCAACTAATGATATTTGTGGTTTTGAACAATAGTATTAGGCAACATTGAGAGAAAGCATTATATGTTACTGACTCTAGTTTATACGGGCCAGAATATATAATATTTTCCGTCCACTAAAGGAGGGGAAATTAATTATTTCTTATGATTTCACTTTTACAGCTGTGCTAAAGAGTAAAAATTAGGGACCTTGACCCTGCCTCCTACTATCTATGTATCCTTATCAATAAACCAATAAGCAAGAACTGATTAAGTGCCTACTATATTCCAGGCAGTATAGTAGGTGGGCAGGCACTGACTGGAACACCAGCAAATCATTTTATTTCTAGTACCTTTTGTTTCCTCATGTAATACGGAAATCATTTTTACATAATTGGCATCATATGGTTTTTGTAAGTATCAAATGATATCATACAGATGAATATATATACATATGTGTATGTGTGTATACTCATAAATGGTATATATGTATACATATTTGCATGTGTATATGTAAAAAGAAGATTTTCCAATTAAAATTCTAAAATACGTTATAAAATGAAAAGACTTTATAGATTATTTTAGTTGAGGATTCTGCTTTAATGCAAAATATTGATAGCTATTTACTAATATCGTGAGGGTTTTTTAAGTATAATTTATTGATTTGCCTAACAAAATATGGAAAAACATGGAGAGTAAAGTAACAATATTATTCCATGGGACTGCAATGACTAAACATGGAGATTATTTCTATATGCAAAGAATGAAATGACCAGGGCCATTCATTAAAGTCCATCTGCCATCCAAGTGATGGATAGAGACCAGTACATCAGAAACAATTGTGTTGAGGACTGAAACAAATGGATCCACTTCTGTTCCACATCTGTACATGGGCACATTCCAATGCTCTACGGCATTCACTCAGATTTTTTTTTTGGAAAAGGTCAAATCAAGGATAAAGAAAATAAACAGATAATTTTTTAAATGTGGGGGAAAAATACATTCTTCATACCACTCTAGGAAACATGTTGCATTGATAACATCTCAAAAACTCAAATTTATTTCTCCAGTTGGGGTTGTGGCACGAATTCAGTGCTACTAAAGAATTTTTACACCAAAATGTCTGTCACTGGGTTTGCCCTTGGATCCGCTTTTTTTGAGTCATTAATAGCTGTCTTGTCCAACTACCTTGAGTGATGATCAGGGAGTGTATGCTTGGGTCTCATTTAATTTGTATTTGGATGGAATGCGACATGTCCCCACTAAATGTCTTCCAAATAAACACCTTGTTGATTGATGGGAAATGCCAAGAGACAGAAGGTTTTTTGAATTGGGGACGTATGATAGAAACTGAACATATGGTATTATTATATAGGAAAGGAAAGTCTTCCCAAATGTGTGAATGAAGTAGCATTTTGAAAGCTATCTCAAAAATATTACGTTTTGGAGACTGTAGCAATCGCCTGTCCTAGAATTTAATCAGCAGCAAAAGCTTTGAAAAGACTCCAGGACAAAGAAGGTGGATAATGTGAAAAATGTCACTCGAGCCAGAAAGCATTACTAACAGATTGTCACGTCTGGGAAACAGGTATCATTCGCACTAGTGTCAAGTCACGGCTGCATAATGGCCATTTCATAGCTCTTACAAAATGTCAAATGTAAACAACCTGCCCATTCCATTCCATTCATAGCAAAAGCAATGAAGTAGTGAAAAGGAGATATTATTTCATAGCAAAATCATAGCAATATGCCATTGGATCACTGAGAGCAAACTACTGTATTTCAAACGTGTGGATTAGCAATGGTTACATCTGTCCTTCCCAGAGAGTACCTGGAAAGGGTTCTAGTTCTTGAAAAGAGGATTTAATTTCGCTGCTTTTAATTATCAATAAATAAAATGAGACCTAATTTTTATTCTGCCAAGCACTTAACACATATGCCCTTCTCCCTCTCCAATGCCCCATTAAAAGGAAAATACATTCCTGCAATAAGCACCAAACTATTTAGATATTAAAAAGCTTGACTTCTAATCCTGGGCCCTTGGCTGGGTTACAGTTAGGGTCAGGCATGCAAATGCAGTGGCTTACCTGACATTTTACCCCATTTACATTCCTCTAATTCAGACATTCCTGAAGGGGCTAGGTTTCATCGATCCCCAAATACATAATAAAATAAATCATCATAAGGTTTTACTAATCTCTACCACCTTAACCCTCAAAATGAGGTGTTTTTTTTTAAATGAAATGCATGTTTGTGATATTTAACCTGATATTAATAAAACTATCTTGCTTGTCGGGTTTGTGGTAGAGGGGAATGGATACAGGCTTTTATGAAGGGGAAAAAAAAAGCCTTCAAGATTCAGTAAAAGTCTCTTCAGAGCAGAGCATTATAAGCTTTTCGTGTGTATTGTGTAAACTTTTGGCAAAATCGAGACCCTTCACAGAATAATGTTTTAACATAAAATAAAATGTAGAGAATTAAAAAGGAAACCAATTATATTTAATTACAGTTATCAAAATATTTTTATAAGTTTGCAAATAAGGGGAAGAAACTATTCTTGAGGAATCTGAGGCTTTTTGGCAGTTTGAATATAAGGGAATTTGAGGAAATAGTCTCAATTACTATGCCTCTTAAATCATACCATGTGGGTGGCCACCCACATTCTGCTTCATCTTAAGTCGGAACAAAATGAATTCGTGGATTAGAGCTGAAAGGAGCCATCTACTATGATGTTCCATTTGTAAGTATGAGGAAACTGAGACCTAGAGAGGGTGAGATACTTGTCCAAAGTCACATAGGAAATAAGTAATTGGTTGCCAATTTTCTGGTGATGAAATTCTCTGTATTTCACTTGACTTGATCCTGGTTCATATACATATAGTCCATCAATATAATTAGGCTTTGACATTTGATAGGCCATCATAGGAATACTGAATTCTGAACCAGAAAAGTCTTTGAGGATCAGAAATTTTCCAACCTAAATATTTAACAGATCCTAATTGTTTCACTCATGATAATAATTTATTTTTACATAGTTATTTTAAATTTGTTAAATAATTTACACAATTTTTTCCCTTTGATTCACATAGCAACTTTGGGATGTTATGAATGTTGGATATTGTTATATTCTTGTTAAATATAATTAAACTGAGACCCAGAGGGGTTAAGTGACTTCATGGTCATAAAGGCAAAATTTCAATCCAAGTTTCCCTGGCTTCAGGTACAAACTGTTATCTGTTGTAGCACACACTCTTATCAATGAATCCATGAGAGTCTAAGAGATATATATCTACATGTGTATATACATGTACATGTATGTATATAAATGTGTATACATGGATGGATATATGTGCATAAGTATATACGCACATGATATATATACACATACATGTATGTATATATAAACATACATACACATTTGTGCCTGTCTATATCTATGTATCAATGTATCTGTCTGTCTGTCTATATCTATCTATCTATCTATCTATCTATCTATCAATCAATCTATCTATCTAAATAACAGAACTGGCATTTCAAATCATTTTCCCATACCATCTAATTCCATGGAATATTTGTGTGTATGTGTGTGTGTTTTCACTATGTTATACTGTATCATGATTCTTTTGGATATATTTCCTAGAAAAGCCCTTTAAAATCCAGAGTCCTTTCCATGCCAAAATAAAATATGTTTAGGGGAAAGAGTGATAGAATTCAAAGAACATGGAATGAGTAGATGAGTTTAAATCCTGTTTTATCTTCATAACTGGCATGTGACACTGTGCAAATCCCTTCACAGCACAAGTCCTCAGTTTCCTCATAAGGAAAATTTAAGAGTTGGACTAGATATTCTCTAAAGTCTCTTCCAGCCATAATAATCTATCACTTCAATGATTTTATTTATTTAAATTTGCAAAAATATAATTTTAGTTTAATGAAATGACTTTGTTATTTAAATTTCTACTCACATCATGGCCATGGCTTATAAAGGTTAGGATTCCACTTAGAAATGATTGGAGGAAATGTTATGTAATTAAGTTATCCTTGAAGTTATTACATATTTGCATATATTGAATAGCTAGATAATTTCATTTTCATCTGCAGGAAGGGTCTTTTTCTGACTTAATAATTAAATTATACTGACTACAGGACCAGAAAAAAGATTTTGAAAATTATTTTAAATACCAGATTATGGTCACATTATGTTCATTTTACATAAACTATATTAATTAACCACACTTACACAAAATAGAAGTAGTCCCCAACTTACTTGTGGATTGTGTCTGCAAAGTTCACTTGTGATTAAATTGTTTGGAAATCAGAATGCATTATCTCATTGATAAAGAGCTATGAATAATAGTTAAGTTTTTATCATAGTCCACAAAAGTCTAATGAAACCATAATGCAACTGAACATTTAGGTAACTCAGCCACCATTGGTTATATTGTCCCTCTGGGGAAATTCATTCCAACCTCCTTGAAAGGATGCCAGCAAAGAATATTCATTTCCCTCACACAGCACTGTTATAACAGGACTTCCACTCCAGGAAAGGGAAGCAACAATATAGGTAATATTCCTGAGGCTTCCATGGCAAAGCAAATGTCAATGGACAGTTTAATGAGATTTTTTTTGGACACTTGTTCCTATGTACCAGATGTGCATATGACATGGATTACTTAAACTTTCATGAGGTCACCCAATGAATTGACAAATTTAGAATATTTTACCTTTGACAAATAACTTTGGATCTCTCATATTTATAAAATCTAAACTTAATAAATATAAAATTGATGATTAAAGACATTTGTATATTTCTAGAACTTGAATTTAGAGAAGCACGGGAATATAGGAGGGAGACTACAACCTTGCCATCAGGAAATATGAGTTGAATAATGACTCTGACATTGACTTTTTAGGCATTGATAGTAAACAAGTCCCTTAACCTCTCTGAATCTCAGCATCTTTCTCCATACAATCTGGTTATATTTGTCCTGCATTCATCACCTGTGATGGAATGAAGATGTTTTATAAATCTTAAAGAATTCTATTATTTATTGTGTAATAGTACTACTATTAGTGTACATGTACGCAACTCTATTTTTTAGTTATCTTCAGGAAATGTATAATTAGTAATAATTCAAACAAAACTGATCAAGCACAATTACTGCATTTTTAAACTTTAAAATTATTTAGTGTACAAATACTAGCTAGGATACATATAGTGCTTTACAGCCTACAAAGCATTTTCTTACTGTATTTCCACAATAATCCCAGTAGATAGGTACTATTATCCTCATTTTATAAATGAACAGGTTAAAAGAGGTTAAATTATTTGCCCAGGGTCACAGTTAATAAGATTCTCTAGAAGGATGTGAAAATATGTCCTCTTGACTACGAAGTCCAACACTGAGTACCCACCTGTCTCTAATATTTAAGAGACTATTCATAAGAATAGAGCTAGAGAGGCTATTTGGTAATGGTATAAAAAGTGTAGAAAAAACATGTTTGTTTCACACAGCAGTTTATTTTTAGAAAAAAATATTTTTAAATTTAACCATTTAATTTGCTGTTAAAAACATTGAATAGATACTGCCAATTTTTTAAAAGTCTGAACTATTAACAATGGCAAGATAGTTCCATCATCTTTCACAGAGAAAATTTCAAATTCATCTAATTTGATTATAAATTTTCATACAAGTTTGACTATATGGGGGAAAAATCAAGTCTATCTTATCTGACTATTCTCAAGTGTGTGGATTACCGAGGTGACTTGCTGTTCTTTCTCCCCGTGGCTAACCAGCTTTAGGCCATTTTACTTCTCATTAAGCTGGGAAAGGAAAATGAAATTCAAATGAGTCAATTTAGCTACTAGTTAGCAACTTTTCTTAAGGATTTGTCAGAAGGGAGAAGTTAAAGTTTGAGAATGTTTCAATGGTCTGTCCAAGTATGTATATTTTCCTAGTCCTGATTATTGTAGATAATTAAAGGATAAAAGTATATAGTTACTAATAAATTTTAAATAATTTCTGGGTATTTTTCTACTAAAAAGAGAAATGAGACAGAATTGGTTAATTTCTAAATCTGTGGTTGAGAATCGAGTCTCAAGTGTCAGGCTACATTTAAAATAAAAACTGGTAAGAAAAGAATTCTGATTTTTAATGTGGAAAGGGAGAAATAGGAAAGCAGATGGAAAATTAAGATTAATCATGTATATTTAAAAGAGATTAGAGGATAGATAGAATAGCCTGGAGTGATGATATGTGCATCAGATTTGTCAGAAAATAGTATAGATATAGTGGATTTGGAATCAGAGGACCCAGGTTCAAATGGTTTCTCTTGCACATACCATCTGTGACACCTTGGACAAGGTATTTAACCTTTTCTGGGTGTCAAGATTCCTTCTCTGTGAAATGAAGAGGATCAGCTTGATGTTTTCTAAGGGTCCTTCTGGTTTAAAAACTATGAGACATTTCCAGAATCCCTTGTCTATTCCTGTTAGTGTCCTTACGTTTTTGTATTCTGCCACTATAAAGGAAGAAGAGAAAAAAAGTCACCCATCAATTCAGTATCACAGAACCTTGAGTTTATAGCTAGCATTAACCTCAGAAAGCACATGGTTCCTCAGAGAATTGAATTGGCTTGTCCAGGTTCACACAACTAGAAGAAAGCTGAGTCAGGATTCAAATTCAGGTTATTTGACTCCCGACTCAGTACCTTTTTTCAACAATGTCTCTCAGAAAGTTTGTAGGTAATAGGGAAGTTCCCTTCTATCCTTTTGGAATGCTAATGGAAGAGAATGAAATCATGAAAGAGAATTTTCATTTACACTTTATTTTTCCTAACTTACACTTACAAATTGGTCGACCTTGTGTAAATCCTTTATTGACTGTTTCTGTCTTCACATCTGAAAATAAAAAGAGAGTTGGATTTGTTGATCTCTAAAGGTATTTTCTAGCTTTAAAATCCTATGATGCTATTGTCATATTTGTTGACCTTTATCTTTCTCCGAGTTCTCTCCAAACCATAGAACTTTGTACTCTTTTCTCCTTTATATTCAGATCTCATTACATATGTCATAGTCTGCTTATATGGGTTTTTCTCTGTTCTTGAGAGGATAACTTTATGACTCTGCTTGCTGTAACTGCACAACAGAGGTAGACATAATTATTGATTGTCAGAGGAGGGGAAAAAAGCAAACTATACCATTAAATGTCAGCCTGAGAGGAGAAAAGACTTATTTGGAAATGTTTAGAAGACCATTGCTTGGTTTTGGTTTTCTCTTCCTGTGGTTTCTCCTGAAATCCTCCAACAATTTCTGAAGAAATGCTTCAAACAGATACTTCATTCTCTCACAAGGTAAACAAAATTTTCCGTTGACTTTCTTTCAGTCAGTTAGAAGTCAACCACTTTCCATCATGCAATCAGAGTCCTTGATTGCAGTTACAGCATTACCAGTCCAAGGAACTGCCCACCGAACCTGAGGTAGTAGAGAGATGTTACATAGACACAAACCAGGCTGCAGTCCAATGTTGGCTCCCTTCAATGCTATTAAAATGAATAAATATTATTCTAATAAGCAGTGTTTGTTTTCTCATATGAGTATACTGTTTTTTTTTAATCGGGCCTATGATTTATTAGATATAGGGAATTTCTACTAAGGAATTTACCTTTACCAATGCAGATCAATATCTACTCTGCAATTCTAGGCTTTAGAGGATTGTCTGGACTTTTGAGAAGACAAGTGAATGACGCAGTGTCACACAACCAGTATTTGTCATAGGTTCCCAGAAATATGTACTTTATGCAGATAGTCTTTCAAATTAAAATGGAAGGGATACTGAGTTTTCCTATAATTTTGAAAAGATATCAATGACTTATTATTATTTGTTTCACTGAGAGACTCCAGTGATTGCCTATTCTAATCCAAATTCCTTTCAGAGGAAGAAACTGAACCTCAAAGGTTTCAAGACTTGTTCAAAGCATTTACAAAGGCCAAGAGGGAATAAAGTATGGATAATTTACTCCTACCATTTTTAAAAATATCAGTCGTGTTCTAAAAATATAAATTACAGGAGTAGGAATTTTTCCTACTCTTGCAGAGATAGATAGAAGTATTGTCAATATAAGTGAAAATTGGGAAATATGTTTTTAAAACCGAATTTTTATGTTATTTTCCACCCTAAGAACTATTAGTCTAGCTTGAAAAGTTAGGCCTATCATATTTTATTTTTAGTGAGGAAAGGAATATTTCACAAAATAAATTTCAGCAAGGTTGCAGAACCACATCTCTTAGCATGAATGAGCTTTAAATTGCCACTAGAACATGCCTGGCATTACCTAAGACAGTTTATTGTACATTGTAAGCAATTAAAAGTTTGTGGAATGAATGAATGATGAAGTTTAAAATTAATTTATCCCCTTCCCCATATTAATTTCCTTGTGTGTTAGACCATAGCTGAAGCATAAACATATAATTCAACTTTGTCAACTTCTTTTGCATTATGTATCAGCTTCTACTCATGAGCAAAGTCAATGCAAAAAGGAATGAAGATTGTTTATTTTAAGTAAGTATAGTATCTGCAAGGTATTTTGTTTGGTATCAGAGATAGGGATTTAGCTGATCATTTTTCAAGTTGTTTTCAATTAGGTGATGTTTACTGGAATATTATGAACCTTAACCTAATATATCTATTCTCATAGTTTTTTTTTTACTTTTTATTTTTTTACATTCCATGTAGATACAGTTTTAATAATCATATTCTGACATCTTATGATCCTTGTTCTCTCTTCTTTCTACATTCCTGAAATGGGAGGTAATATAAGTTGTACACGTGCAATCTTTGTCATTTTGTAAAAGACTCATATTGCTTATACAAGAGAAAAAATTTATGAAGGAAATAAAACAAGGAATAATATACTTCAATTTGCTTTCAGATTCCATCAGATCCTTTTTAATGGTAGCCTTTTGTGCCATGAATCCCTTGGAGTTGTCTTGGATCCTTTTGTTGTTTATAATAGTTAAGCCATTCATGGTTGATCATCAGACACTACTGTGTTTAATGTTTACAGTGCTCTC
Source organism: Gracilinanus agilis (assembly GCF_016433145.1). Taxonomy (NCBI): domain Eukaryota; kingdom Metazoa; phylum Chordata; class Mammalia; order Didelphimorphia; family Didelphidae; genus Gracilinanus; species Gracilinanus agilis. The sequence goes on along the minus strand of NC_058133.1, from coordinate 296,940,163 downwards.
CTGGTTCTGCTCAACTTCACTTTTTATTACTTCATATAAGTCCGGGTTCCCATTTATTTTGTTAAAAGAGAGAATTGCATGCTTTTGAATGTGATTGACTTGATAAATAAAAAGTTTAAGGATTGTAATTTCATTTAATTTGTTTAAAATCTTATTTTAAAATGAATTAAGTTCCAAACTCAAATCTTAATCATCTCTTTTTTCAACAAGCATTAGCTTAATGAAACAACTTGTCCATTGATTTCCCCTGAAATATAAGTATTGCAATAAAATGCTAGATTTTTATAAAAACTTTCAAGTTAAAAAAAGATTTAATTTGGAGCTTTTTTCTTACTCCTGATGCATTTAATGTGACCCGATTTAATAACATTAGGAATTGGCTATTACAAACAATCTTCTTTCCCAGCTATATTATTTTAATTTAAAATCCCAGGCATTTCTAGCAATATACATAAAGTATGATTTTGGTTGTTAACATAGCCAAATAATGTTTTAGAGTGGAAAATAGTAAGTACTTAAAGACTGGATTCCCAGTCCATTGTTGTTGAGCCATGCCACTGTACTGATGTCAACTGCCATCTTTTTATTAGTATTTTTTTCTTCCTACTGCTAATTTTGCAATTTTTCAAGTTAAAAAGGTGTCATATGGACTAGTTAAACACATTTGACCCTGAATATTTGAAAGAAGTTCTGCAGATTTATATTCTCTAGTGCATTTTATAAATAAATATATATTCAACTATTCAATGGGTCTGTGATCTCATTGATTTAGGCAACCCTTCCAGTGATATAGGTTGTAACCCATTTGTGATGGCCAATCTTGTATGATTTTTCAAATTTATACTCCTATAGTTTCACCAAGTGAGGCTACCCAATGTGCAAAGGGTCTCATTCAAATTTTATTGCTAGCAAAAGAATCTGTTGGCTATCTATTGATTGTTCTTTACTGTTGCTTTATACTCACTCATAGTTAATTTTTTTCTGATTGTCATTTTTCCAGTGATATTCTTTCTGTCTTTTCTCCTTTTTAATTCTTTATTTAGTAGAAATTCAGAAATGCCAACTTAGTAATTAATAAGAAAACAGTTTAAGCTATTCAGAATTTTACATATGAAACTTACATACTGGATATTCTTAAAATATATTTTGAACTTGTTTGTAATATATTTTTATATTTATTAATGCAAGAAAAACTACTCTTCTGAATTAAGTCCAAGAAGAAGGTTAATGTTGTTTGTTTGTTTGTTTTTAATTTTGCCTAATTAAAAAAAATTCTACCCAATTTAAGTAGGATTTCAGATCTGATACATTAAGCAGTGTATAGCAGTTGCTATTTCTTCATCAGTAAAATAATACATGTTTTGCTCGTCCCTAGTTATTATTATCCTAGTTTGATTGAAAATAAAAACTAGTCCCCATAGAGAAAATATAAGTTGTTCAGGGGGAAAAGTTGCTGGACATGGTATTTACATTCAGTGGGAAAGAAAATAAGATGCCTAGGAAGTCATGTGTGAGAAATTATATCATTAGTTTATTTGATATCATCTTATCTGGGAAATATTATTAATTCTAATAATCATACTTCTCCAGTTGATATTTCTTTGCTTTAAAGAATTCCTTGCTTTGTTCTTATCAAAACTCAAGTTCTACCTCCTTTAGGAAACCTATCCCAGTCTTTGTAATTGTAAGTGAACTTCCTCTTTAAATTACATTTTTTTCTAATTTTTTTCTAATTTTCATATATTTGGTATTTATTTTTCTACATACACATACAGATTGATTTTTCCTCTTGTAATAAAGTGGGTAAGGTAGGATTTGTTGTCTTTTATTTCTTTGCATCCCAAATGAACCTTTAGGGAACAGAGGCAAAGAAAATTGTCATACATCTTTTATTTTTAATTTCATTTTCACTGATTAAATTATATCAGTTTTTGGTATTGAAACATTTAATATTGTCTAGGACCATAGAGGAGAGTACTTTCTCTTTTATGTTTTCAGTAGCTGTAGCTGCAGCAAGTGCAGAAATAGTTGGCAGACCATATCATCATGAGGGTTACTCACTGTAATGATTACTAGAAGCTGGTGTTGTTGAGGATGACTGATAAATAAGTAAATGTCTTGTCAAGCTCTCTAACATTCCCTTAGAATAATCATATAAAGAAAAACTCTTTATTAACTTAAACATTAAATTAATATTAATATTCTATTTCCAAATAATTTCTAGTACTACTGAATAAATTCCATTTGTTTGATTAATCTATTTTTAAAAAATCTTTTTTAGATAAAGGAATATTGTGAAAAGCATCAATTGCACATATTTTCTTTTTATTCTGAAACTACTTTATAAGCTTCAGACACAATATCTCCTAGTTTATCTTACATCATTTCTTCCTTAAAATGAAGCTATGATTTAGAATGTAGAATTTTCATTACAGACTGTAAGCAAAATAGCAAATAAACATACAGAAAGGAAAAATTGTGGTCAAATTGTTTGAACTTTGGGTCATGCTAATGATGATATCCGATTGTCCTCTTGACTTCCAAATAGACTGAAAATTTTGCCAAGGTTAAATGATTTCAGGACTCTTCGGAGATGTGATCAGATTCAGCTGAATTTCCTTTGCCCTAGCTCCCATGTTTGCTGTTTGGAGTGGCTCCAACTTGGAGCTGATTTGAAAGGTCTTACTCATAGTACTGAATGAAAATGAGCTCTCCTCCCATGAGCTTCTGCGAACTCTCCTACAGTTTAGAGATGCCTCTTTGATGTCACTGAAGCTAGTCGGAACTTTTGGAAATATCTCAGTTTTTTTCTAAGAACTGTTTACAGATACCAATGCAAGCAAAGCAGGGCTACTTCAGGGAAAAAGAATCCACTAATTCTACTATGAATGGGCTAAAATCACAATCTAGACAGGATTCTATGGATAGATAAACTGATCAATCAAATAAATCCATCCCTCATACACCCCTGTTTTCTCTAGTTAACATAATCAATTTCAATCCTATCAAAATGATGACATCTGACTATTACTGCAAAATCTAATATTTGAACCAATACAGGAGTAATAGTTAGAGAAGGACATGGGGTAGTTTTTTATTAATGTCTATTTGTAATGATGAAAAGGGTTCAAATAAATTATGTCAGTGATTCTTATAGATAAACTATGTGTAAATATGTTTGAAATTTTTCTACATGTGACTGTTTAATAAAGGGGTCAAAAAAGTCAAAGCTAAAAGGATATACATATGTTTTCTTCCTTTTATTTACCACAGAGTCAGTAAAGGGATTACAAATTGTGTAGATTATGCAGATTTATCATTTTCTTTTTCATTGTGAACATCATCAATATATACATACAAAGGTTTAAAAAATCAGAGCTGATTGGCAGGTAAGGGGAGAATATGGCTTCTAATTGATCCCTTGATTATAGAAATCGATAAAGCAACAAATTACTTGTAGAGTCCTTACTCTGTTAGAGCAGCTAGGTGAGGCAGTAGGTGGAACACTAGGCTTGGACTAAGAAAGACTTTTCTTCGTAGTTTCAAATCCAGCCTCAGACACTTACCAGCTTTGTGACCCTGGACAAAGTCACAACTCTATTTGTCTCATGTCCTTATCTGTAAAAGGAGTTGGAGAAGGAAAACTACTCCATTATCTTTGCCAAGAAAACTCCAAAAGGAGTTGGACATGATCTAAGAATTACACCAATTCTACTAATCCAAATTATCCATGATTCCTGACCAGAAAAATTGACCTTGCTCCCTAACACTTCTTAGATAGTGAAGATCATAATGTACTCCTGATAACACAACCAAGTGAAGAATTTTAGAAGCTTCTGAACTAGAAAAAGTAAGATCCTAATGTGTGAGGATTAGAATGATGACTAGTGGTACTCATATTCTAAAGGCTGTGTCAGCCCCATTTCACTGAACGTCATTCCTCAACAAAAACAAAAACCCTTCTAACATAGTTCAAGGATTGGTCTGATGTTACTTCTCTTTCTTCCCTAAGTTAAGAGAATTTATAAATCTCTGGGGGGCTTTCTGGAAAACCCACCTTTTCTTTAGGTAGTTGCTTCTGTATATTGTTCAAACCCAATTAGTGTAAATAATGAACCTTATGAATTGCTTCACACTATTTGAAGATATAATTATGTAAAATATGGTAATTCATTATTCCACTGAAAATATGCAGTAGTGTGAATTCAAATAATATGACTTTTTCATCAAATTAATTATTGGAACTAGTTAGTTCATATTTCCATTCCCATTAAAATGTAAGGTCATTTAGGGCAAGGATTGTTTTGTTTTTGTCTTCGTATCTCTAGCATTTAACAGAGTTTATGGCACAGAGTAAAAGCTTTATCTATTATAATACTGACTTACTTCCATAAACTCACCACAAAGGAACTAGTAAAAACCCTGAAACCTTTCGCCATCTTCATAATTTGTAGATAGTACTAAAGTTGTTGAGGAGATACTAATGATTTATCCTTAGTAGAGGAAATTTTCACCCTGGAAATTTCCTAAGAAGATTAAATAATGTGTCCAAGCTTAATTAGAGACAGAGACAGGCACAGACAGACAGAGACAGAGAGATAGACAGAGAGAGAGTGACAGAGAAAGACAGACACAGAGAGAGAGACTGGCAGAGACAGAGAGAATGGAGGGAGGGAAAAAAAGAATGAAAGAAAGAACTATAAAGGTGTCTCTTTTTAACATTATGTATGTAGTCTTTGTAGAAAAAGAACCATAGCACTTGCTGGAAAGCATGAGGTGATCTTTTTTGCTCAGTTTTATTTAGAAGATAACTTTTTCAGCCTATTAAAGGAAGTCTAACAGCTTCAGACTATAGAAATTGTCAGTCTTTGATACAGAACACCACATTGATGGCCTTGGGCATATCAGTATCCTAATTACAGAAAATCTGGCTCTTCACTAATGTTTTAACACTTGATTTATTTCCTTTTCAATTTGTTCAATGGAGTCAGAGTTAATTGGTTTTCCAAATGAGTGTTAAAAATATAAAGATCATTAAGGGGGAGCTATACTGATTATGCACCAGTGAATCATAAGTCCATGTAAAGGTTAGTGGGGCAAGATTTCATGGCTCTGGACTTGAACCACACACTTGGATTCCTAATAAAAGGACTAATAACTGATACATGTCCATCTGGAGTTGATGTCACAAATTTTTAAAAAATGAAGGAAAGAAGTTATGTGAATCCAAAAATATCCCCAAACCAAATATTTTTAAACAGGCCATCTAAAAGCATTGCATTGTTGCTTTTAAATCTAATTTATTTTATTTAGTTTAGTTAGAGGTATTTGATCTTTTCTTTAGAGGAAATAAAACAGCAAAAAGTTAACCTGTATCCTGGAAGATACCCTAATAAACTTGTGGTTTCTAATGTAGTACTTAACATTACTATAATCAGTTTTCATCTACACTAGAACAATATACTTAATGTGGTGCTTGGCATTGTAAGTGACAAATGGAGACATAAACAAAGAAAGTTAATGTTCATTGGGATATTTGGGATATTCCTATATGGGCACACATATAGACACATGCAAATATAGGAATGATTTCTATCCCGCAACTTTCTGGAATAAATGGCATTTATTTTATTTTTATTTTTATTTGTTTAAAGCAAAACAATTTAAAAGTTTGTAAATAAACACTGTCATTTTAGCCAAAATTAGAATCAGGAAATTCATAGAAAAAATTTGTACCAAATTTCTAAGATTTTAAGATTCAGGGAATTAATTCAAATTTATAAGAATAAGGAGTTATTGATAAATGATCATGGGATATGGAAGCAGTTTTTAAAGAAGAAATCCAAACTATCAACAGTCATATGAAAAAATGCTTTAAGTCACTAATAATTGGTGAAATGCAAATTTAAACAATTCTGATGTACTACCTCATATTCATCAGATTGTCAAAGATGATAAAAAAAAAGAAAACGACAAATACAGGAAGGACTGTGCTTCTACATCTAGATGTAATGTACGATAGGTATATTAAGGCACTATTGGTAGAACTGTGAATTGGTGTAGCCATTCTGGAAAATAATTTAAAACTATATCCCAAAATTTATTAAACTGTGCCTATTCGTAGACCCAGGATTATTCCTCCTAGATCTGTAACCCAGTAAGATCAAAAGAAAAAGTAAAAAGATTAATATGTATGAAAATATTTATAGCAGCTCATTTTATGGTGTCAAAGATTTAGAAACTTGAAAGTATGTCCATAAATTGGGGAATGACTAACAAGTTATGGTTCATGAATATGGTAGAATGATATTTTGATGTCAGAAATTATGAAAAAGAGCACCTGACAAGCCTTGTATGAGCAGATTGAAATGAACTTGTGTTCATAATGAAATGAACAGAATCAGGAGAATAATTTATATAATAACAACAATAGTATAAAGATGAACAACTTTTGAAAGGTTTAAGAACTTTGATCAATGGAGTGGCAACCACAATTCCAGAGGCCTTATTTTTTTTTTGCTTTTTAAAAAATATGTTTAATTTAATTAAAAATTTTAAAAAATTAAAAATATCTCAGTTTACCCTCACCACAATCCGGCAAGGTAGATGCTATTTTTTTTCAGATTTAAATATTTTATTTTTTTTAGAAAATTTTTCCATGGTTACATGATTCTTGCTTTTACTTTCCCCTTCACCTCCCCCCCCTCCATATCCAACACACATTTCCACTGGTTATAACATGTGTGATCAATCAAGACTTATTTCCATATTATTGATAGTTGCATTGGTGTGGTTGTTTCAGGTCTACATCCCCAACCATGTCTGCATCAACCCATGTGTTCAAGCAGTTGTTTTTCTTGACATTTATTTATTAACCTAAAAGCCATCCAACCTGATTCTGATTTCATTACTGCCCAATGTAGTTCTCAAAATGTCATCAACATGTTGCCATAGAGCTAACAAGCTGGGCCAGTATTTACTTTGTTTATGGAAATCAGGGAGATTCAGTCTGGGTATAGCTTAGGAGGAAAAGAAGATGTTATTAATAAGTTTTGATGCTCTTTCTCATATACCTTCATGTAGCAATTTAAAAGATCATAAAATCATAGATTTAGAGCTGGAATGGACTTCAGAAACCATAAAATGCAACAGTCTTCATATTTCAAATTAGGAATTGAAGACTATAGACATTAAATAACTTTTGCAAGTTTATACATTTCCATATCAGAGTTAAAATTTGAATAGAACTACTCTCAGTCCATTTGGTATCCTTATTTTAATTCTTATTTTTAATTTAATTCAATTATTTATTTTTTAATTCAATTAAATTTTTTTAATTTAATTTAATTCTTATCTTATTCTTTTTTATCTTAACTTATTCAACATCAAAACATTATTGGCTAAATAATTCACCCCCCTTGTTTCTGAGTACCCAAATGGAAATGTTATCAAATGAAAATGTCTGCTAGAGTACTAGCAGAACTGAATTGGTTTGTTGTCCCAAAAGTACATAAATTACAGAGAGTACATATGTTAGAATATTGGCTCTTAGATGGTAGGGACTCTTTCATTTTTGTCTATTCCCAGTATAAATGCTTGCTGCTTAATAGACTGAACTCTCCATGCAACAGTTATATTGATAGCATTTATCTCACAAAGTTCAAATGAAAAAGTTCAATTCTCACCTGGTTGTACAACTTTAAGACTTCTGATTTTTCCGTTATCCCCCTTTTCCTAAGCTCTTCCTTCCCCTCCCAGCTATTTTTTGTTTGTTGTCTTCCCCCTCTAGATTGTAGGGAAAAAGATATCCAAAGAAAAGAAAAAAGGCTAATTGTTTAAAAAGCCAATATAGACCCTTAAAGAATTAATCAAACAACTCAATTCATACAAATAAGATACAAGCAAGCAAGCACATTTAAGAGATAAATATGAAACTATGCCATGATCCTTTAAGAAAAGGGCCAAGATGATGACACACAGCTCACTCATTTGTCAGGAACATGGCTCCAAGTGTTAAGTGAATAATTAACTGAGAGACCTATTCAAGGATGTGTAAGGATATTTTGCTTAAACACACTTCTTTGTATAAGAGCAGATTAGATTGGGGGAAGGGATAATTATTTGGAACTGAAACAGAAGTAAGAAAAACATGTTGTAGAGGGTATTCTTGTAGGGAGTATGGATTGAACTAGTAGGTTCCATCTAAGTCTGCAATAATATGATTCTGAATATTGGAAAACTGAATGCTAGCACTGCTGTCCTGAAAGTAAATATCTATTTTATGCAAGTAGTGTATTCTATCTTCATTAGGAGATTGTTAGCATGTTAATATTATGTTTATTGATCTTCCCATTGTTAATGAATTATATTTGTTTTGCATTTTTGTCCCCAAGGTTAATTATCTGGATAGGAGGAGAAGGGTAGTGGATAAGGGTGATGACAATTGTTTTCAGGTTCTTCATGCTGTTTTTTTTTTACATCTCTAAAGAATATTTATTTGAGGTCATAATTGTTCACAGAGATGAACTCTACTAATTTTCCAGTTTTTGCCAGAAATTAACTGTTTCTTGGACATTATCCAACTTACAGACATTATCTTTATAAATGAATATTTTTAAAGTTACATAAGAGAGTAAGTTTCCTGCTAAAATGCTTGGAGTGAAAAAACTAAATAAAACAAGTCTGAGGTAACCATATGACACTATGCAAATGAAAATTATTTTGAGGGAAGTCATAAGAGTAGTGGATTGCTCTTCTTGGTTGGTTAAGAGACATGACACCTGTTTTAAGTAACTATAATTGAGAGGGGTTCCAGTTTCATAAATTTCACTCCATTTATCTTGTTCTTTGAAAGCAGTTAGGTGGCATTGGGTCTTGAGTGCTAGTTCTAGAGTCAGGAACACTCATCTTTCTGAGTTCAAATTTGGCCTCAAACACTTACTAACTATGTGACCTGGGAAAGTCACTTATGTGTTTGCCACAGTTCCCTCATCTGTGAAATGATCTGGAGAAAGAAATGGCAAATTATTCTAATAATCGTTGCCAAGAAAACCCCAAATCATGTCATAGATTTAGACACAACTAAAAATAACTGGACAACAAAAACTAGTTCTTCATCTTTTCCTGACTCTGTTTATTCATATACACACTGATAATTATAACTAAATAGACCCCAAATTGACCTCATTATTTTCAATACACCACTCGAAAAGATTAAATCCCAGCCAAGTTCAAAATAACTCATCATCTGTAAAATTTGTCATTAATTAAATGACCACTTGTGTTCAGTTCCCTACCAAATTCTATTACTTCTCTTCTAGTTACAGCAAACTCTTGTTCTTCATGTCCAAAGTCACTGCCACAGTTCAATCCCTATGCATGAAAAAAAATCTAACTTATATATAACATGAATTTGTCATTTTTATTACCTTTCTACCAATTTTGATTTGTTATGAGATCATATAAGTAAACCTGGAAAAGTCCTGAAAATTTATCTAGTCCAATGCATACATGTTGCAGATGTAAAAATCAAGACTCAGTGTAGTTAAGGGATTAATCTAAGGTCATTCAGTAAGTTAATGTTGGAGGCAAGATCCAAATCCAGGTCTCATGATGTTAGAGCTAAAAATATTTCCATTCATAACCTTTCATGGATTGAAACTATCCATTTTAGTCTTCTTTAAGATTTACCCATCCATCTTTCACATGTTCTCATATGTCTGAATAGAATGTTAACTGTAAGTAAAAATGAGTGTCATGTACAAAATGTGATAATTTTTGTAAAAACTTGAATGGATATATTTGATAGTGTTTAGATTGAAAGTTAATATTAGTGGTGGAAGTCTATATTAACGATCCCAAAATTTATATCTTTAGACCTAACATTTTTCTGAAGAGACCTAAGCTCTGCTTTCTTTTAGGCTTTATGTATAACTACAGATATTACCAAATATATAAATGTATCATTTATTTATATCTATCTCTGTGTTTATACATGCACACACATTTATACATATGTAAAACATATTTGTTATATATATATGTATATATACATGCATATATCCATATAATTCTCCAAAGAGTCATACCAGTTATCTTTCGTTCTCTTGATATGACCACAACACCTTTACACTATTACTTCTCTCCTCATTTCCTTTAGAGCCTTTTTATATATTTTTGTTTAATTAGAATATAAACTCCTTGAATATAGGAATTATTTTTGGCCTTTTTTTAATTCTTTTCCCTCCCTTTTTTCTTTCTAGCTGCATTTGTATTCCTAGTATATAACACAGTGCCTGACATAGAATAAACAATAAATGCTTGTTGACTTGACTTTTCTATTTTCTTTTGGAAACCTGCCAGATAAAACGAACATCTGTCTGTTTCTCAATCGTTTTTATTCTTTAAGCTGGTTATTCTTCTGAACTTTTGTCTTTTGAAGCTATTATTTTCAATCTATCCTTTCATTTATCCCTCAATTCCTTCATTATACAAGTGAGACCTAAGACCCGTATCTTAATCCCTTTCCTTCTGCAGTTATTATATTCATATTTCTGTTTCTTCTGTCTCTCCACAGTTTAATATTGGCCTTTCCTAGTTTTCTTACATCACTTGTTTCCATATTTTTGCCACTTTTATTATATTTCAAATATATCAAAGCTTCTAATATTAAACAAGTTAGATTTACTTGGGTTTTGAATGCATTTATATCTCTTACCTCATTTAATCTTTACAGTTGTGCAACATTCCTGAGTAATAATTATCCCCATTTTACAGACAAGGAAATTTGGACTTAAAGAGGGGAAAATATTTCTTCCAAGTCACTGCATTAAGAATATGATCAAGGTCTTTCTTCTATTTTCCATTAAATTTAATATTTGGTATTCTGTTCAATTTTAATCCCACCTATGAATGAAACACATACCTGTACATATATTTAATATGCTAGTACTTTTATATCAAAACCATTTTTAGTCTTAATACTTGAGTGAAATTAAAAATATTCAGTGACCAATCAGCCAGAGCATTTTCTATTATTTAGTCTAAGCCAATTTATTGTGGGGAAATTGTTACTTTTAATCTTAACCTTGTCCCTCAAAGTATCACTCAAGCCTACTTTTCCAGGCATACTATAAATTTCCCTTAGGGCACTCTTTGTTGCCTAGACAAACTGTCCTACTTTCTCTTCCTTATACATGACATTCTATCTTTGATCTCCATATATTTTTTTAAAGAGACTAATCCAATCCTGGAATGCACTGTCTTATGGGAACTACCTTTTAGAAACAGTTCATCTTTCAAGCACAGTTCAAGTTCCACCTGCATATCAGGTCTTTCTTGAACTCTCCAGTTGCTAGTATTTCCTCCAACGCCTAAAATTCATTGTATTTGCTTATATGTTCATCTTTTCCTCCTACAAATAAAATGTAAGCTCCTTGAAGGCAAGAGATGCTTCATTTTTCTTTGATATTATACTTTCTGAGTCTATCAAAGTGATTGATATTTAATGGGTACTTAACAAACACATGCTAATGAATAGAAAATGAAATGATGGAGAGTAAAGAAGACACTGATGATGGTGTCTTTAAAAAGCTTCTATCTGATAAAAATTGTCAGACAGGTTGTTGAGACTGACTTGTAGGCATAATATTCTAAACCAACATTGGTTAACAAAGCATAGTAAAAAATATTTTGCCAGTTGCATTAGGCAAGGTATCAATCAAACATCGACTTGTGACGACATTAGTGATTTGCTGTAGACAGACTCCAAACAAAACACTTTGAAGGTCATTGTTTTCCTAAGGTCCATTTTCAGGGACCTCTTCTAACCTATCTCCTCTACGTTTTGAGCAGTTAGATTCCCTTGCATGACAAACTTGCCCAAGTTTCCAGCTAACTAAATGTCAAAGTACATACTTGGGCAGTAAACTAATTGGTAGCAAATCTCATTAAGAATTCTAGATGCTGTAATAGCTTTTCTTCAATTGCTTCTGCACTTAATGAGAAGCAGCACAACACAAGTCACATTACTGGTCTGACAATTTGTTCTATTGATTTATTATGCCTGCTTTACTGCCGCCTACACGAAAAGACTACAGAACACTCGTCTGATATTAGTGCATTTTTGACTTCTGTGAATTTAGCAAAAGTAGAATAGCCTTTAAGTGTGAGGAAGCTGTCTGGTATTTGAGCTTGGCATACAGGACAGTAAAAGTAACAGGATTACGGAATGATAGGATCATAGATTCAAAATTGGAAGGGATATTAGAGGTCATGAAGTCCGGTTCCCTCATTTTACAGATGAAGAAACTAAGACCTTGGGAAGAATAAATGACTTTCCCAGGGTCACAAAGACAGTAAGTATCTTTAGCAGAGTTCAAATTCAGCTTCTTCTAGAGAACTAAGGAGAGCAGTGATAACATATTATCAGGCCTATTGTTCTACATTTCTAACACCAGGTTTAAGAAATCATTTCAGGGGGCAGCTGGGTAACTCAGTGGACTGAGAGCCAGGCGTAGAGATGGAAGGTCCTAGGTTCAAATCTAGCCTCAGACACTTCCTAGCTACCTGGGCAAGTCACTTGACCCCCATTGCCTAGACCTTACCACTCTTCTGCCTTGGAGCCAATACACAGTATTGACTCCAGGACGGAAGGTAAGGGTTTTTAATAATAATAAAAAAAAAGAAATCATTTTAAATATGTAATAGTAACACCCTTTATAATATTATAGTAACACATACATTGTTTTTAATCAATAATTATATTTTCATTGTATATTTTCAAAAGGTATTACTATAATGTTATAATAGATGTTACTATTACAACATACATTAATTTGCTATATATTAGTTAAAATATTTCTTAAAATATTTTATTTTATTTCATTTCTTTTTTTTTCTTTTTAGCAAGTAGGAATATACCTTATCTTTCATTGAGCTTATTTTAAATAAAATGACCTTTATATCTTGGATTTTTAGCACTAATTTCATGAAAAAGAAAGTTTAAATTTTCTAATCTTGGCAAAGCAATATTCCTTGGCACACAAGTACTGACTAAAGATTTGGAAAACCAATTGTACTTAAGGGGCCCTGAGAAAACAACAAAAGAAAACTCACATCTTGAAACTAGTTCCAAACATTTGAAACGAAGTACTGAGTAAATCTGTGCAATTTACCAGCATTTACACCCCGTCTTCAATCCTAAAATATTCCATTTTCCCTTTAATTACAATTATTCTGAGTGGATTACAGGAAGTTAGACTGTAATCAAAATCAACAGCTAAGAGAGAGAGCCCTCAAAGAATGCAGTTCTGACTTATCCACTTTTCTCTATTTCATCTTTAATGAGCACACACTGCACATATGTGCCTCCTTAAATGACTCCTTAAGTCTGCTTTTATAGACTTATATTTAGTAGAAAATGGATCATATCACTGAGAGAAATCACATTTGCCCTTTGGTCAATACACTTTTTTTCCCTTCAGAAACCAAATGTTAAGGTTCACTTTCATTATAATTATACTGATTTCATTAAACTTAAAATGTCTTTGTCCAGATTTTTGGATATAATTGTAATTTTCTCACACCAGCTTACGAAACCCAAGATTTTTTTTTTGTCTTCATTTCTTTTGTGATAGTATGTTTGAGTTCTCCAAATATGTATTGATACAGTTTTTCTGCTGGTTTGGAGTGCACTTTCATAGTCATCCCTAAATATAATGTATATCCATGTCTGTGACTTAGAGACCTCCAGGATTATGATCTAAACTTTTTGTGTTCTCCTGAGACTCTTTAAGAAATGGGAAAACAGTTCTACAGATAGAAACTGGTAGTGGTGGACAAGCTTAAGTTCTATTTTTTTAACTCTGTTTTATGTACAATGGTGTATTTTTGAAATTATAAAGTAAATACTTTTGCTGCAGGGAAAATTCTTTATTGAATAAGACACCTACTGAGTTGATGAGATGGTACACATTGAGTGAGCATTCAAGCACAAGCTTTATTTGAGTGACTGAATGTGAATTTAATTTGTTCTTCAAATTTTCCCTATAAGACAGCTGATTTAATATTGTTATCAAAAAGAGTTCTCCTGTCTGTGTTGTTTATAGTCCTCTATAGATTTCTTATTTTTAAATGGCACTGTTAGGCTTGAGGAATAAAAGTATTTTGTAGGACAAAATGTGTTCCATACTGAAGGAATGATGGACCATAGCTCATAAACTGAGTAAATTCTAGCAAAGACATTCACATTTGCAAGTCACGGCTCTTGATCAATCTTGTATATAAGGATTGTTCATTGGATATATAAAAAAATGAAGTCAAATACATTGATAATAGAAAGGATTCAGCTTCTTGTTACTCCAATACTCCAGAAATAATTGTTCAAACTGAAAGCATGACTTTCACTTGAAAAATCATAACAATTATACTAAAATATTCACACAGGATATTTTGGAACTACTGGGAAATCAGTATGACATACATATTTTATTTGTATAAATAAATAAACTGACATTTATATAGCACATTTGCTAAGCATTTTATATAGTAATGTTCACATCTTTTTAGTAGAGCTATTCCCATATTGGAAACAACCTTAAAATTGGGACTATGTGGTATTTAAAACATAGGAATCACACAATTGAATCAAAACATTGATCTATCTAACCTGGCAAGTTATCTCCAATGATGCCACTGATGGTCAGCTATAAACTCTTAGACACCAGAGGCTACTGTTTTCATTTTTGGGGACTTGGGACAATGTATAAACATAGTAGTAATTTAGTAAATTTTTGTTGGTTCATTGATTTGAATTTAGAGTTATTTGTTTTAAGGTCAAATAGAATTAACTATTCTATTTGATGGTGAAGAACTAGATGGAGAAATGTGACTTTGTTATAAGTCTAGTAAATTTGATACAAGGTTTGAATCCAGGTCTTAATGGTTAACTCAAGATTCTGACCATTTTACCATGTTGCCTTTTGCCTTTTATGCTATATATTTTTATTTTGCTAATATTTAATTTAATATAATATTATATTCCTAGTCACCCTGGAGGGAAAAATTCATGATGATGAGGAAAGAGACTAAGAGAAAGAGAGATTAAGTGAGTTGTTCAAGGCCATAGAGGTATTATGTACCAAAGCTGAGTTTCAAACCTTCATTTAACTCCAAATGAAAGAACTGTACTACATGACCTAAGGGAACAAGTCCTTCTAGCCCTAACATTTTATGATCATTTGAATGATGTGGAAGAAGTGGAACAACATCAAGATCCAGGACTATAGAAGAAAAACACACTTGTATATTCAACAATAAGAACAATAAAAACAGCAAGACAGAGTCAGATTTCCATCTGAAAGTCGATCTAAAATTTAGATTCAATAAACATCACTTTTTACCTCTGCTTCTACCATTCCTTATGTTCCTACTTCCCCCACATGCAGAATTATGTAATTACCTCAATCCTTTTGGGAGATTATATGTGTTAATGATGTCAGTTCATTGATCGCTATACTTATTATAGCTCTCCTCCTCCTCCTCCTCTTTTAGAGGTCTGTAGAGTGTAGTAATAAGAATGCTGGATTGGGAGTCAAAAGATCTGGCCTCAAATTCCAACTCTGCCAATTTCTCTGTGTGTACCTTTGGGGCAAGTCACTTATCATTTCTGAGTCTTAGTTTCCTCATCTGAAAATGAAAAGCACAGAAAATCATCAAAGTTGATTTGGTAAATCTTCCATTTTGTTTACCTCAAATTTATTTTTTTGGCCTCACTTTCCTAAAATTTTCTACTTCTTCCATAAACTACCTCTATCCAATCTAAAACAGAAACCAAAATCTAATCCCCCTCACAATCTCCTTTCCTCAGCTCAAGAGAGATTAAATCGTAGGAAGGTAGACTCCATGAGAATTGTGGAGGCAAACTCCTTTCCTGCCAGAATGTACCATGTGTAATAGAGGACAAAGCAATTTGATACTCTCTGTAAAGGGGAAATTTTCAATCTATTATGTTATCCATGACAAATGACTTAGGGAAATAGGAGAAGTTTGTAAATAAACTCCTATTACTGCATAACCTCACCACTCTACAAAGCCTTTTTGTGAATATTTTGCACACATCAGTCAGAAGTCTAAAATTTTCCAGTATATGCACTGTCAAGAAGGGAAAGCGATTTATTTTGCAAGATTTGTCAAAGAGGAATTCTTTTTCATTTTCCCCATCATTATCTCAACAAAAAAGAGAATCTTTTTTTTAATAGAGGACAAACTGTAATTTCTGGCTACTAAGATTTGTGGACAGTTTAGAAATCATAAATTAACATGCTGAAGCATAGCATGAAATATGGCATTTTCATGATAACTATGGCAGTACTGTGCTTAGCATTCATAATTGCAAAGGATAGCTGAGACAAAGTACTGACAGCTTGCTTAATCTGAAATGAAGTCCAATTAAATAAAAGCAAAGATATTTTTTGGATTTGTCAGCTATCCTCCTCCAAGACCATATCTTTTTATATACATATATATACATATATATACGAATATATATACAAAATAAAGCAATGATTATGTCTATATTTAATGATAATTCTTAATAAATATATTGTTACCATTTATTATTATATATAATAGCATAACTATAACATAAATCATATTTGTTATAAGTGGGAAATACATAATAATAGATACATTTATCCAAGAAAAACCAATTCTTACATAAACCAAGATCTACAATGAATTCTTTTCCTCCCATTTGTCCCTCCTTCCAAAAAGGCAAATAATATGATATAAATTTTGCATATAGGATCATATCCCATATATTTCCCAGACCATCATGTTATGAAACAAGACAATATTGCTTACAGTAGAGGAAAATTAGTGGAAGAAATAAAATGAATAATGATATGGTCCAAACTGCATTCAGATTCTGTTTGTTCCTTTTATGGTGGTTTATATATCCTTTTTCATCATTAGTCCTTTGTAGTTGTCCTGGATTCTTGCCTTACTGATAAAAGTTAACTCATTCACAAGATCATCATACATTATTGTTGTTTTGTGTGCAGCATTCTTTTAGTTCTGTTTACTTCACTTTTTAGCACTTCATATTTTTAAAAAAATTTAAATATTTTGAATATTATTTGGATACGTTTAAAACATTTTAAACAGAGTATGTAGCAATTTAAAATCAGAAAAGTGATCACTATGTCTCTACAATTTAAATATTAAAATTTCCATAATTATTATCAAAATATTACTTCAGTATCCTACTGGATCTGTGTTCTCTTTTGGTGTCAATGTTCCTTGAAGTGATACAGATTTCAGCCTATTCATGCCTACTCTATCTTGCTTGTGTAATTCCTTCTCCATATTTACTCAGTGTAGTAAGGACCTATCTCACTTTCTCATATCACAAGTATATCAGTGGAATGATTCACTTTATTCGCCTGCCATTGCTCACTCTACATATAATCACTCCATCCCCCCCTTTTTTTTGACCATGCATTCTTTTTTGACACTTTTCTTTGTAGTGCCTTGTTATTGTATGTTGCAGTCTTATCTTAGTTGACATGATTTTTTTCATTGCTTTCTGTTTTTTCAATTTTATATTCTTTAAAAATTATAGCATTATTTGATCATTTGCAATCTGTGTGTGTGTGAATGAGTCTACTGTGTGCCGTGAGATTACAATGCATTTTGAGAAAATGCACAGTGGATTGGAAAGGATATGAAGTTGGGTGTCATACAAACCTTTTCTCAGGAAAATCTGAAGCTGCTTGTAAAAATATCTTTTAGAATAAAACATATCATTGTTGTATTTCTGTTCGAAAAAATTATCCCTCTGTCTCTCTAACTCAGTCTCTGATTCTGTATCTCTGGCTCTGGTTATCTGGCTATGTGTCTGACTGCCAGTCTCTGTATATCTCTCTGTCTCTGTCTCTCTGTCTCTGTCTGCCTGCCTTTCGGTCTATCTGTCTCTGTCTCCATCTCTCTCTCTCTCTATTTCTTTCTGAGGTCTCTGTTTCTCATTTTCTGTCTCTCTCTCTGTATCTGCCTCTCTCTAAAACCGTTCAGTTAGAGAGAAAGAACATTTCTTTGTCACAAAGAATATGATTAAGTTGCAAAAATTTTAAGAAACATAGTTCTAAAAAAGGTATTTTTATATTCCAATCAGATTTTCTTGGTGAAATTATATTTGTGATGAAAGAATAACAGATTAATGTGTCAGAAAACAAGGTCATGTGATTTTTTCCATTTAAAAAGCCTGCAGATGTCTTTACATTTTCCTAGTGTTCTGAGATCACCACATCATAAATTATGTTGCCTTTTTCAAATGCAATGATTATAATAATGTTGGCTATATTCTGAAAGGCAAATCTTAATAAGTAAATTGTTAATTTTGGAAGAATGTCTGATAATGCTGGAAATGAAGTGAAGTTTCTTAGCTAAAATCATTATCAATCCATAATGAAAAATAGTAATATAGAAGATCAAAATGATATTTTAAGTGACATTTTGGTTGCAAATCTTTGTCACCTTATTTCTTGCATTACCTGTATAATACTATCTTTTAAAGATGTCTTTGGACAGGTATCTTGGGGATAAGAAACTGAAGAGCTTTAAAGTTACTGTACTGTAATCCATGACTGATGCTGTGAGGCATAGTAAGAACAGAAAGTCTGTAAGTTTATGTTCAAAGTCTGGACTATTTTTTCACTTGTTCCTATGTCTCTTTTTCTTGATCCTTTAGTCAAATACTCCAGAAAATGAAAATATTTTCACTCTATTCCATTATTCTTTTATATATATCCACTTATTTTCCCTATGCAGGGGTTCTTAACAAAGCCCAAGAACCTTTTTTTTCATATTTTGATCAATTTATTATCAAATAATTGCTTCTTTTATAATTTAGTGTATTTTATAAATTTTATGTCTATGATGAAATCCAAATATTTCACCATAATACCAAAGGTGTAGTTCTTTATATGTGTTCATGTATACATAAAGCTGAAATTATTTCCTTTTTTAATAATCCACTTATTCAACAGGCTTATTGCATCAGAAGCTTACCATTTTGTGTTTTCTGTTTGTCTCTGTTAAACATTAAGTAAACTAAAATGCCTCATTAGCCAAGACATGATTATAAGCATGAAAAAAGATAATTATTTGTTTTTATTGGGCAATTGTGGTGGTTAAATCAAATAACTCTTACATTTACAATTTAGAGCTTAACTCTGAATAACATAAAATTGTGTGGGGTGTTTTTTTCATACTAAATATATTAAAACATTAACTCCAAATAAAGTTTGCTTATTCTTCTTCTTAAATGTTCCCTCTAATGTTCCTAAACTACTCAACAAATCCAAAATGATTTCTCTAATAAGCTCACATTGCTGTAGACTTATTCCATTATTAAAGAGCATAGCAGAGTATATGCATTACATATATGTATATATAATATACACACATATTTATAGTTTAGAGTCAGAAAGACTGTTCAACCTTTTGGATGAGAAAATTCTAAATTTCAAAAAAAAAGTCTCACTATACACTCCTACTCTTTCTGATGACTGATCCTATCTAAAGTCAAAATGTGATTCAACTTGAGGTGCTCCTCTCCCAAATATTTTTCACTAATATTATAATTCTCATTATCATATAATATCATTATCAATAAAAATAAATAATATCATCAAATATCATTTGGATAATGCTTGAAGATCCCTCTTATATAAACATATGTTCTATGAGAAGAACATACCTATGAACATCATTTTTTTCATATAAGAAATTATCTAACAGTTTAATATCAAGGGAATGGGACACAGGGCAGCTAGCTTTTTTTTTTAATGATTTGATGAGCCAGCATAGAGATAGTTAGGGATATTTTAAGGTAGGATCCTGGCAGAACTCTGGCACTTGGAGACAAAAGATTAACATTTAAATTATAATTGACTTTGTTTGACTCATACCATGCTTTCCTTTGAAACATAGTTTCCTCTTACCCCAAACTGAGCTAAACAGTGTCAGGCTGATTATTAATTTTGATAGTAAAATTATTAACATGCTACAGTTTCAAAATATTATCTTGATCTATATAAATTAATATGTTATATATACATATATATAGTTAAATATCTAAGGTAGACTCCTATGTCTCCCATTATTCTTTACATTTCTAGAGGATAGTGGAAAATTTACATATAGCTTTGTGTCAATTTAGTCTCTTCCTCAAGGTCTTCCCATAAGTCTCATTTTTCAATTTCGGTATTATTTACAAGTGTATCCAAGAGAGTCTACTCAGTGGATTGGATCACTGAAACCATAGATAGCTGTTCTCAAAATCCTGAATTTGTACTTGATTGCCTACTATCAACTAAATTGTTTTCACAGTCATCTTCTATCATGAAAGCAACATGAGACAATTTGTATAATAAAGAGCCTTACGTGGAAAACGAAAGAATACTTGGAATGGCTTGGAAAGAATTGTAGTTTTTTCTTGTCGGTTCATTTCTATTCATTATGATGAATAGAGAAAGCAAAACGAGCTACTACCAAGGTGACTAAAAATCAAGTCAGAAGTTTCTTTACCATAAAGAAGAAAGCTACCAAGTTTATTGGATGATAAATCTTGACCAGATTAATTAATTTGAAAAGATATTAATGTTATTACCTATGCTTTTCATATAAAAATAAAATAAGGTAGCTTGGGAGCCCAACTTCATTTTCAGTATTTGTGTAAAGTAATAAAAAGCTGACATTAAATAATGAGAAGCCCTCTTAGCTCATGATATACCTTAAAATGTTACCGTCTGTGATTATATACCAATGCATTAATATATAAAAATAGGGCCAAATTATCAACCTTTGAAACTATGAAAATGCATTATAGCCCTTTATTAAAATATCCTATATACATTTCAAAAATTAGATTAAGAAATCTTATTTATTTTATTTTTGTATTAGGCAATTTTAAACATGTACATTAAAATGGAGGACATATTACCTAAAAAAAGTATATCTCCTATTTCCCCAGGCAGCTTTTTGCAGGATTTTTTTCTCATTATATACTTTATTTTAGAGTTATTGCATATTTTCTTGTCTTTAGCTAGGTTTCTTCCAAATTACTAATGGTGCATTCAAATGATTTCAAAGTATAATAGATCAGAAGGACAAAATCCAAATTTCAAAAAAGCATACATCATAATTGGTTAAATCAATCAGAAAGAATTATATTAGATCTTGAAGATCTTCAATAAATTAGTTTCTTATTAGAATAGACAATAAGAAAATTCTCAAACTACTGGAAATTTGTTCAAACTACTCTAACAATGTAACTCATTTTTATTAAGGAGAAGAGATAAAAATCATTAGGGGAGATTTTATTTTGAGTATCTATTTTAAAACAGGTTGTATCTGACTATGCTTGAATTCTGGGAATTTGCATCAATTTAAATCATAATGTATGTGATTCAAACAGAGCAGAAAAGATATCCAACTCCCATCTTTTACTTTATGGGACAAATCTCCATGCCATTCCATACTAGTAGTGGAAAGACAAATACATTCTCCACAAAGTAAGTAAATAGTGTCAATCAAAGATATCAACAAAGTAAGTAGAGTTGCTGTTGATTAATATGGTTGAAAGTTATATTTACCTTTGATGGAAAAGGAAATATGGACAACCTAAGCACAGATAAAAGATAATTTTTCCAAAGTTTATTAGCAAAAAGAAATAGAAGTTTCTTAGAACCTGTCATCACTGAGTTGTAGATGTGAGTACTATGTTGTGTTTTTTTTTCCCCCTTTGGCCAGAATTGTAATTTTTAAGAGTATAAGGAAGTCCTAAAAGGGTTATAAGAGATGATAGACAGCCAACTTTGGAGACAGAAAGCCTTGAATTCATGGCTTACCTCTGAGACATACTGTCTGGGTTACTGTAGGTAAGTCATCAGGCAGCTCTTAAAGAGCAGGTGCCCATCTGATTGGAAGAGGAAGTTTCCTTATTGAGAATTCATTATACAATTGATATCAATGGTATATCCAAAAAAAGGGACTACTTACAAGAGAAAAATTCTCCTATTAGTTACCCTGAAATGAAAGGGTAGTCAGACTACATTAGAGGAAGCAAGCATAGCCATTTTTCCCAAATAAATAATTATGAATTCTACTAAAGAAGAAACAAACTTCATAGGAAACCATAATATGAGATAAATTAATTTGAAGAGGTAACACAAGGAAAATCTATTATAATGATGTTGGGGAAATAGATAAAATACTGACATCTATATTATTGATTTCCTCCTTGATGCTAATAAGCATGTTTTGAAAAAACAATCTTATATTTATTAATAGAGTTCAGACTGGCAGCCACTCCTTTAACTAAAATGGTTTGGGAAGCAGAAACATCTCAGTTTGAGAGTACATAAGGAAGATACATATGGCTGTTATATTCAATTCTTTACCATAAAAGTAACTAACTCTAGATATGTATTTTTAAAGAGGGGTTAATTGCAGGGATGTTGTCAATACTAAATTTTTGTTTCTCCTTTGGAGCTTCCCTTATATTCATTCAAGACAATATCGTTAAGTGTCAATATCCCTAAATAGAGTCTTTGCAGTAGAAAGACTTGTAGATTTGTAACAAGATGACCTTGGTTCAAATCCAATCTCTGCCACTGCCTGAGTGACCTTAAGCATATCTCTTAATCTCTCTGGATGTCAGTTTCCTCACATTTAAACTGAGGGAGATGTCAGATTCCTGGTATTAAATGTGCAACATCACATGCAACTTAATTCAGTTTTCTCATTTGGATCGTTTGTCAAAACATCACCTCTTATGATCCCAAAATGATTCTTTTTTTTAACTTTTTAATTTTTTAACTTTATTTTTGATACAGTGCATACTTTACTTAACTGCTACTTCAGTACCAATACATGACAAGATATTGAGATCTTAAACAATTCACATATGTTCAGAATATTGTTAGTAATAGCATCATCCTCACCTAAAAAAAGTTTTTGAAATAACATAACAGTGACAGAAGGCTTGAATGTATATATTTCTTTATTTTAGTTATCTTGATATAAAGACAGGTTTTGATATGATTTAGTTCTAGTGCAACATTTTTCCCCACCATTAAAGCTCTCTGGCATTTGAGAGTTCATATTTTCTTAAGACTTCTTTAACATATTTTGTACATAAAGTAAATTCATGTTCACTTCTTATGCAGAATTCAAGGATTGAATTTGAATTATTCAACCAGGATTGCACATATACATCTTATGTGGGTGAATTATTATTGTCATGTGGTTTCTTTTGGTTGCAATATATAGCATTATCATCCTTCTTATTCAAAGATGATATTATAGATAGTGTTTATCTATATGTTTCTGAAAAGAAAATATGGTTCGCTAATCACAGGTCCTTTATACACATGTTTAAATTTAAAAGAAATCTCAAGCCTGATGCTGTTTGTGATATTACCTTTTGAGCTCTTAAATGAGATGAAGTTTCTGTTCCAAAACTACACCCTCTCCAATTCTGAATATTCTTAAGTTAGGTTGTGCCCCTTAATTCTGGTATAGTTTACAAATTGTAAAAGTAGAGCAGGAGAGAGAAAAGGAAGAGAGGAAAGAAAGAGATAGGGAAGAGAGAGGGAAGAAGGAAGGGAGGAAGGAAGAAAGGAAGGAAGACAGGAAAGGAGGGAGGAAGAGAGAGGGAGAGGGAGAGAGGAGGGAAGGAAGGAAGGAAAGAAGGTAGGAAGGTAGGAAGGAAGGAAGGAAGGAAGGAAGGAAGGAAGGAAGGAAGG
>NC_058133.1:296863199-296906388 GCF_016433145.1 Gracilinanus agilis | reverse complement strand
TATATATACATGTATATATATATATATAGTTGAAAGTAGCTCTCTGTTTTATTTTTATTTGTATCCTCTTCAACAGAAAGAAAAAATATTAATGACAATGGGGCATATTTTCTTGAGGTGGAAAAAAGCTGACATTTTCTCTTCACCATTCCACAAAATGGCTTAAAAAACTTAAAATGATGTACCTTTGCTGGAGGTCAGCCATGAAATATCGGATGAGAAAGACCACGTGTTTGAGAACAAATTTGAATAAAGTACAGCTCTCAGTACTAAGTAGCATTCTCAAATATGGCAATAATTAATATAGTAAATGCTTTCCTAAATCCTAATAGAGAAGCTTCCATCCAAAGCACAAAGTCCATAAAACTCTTAAAACTTACTGATTGTCAGAAGTCTAAAGCCTTTTGGGATGAACAGCTTTTTGTTAATAAATCAATGTGTGTGTGTTTAATAAATCCTAGGGTCTAAATTTTCAAATGACATGGAATAAAATCTATTTTCTAAGTTTCTTCTTTTCAAAGACTTTTTGATGCTCAAAAAATCCATTAGAAGATTTATTAAATTATTATAGAATTAAAGTGTTTTTTTAATTCTACAAAAGCATAATACACCTGATACGATTTTCTCTTTCCTCTACTTTCCATTGAATTGGAGCGTTGTGGCTTAATTGTGTCAAGGAAGTAATCATTCAGTGATTTTAAAGAGCAATGCCCACCTAGTATTAGGAACCATCACCCTTGGCAACCCCAGATTTACTAATAGTTTATCTTTCCTCTTTCTATAGGTTTATAAAAATAACATACAGACTTTTACTTTTAAAGTATCTTTAATTTTTTTAATTTTCTTTTTTACACATCAATTAATCTTTTAATAATCATATTCTGAAGTTTTGCATTCCATGTCCTCTCCTTTCCTTTTACACTTCCCCAATACAGCAGGTAATATGGCATGTTATACTCATATTATCATACAATACATATTCCCTTATTCATTGTGTTGTAAAAGAAGATATATATTGCTTATACTATAGAAAAAAATCATTGAGGATTTAAAGTGAAGAATTTTATACTTCAAATAGTCAGCATTCAGAATTTGTTTTATGGTAGTGAATAGCCTTTGTTCCCCGAGTCCCTTGGGGTTGTCCTGGGTCCTTGTATTACTGAAAATGGCTAATTTATTCCCTATTGATCATACATTATTGCTGTGCACAATGTTTTCCTTGTTCTTCTCACTTCATTTCATGTCTTTTCGAGTTTGTTTTTGTGATTGTTTTGTTGGTAATTTCTTTTGACACAATAGTATTTCATTACAATCATATACCAGTTTTTTCACCTATCCTCTAATTGATGGACAACCCTTCAGTTTCAGGTTCTTTGTAAGCACTAAAAGAATATAAATATTTTAGTATAAGTAGGTCTTTTATCCCTTCTTTGGGATATAGACCTAGTTGTGATATTGCTGGATCAAAGGGTATGCACAGTTTTATGGCCTTTTGGCACGGTTCCAAATTGCTTTCTGGAAAGGTTATATTAGTTCACAGCTCCACCAAGAATGTATTGGTGTTCCAGTTTTTTTTTTATATCCCCTCCAACATTGGTACCTCAGAGTTGTTTTAATTTAAATTTCTCTAATTGAGAGTGATTTGGAGTATTTTTTTATGATTAAGGTTAGTTTTAGTTTTCTTCACCTGAGAATTTCCTGTTCATATCTTTTGACCATTTATCAATTGAGGAATGTTTTGTGTTCTTAAAAACTTTACTCAGTTCTCAAGATATCTGAGAAATGGGGCCTTTGTCAGAGATACTTGTTATAATTTTCCCTCTCTTTGTTGTTTCCCTTCTAATTTTGGTTGTATTGGTTTTCTTTGTGCGAACCCTTTTTAATTTAATGTAAAGTTATCTATTTTTCTTCTCATAATGTTCTTTATGTCTGTCCTGTTTGGATTTAAATTCTTCTATTTTTCATAGGTCTAACAAGTAAACTATTTTGTACTCCATTTATTTATTTATGGTATGACCCTTTATTTCTAAATCATGTATTTATTTGGCCTTTACCTCAGTATATGGCATGAGGTATTAGTCTATTGCTAATTTTTGCCATGCTTTTTTTCCAGTTTTCCCAGGAGTTTTTG
Organism: Gracilinanus agilis; assembly: GCF_016433145.1. Lineage (NCBI taxonomy): Eukaryota > Metazoa > Chordata > Mammalia > Didelphimorphia > Didelphidae > Gracilinanus > Gracilinanus agilis. The sequence continues at coordinate 296,904,257 of NC_058133.1, read as the reverse complement.
TCAAATAATAAATTCTTCTTCCAATAGTTTGGATATTTGGGTTTGTCAAACAGTAGGTCACTATGATCATTTACTAATGTTTGTTGAATACCTAATCTAGTCCACTGATCTTCTATTCTATTTCTTAGTCATTACTACATTGTTTTGATGGTTGCCACTTTAAAATACAATTTAAGTCAGTATAGTGAAGCCATCTTCTTTTATATTTTTCATTAATTTCTTTCATATTCTTGGCTTTTTATCATTCCAGATGACATTTATTATTATTTTTTCTAGTTCTATGAAATAATTTTTGTAGTTGGTTGGTTTTTGTAACTTTTCAGTATTTTGCATATAATTAAAAGCAGAGACTATGCTTCTGCAGGCAATGGCTACTTTTAGAAATTGTTTTCGTGTTGTAAAGTAGGGTTTTTAAGTAGGTAATAAGTTTTGCCATTAATATATACATATACGTGTTGTATCACTTTGCTTAGAGAAGTGAACCTAAGAAATTAAATTGTGGCAGAACTGGAACATATGAAAAAAATGAAATATTTCATCTTGGGATGAAAGTCAGTATAGATTCATGTAATAGGCTGGTTTTGATCTTTGAAAAAAGCAATTTACCTTCTCTCTTATAATTGATATTAAATATAAGTTGTAAGGCAGATGATAAGTATAGGCTAGACAATTAGAATTAAGTGACTTATTCAGGGTCACACAGCTTAGAAGTATCTGAGGCCAGACTTGAACCCAGGATGTCCCATCTTCAGGTCTAGCTCTTTATCCACTGAGTCTCCTAGCTGTCTCATATCTGCTATTCATTTTATTATTATTTTTTGCCAATAGTTGTCAAGATATATTACATTAGAGAGTATTCATAAAGAGTTATTAATTTTCAGTTGTAGTTTTGGATTTGGTACCAACTTGTCATGTAACCTGTTTGTGACTGAGTTTCTTTATATAATGAAATGGTTGAACTTCCCTATTCTATGGAGGGTATTGTCATCCTTCCCATCTTCTAAATTCACCAACTCAGAGCCCTTAAATCTTTACCCTCTGCAATCCTCCATATGCAATTAGTTGTCATGTCAAACTATAAATCCAATTCCCATTCTTTTAAAGCATCTTCACAATGGGCAACTCATATGGACTATTGCATTCTGAGATAATTTTATTCATAAAAAGTTACCAAGATTTTCTCTCAAATAATTCAGATTGTCCTTCAGACAAATTATGTTTTTCTAGATATTTCCCCAGAATGATTGAGAGTTGATTACTTGGATTTGTGAATTACTTCTTAGGTGTATCCCACCTCTAACTCATACAAAGACTTGTCTTCTTACTAAAATTTTACCCCAACTGCTCCTTCTACTCCTCTAGAACTAGGATGTCCCAATTTCTCTGGGTCTACCTCAAAAATGAAGTCAGGGCTGTTATACTATTCAGCAAGACAACTTGGCACTATTTTTCTTATGACTCTGTTCACCCTGCATACATGAAATACTTTCCTCTATAACCGTAGCTATCAAAGTATGGTCTGTGAACCCCTAGAGTTTTCCAAGACACTTTTAGGTGGCTTGTGAAGTTAAAACTTTTTTTAATATCGCTAAGATATTATTTTCTTATGGAAATAATCCTTGTGTTTAAAACTACATAAGTCCCAATTTTCTTCAACTGAACTTGAACCAAAACAAAATATCACATAATAATGAAAGAGCAGATCTGAGGATCTAGCTGATTACTAACCAGTCAGACAGTAAAGAGATTTCTAAAATTATGCTTAACAATATCATTCTTACAAATTTTTTTTGCTTTGGAAAACAGTTATTTCTTCATAAAACCTATGATTTCTTTTATCATATAGGAGTTGTTAAAATAAATATTTATATTTAGTTATCAATTTTAGAATATAATTTGATAAATTCATAAATATTACCCAGACAAACAAAAGTGTTTTGAGATCCTCAATAGTTTTTAAGGGTAAAGAGGAGTTCTGAAAGCAAAGCATTCTATAGGATCTTCCTAATGGTATCTGGGGAACTCCCGTAAATATTTTCATAGAGTTTATCTTTATTGTATATAATAATGTGTACATATTTACAATATGTCTACAAGTGAAGCACTGTCATATCTTTAAAAGGATCTAGCCATAGTTTGGTGCTTCCATCTACCACAGTGGAACTATCTTTGGGTGTTATCCCTAAGGGACAACTAGATGGAAGAATGGATAGAGTCATGAGCCTGGAGTCAAGAAGAACTGTGTTTAAATCCAACCTCAGTCACTTACTAGCTGTGTGGCCCTGGGCAAGTCATTTAAACTTGTTTGCCTTAGTTCCTTCATAAATAAATAAATACGTTGGAGAAGGAAATTGTAAACTGCTCTACTATCCTTGCCAAGAAAACTCCAAATAAAGTCACAAAGAGTCATACATAACTGAAATGACTTAACATATTCTCTTTGAAGCCACACTGCTACTTAAATTGAGGGAGCTTGCTTCTAATGAACATCTAAGTGGTAGTATGGGAAATATTATTAGACTACAGAGTATAGAATCAGCATCAATCACACATTTATTTTTCCCAGAAATAATACTGTAACAAAGTTCTTTAAAGATAACTCTTAAACCTAGTTTCAAACTCAAACCTCAGTTGCTGAACTTGCTTCCATTCATTTATTCTACACGTTTATTAAAACTATCAAGGAACTCTGAAAGAGAGAAGTAAATATTATAAATATTATAAACAAGATATCATAGGATAGGAAAAGAAGATGGATTGGTCATGTGGTAAGAGAGAGGGAAAACTAGTAAACAACTAAAGGTGCCTGTTACTATTCATGATGTGGGAAGAAATCAAGGAAGGCCTCCAGCATTTTGTGTCAACCCTCTATGACAAATTAGTGAGATGACATGGACAAGAGTTTCATGAGATGAACAGACATGAGTGGGTTATTATCTAAATCTTTGGTAGGAACACCCAAACTGATATCATCAAAGAATATTTGTAAAAGCAAATTAATTTTCTTATTGATTTTACTCTACAGCATATATATCGATATATTTTTAGCAGGTAGGAATTGTTTATCCTAGTGATGTTTTATGATTTTTATTATTTTAACCATAGAAATCCTGATGCTGCTTTCTTTTGAGCCTTTTATTTATAGGAATTTGAGCCAGAAGTCAATCCTGTAATGAATTTTAAGCAGATATATTATGCCCCATCAGTACTTTATGATTGAAAGGATGAAAAGGATATTGGAAAATATGCAATACAAAGGAAAAATTGGCCCATACAATTCAGTTTTATTGAATGCTTTCAATCTGTTCATTCTCAGAAAATGATTAGTGGCTCTAGAAATCTAGATTTGTGTCAAGGTGAGAATGGTCTTAGGATGGATTATTATAATATTTTAGCATATTGAAAAATGATTGTTCATAATATATTTTCAACTAAAATCCTCCTCTGATACCTCATCATGAGATAGGGCAAGTTCTTACCCAGGCTACTCTCAAAGGCTGTTCCAGCAGAATATAAGTTCTGTGATGGACTCCCTTATACTATTATTTCAGGAAAAGCCTCTGTGTTGTTTCACTCACTTAATTTTGCTAAACACACAAATACTAGTTCCTTCCTCCTGAGATTGATTGACATTTGTATGTACATAACTGTTTGCATGTTATCTCCTCTGTATGTTATTTTGCCAGTATATATTTGATATCTCTAGCACTTAGACCAATGCCTGAAACATAGTTAAGTGCTCTACTTTCTTATTTATCAATTTTACTTTTCTTTCTTTCTTCACCCTTTTCCCTAGAAATCATGAACTAGCAAAGTAGTAAGTTTTTGACAAATAAATAGCACTGGATTAAGGTTTGTAAGACTTTGTTTCGAACTCCAAGCAAAAGGCTGAGAATTTTATGCTGTAAACAATCCTTCTTTTTGGCTACTTCTTACTTTAGCAACTTAATGTAGCAATCTTCTCTCTCTCTCTCTCTCTCTCTCTCTCTCTCTCTCTCTCTCTCTCTCTCTCAGAGAATGACCCCTTGGCTTCTATTTTCATGTATCTCTAATTTTTCTCTTTTAATTTACACATATGCTGATAAGCAAATTTTCTCCAAGAGTGTGGAAATTGCTATAAAATTCAGAGTTTTTCATGACAGCTTTGCAGAATCAATTTCTTTCCATTGAGAAAATAGTCCAGGAATCCTGTAAAGATACTAAGCATAAACTTTTATTACATTCCCTTCCCAAATTAAAGAAAGGCTTTCTTTCCTTTGAGGGTGTTATCATGAGAAAACATAGATGCATTCAACATTTTTGTTCCTCTTCATGGATCTCTATGGATATTTTTATTGTTGGGTCACTGTAGTTTTAATGTGTTCTTTCAAAATTAATATGAAATGATTAGCAGGATCTGTTTCTGCCCCCTCCCCAATTCCCAGAATTTCTTGGCATTCTATGAAGCTATATGTATTTGTTAATGAGAAGTAAAATTACTTGATCATTATTTTTCCCTTATAATTGAAAACCTCAAGTACTGCTACTACTCATCAACTGACTCTGTGTTAATTGCCATCATAGTGAAAGAAGTTGCTTTCTACCACTGAAAATATTTCTTACTTAGGGATTCTAATTTAAATAGTCAAAATGAGTCATTCCTTTTAAAATTCCATAGAATTGATTAGGGCCATTGTAATTAAGAAAAGCTATGTAGATGAGGTAAAACTTGATGGAATGGGGCTTGAAGATGATGAAATTTACATAGGCCATGAGAAACAAAGAGGACAGGAAAGGAAAAGAACAGGAAAAAAGGCATGGAAGCAGTAATAATTATAACATGCTAGTTCTTGGTACAGTAATAATGCTGGTCGGATTCAAGTGAAAAGAATTGGTTAAGAATGTGTAAGACAAGATTGGGAAGTAAAACTATATATAGCCACTAGCTAATTTAAAACTTCTCTTGACACTATTAGGTAAAGGCAAAGAATTAAGAACTAATTAAATGTCTCATTTAGGCGATGAATGAATAAAGTATACAACATTAATATAATGAGCTATTAACATATCATAAGAAATGAATACAGGAAATGCAGAGAATCTTTGGGAAATATGTATTGATTGATGTTGGAAGAATATGTTGAACCAGGAAAACAATATATATAATGAGTACAACAATGTAAATGGAAAGAATAACATAACAATTGAAACTGCATTCAACAAAATTATAAAAACCAAACTTGGCCCTAAATAAAGGCTAAGAAAAGAACTTTCTACTCATTTAGATCTGGGAGTTTCAAGGTGTGGAACTTTGAATATTCCATCAGATTTATTTAGGTTACATTTGCTGAATCTATTTTTATGTCTTCCCCCTTTATCCCTTTTTAAAAGGGTTGGCTTTTGAGAAGGGAGGATAAGTTAAAACTATAAGATGCAAAACAGAAAGTTTAACAAAATTATTTTTAAAAATAAAAATTATCTATTCTTCTCTATTATCTATCTATCTACCTACCTACCTATCTATCTACCTATCTATATCTTTCTTATCTATCACTGTGCCAAACACTTCTATATCTTATGCAGTGTAGAAAGGAAATATATACATAATACCCAATATACAACTGCTTAAAGTTTTGTTGTGTCAACAGTTGAATAGTCAACTAGTATTTAATAAATGTGTGTATTATAATACCAAATACTGTGTTGAGCACTCAATATTCAAAAGAATCCAAAAACATTATCACTAATCTGAAGGAGTTCACATTTACATGAGGGAGACAACATAATATAATATTAAAACAATGAACATACAGTATATTTACAAAAAATTGCAGAGGGGAGGGCTGGTATTGAGTGTGGAGAAGGAGACTGAGAAATATTTCTTAAAGGTGATGGGAAATGATCCAGTTCTTTAAAGGAAGCCAGCAAAGCCATGAATACAGATAAGAAGGGAGATCATTTCTTACACAGGAAAAAAATATCTGCTGTGAAGTTAGATAAGGAGAAAGAATGTTATACTTGAGAGAAAGAAGCAAGCAGGTGTTTCCAAATTGCAAAGTATACATTGGGGTTAATATAGGCAACCAATGGAGCATATTGAGTAATGAGATTAAATTATGAGTTCTTTTCTTTAGGGTGGAAAATAAAAGCATTTTGGCAGCTTAGTCAAGGATGGCTCTGAGAGGAGAGATACTATGAAACATAGAGATTAACCAGAAACATAAATAGTGCAGGAATGAGATGATCAGAGCCTGGAACATAGTAGTAGCTGTATGTTCAGAGAAAAGTGAGAGTTTATGAGATGTGTTATGCAAGTAAAAAGTATGGCAACAAAATATATAATATGAATTGAGTGCTGGAAAAAATGTTTGGCCTATGTGACTACTGTTAGGATAGTGGAGCTGTTAAAAATGAAATGAAAGTAATTTTTATTATGTTAGCTCATCCTACCCATGAGCAATCAATGTTTTTTCCAATTGTTTGGATCTAGTTTTAATTGTTTGTAAAGTGTTTTGTAGTTGTTTTCGTATAATTCCTGTGTTTGTTTTGGTAGATATATTACTAAGTATTTTATATTGTCTAGGGTGATTTTAAATAGTGTTTCTCTTTCTACCTCTTGCTGCTGTGATGTGTTGGAAATATATAGAAATGCTGATAATTTATGTGCATTTATTTTATATACTGCAACTTTGCTAAAGTTGTTGATTATTTCTACAAGCTTCTTAGTTTATTCTCTAGGATTTTTTAAGTACACCATCATATCATCTGCAAAGAGTGATAGCTTAGTCTCCTCATTGCCTGTTTTGATACCTTCAATTTCTTTTTCTTCTCTAATTGCTACTGCTAGTGTTTCTAGTACAATGTTAAATAATAGAGGTGATAATGGGCATTCTTGATTCACTCCTGATCTTATAAGAAAGGCTTCTAATTTATCCACATTGCATATGATCCTTGTTGATGGTTTTAGGTATATACTGTTTATTATTTTTAGGAAAGGTCCTTCTATTCTTATACTTTCCAGGGTTTTCAATAGGAATGGGTGCTGTATTTTGTCAAAGGCTTTTTCAACATCTATTGAGATAATCATATGATTTTTGTTTGTTAGATTGTTGATATGGTCAATTATGTGGATAGTTTTCCTAATGTTGAACCATCCTTGCATTCCTGGTAGAAATCCCACCTGATCATCCTGGATGATCCTCTTGATCACTTGCTGGAGTCTCTTTGCTAGTATTCTATTTAAGGTTTTTGCATCTATGTTCATTAGGGAGATTGGTCTATAGTTTTCTTTCTCTGTTTTTGATCTACCTGGCTTTGGAATCAGCACCATATTTGTGTCATAAAAGGAATTTGGTAGGATTCCTTCTTTGCTTATTATATCAAATAATTTGTATAATATTGGGATTAGTTGATCTTTGAATGTCTGGTAGAATTCACTTGTGAATCCATCAAGTCCTGGTGATTTTTTCTTAGGGAGCTCTTTGATGGCTTGTTCGATTTCTTTTTCTGGTAATGGATTATTTAGGTATTCTATTTCTGCTGCTGTTAATCTAAGCAATTTGTATTTTTGTAAATATTCATCTATATCTCCTAGATTGCTATATTTATTGCCATATAATTGGGCAAAATAGTTTTTAATGATTGCCTTAATTTCCCTGTCATTAGAGGTGAGGTCTCCTTTTTCATCTTTGATACTGTCAATTTGGTTTTTTTTCTTTCCTTTTTTTTAATAGATTGACCAGTACTTTGTCTATTTTATCTGTTTTTTCAAAATACCAGCTTCTAGTCTTATTTATTAATTCAATAGTTCTTTTACTTTATATTTTATTAATTTCTCCCTTGATTTTTAGTATTTCTAATTTAGTTTTCATCTGGGGATTTTTAATTTACCTATTTAGCACCATACCTATCAAACTACTAAAAATTTTTTTTACTGAATTAGGAAAAACTATAACAAAGTTCATCTGGAATAACAAAAGATCAAGAGTATTAAGGGAAATAATGAAAAAAATGTGAAGGAAGGGGGCCTAGCAGTACCAGATATTAAACTGTACTATAAAGCAGCGGTCATCAAAACAATATAGTACTGGCTAAGACATAGAAGGGAGGATCAGTGGAATAGACTTGCAGTAAGTGACATCAGCAAGACAGTGTATGATAAACTCAAAGAACCCAACTTTGGGGACAAAAATCCACTATTTGACAAAAAATGTTGGGAAATTTGGAAAACAATATGGGAGAGATTAGGTTTAGATCAATATCTCACACCTAATGATCTCAATATAAAGAGGGAAACTGTAAATAAGTTAAGTGAACATAGAATAGTTTACTTGTCAGGTCTCTGGGAAAGGAAAGATTTTAAAACCAAGCAAGAGTTAGAGAAAATTACAAAATGTAAAATAAATGATTTCGATTATATCAAACTATAAAGCTTTTGTATAAACAAAAACAATGTAGCCAAAATCAGAAGGGAAACAACAAATTGGGAAAAAATCTTTATAACAAAAAACTCTGACAGGGGTCTAATTACTCAAATATACAAGTAGTTAAACCAATTGTATAAAAAATCAAGCCATTCCCCAATTGATAATTGGGCAAGAGACATGAATAGGCAATTTTCAGGTAAAGAAATCAAAAGTATCAATAAGCACATGAGAAAGTGCTCTAAATTTCTAATAATTAGAGAAATGCAAATCAAAAGAACTCTGAGGTATCACTTCACACCTAGCAGATTGGCTAAAATGAAAGAAGGGGAGAGTAATGAATGCTGGAGGGGATGTGGCAAAATTGGGACATTAATGCATTGCTGGTGGAGTTGTGAACTGATCCAACCATTCTGGCTGGCAATTTGGAACTATACTCAAAGGACTATAAAAGAATGCCTGCCCTTTGATCCATCCATACCATTGTTGGGTTTGTACCCCAAAGAGATCATAGATAAACAGACTTGTATGAAAAAATTTATAGCAATGCTTTTTGTGGTGGCAAAAAAAACTGGAAAATGAGGGTATGTCCTTCAATTGAGGAATGGCTGAACAAATTGAGGTATATGCTGGTGATGGAATACTATTGTGCTCAAAGAAATAATAAACTGGAGGAATTCCATGTGAACTGGAAAGACCTCCAGGAATTGATGCAGAGTGAAAGGAGCAGAGCCAGAAGAACATTGTACACAGAGACCAATGCACTGTGGTAAAATAGAATGTAATGGACTTCTGTACTAGCAGCAATGCAATGACTCAGGACAATTCTGAGGGACTTATGGAAAAGAACACTACCCACATTCAGAGGAAGAACTACAGGAGTGGAAACAGAAGAAAAACAACTGCTTGAACACATGTGTTGAGGTGGACATGATTGGGGATGTAGACTAGAAACTACCACACCAATGCAACTATCAACAGTTTGGAAATAGGTCTTGATCAATGACACATGTTAAAACCAGAGGCAATACGCATCAGCCATGGGGGGCAGGGGGAAGTCGGGGTGTGAAGGGGAAAGTAAGAGCATGAATTATGTAACCATGTTAACTTTTCTAAAAAATAAATATTAATAAATGTTTAAAAAAGTGAAATGAAAGTTTGGAAAGAGGATAGGATCTTAGGTAAAAGATGGGTAGAAGAGTTCTCTTTTGAACACTTTGTTTAACATTCCTAAAGAAGATTCGTTTCAAGATGTCCAAAAGGTACCAGGAGATCTGATCATTTAGATCAAGAGAAAAGTTAAAGCTGAGCTTCCTATGAGTCCCAACTAAAACTTCACTTCTGCACAAACATTTCTGAATCACTCATAAGTCCAGTGTTTTTCCTCTTTTTATTATATCCTATTTATCCTGAATATATCTTGATTTATATATCTTTGTCTGCATATTATACACCCTTATTAGATGGGTAAGCTCCTTGAAGGCAAAGACTAGTTTGTTTGTTTTTTTTCATTTTGCAATCCCAACTTGTAGTATGGTGTCTTGCCCATAGTAGATGCTTAAGAAATGTTTGCTGAATTGGGTCATATTCAAATATGAGGATTATCCATATAAAATTATAACTTAATCCATGAGAATTTATGAATGGGATAATATATAGAGAGAAGATGAGCCAGGACAGAATCTTGGATATATTTAGTTGACATGACCTAAATGCAGAACTAGGAAAGGAAACACAAGGAATGTTCAGAATAGATAGAAGGAAAACTAAGATGAAAATTTATCTAGACATTAAGATAGTGATTGATATTCTCTTCAGAGGTCATTTTGGATTAAATAGTTGCATTCAAAATGGGAGGGTCTGATTCTAATTTTTCTTTTATGTTAGCTTTTTCCAGTCATTACATACTGAAGTGACCCCCTCCCTCCACTGGAATTCTATAGCATATATTTACTGAATCTGTCAAATGACACTTATATTTTAGCACTGTTGCCTACAGTCTTTGTAACTTGGAAAAAAATCACATCTGTTCCTAGACTAAGTTTCTTCATCTACACAATTAGAGATTTCCATTATAAATATTATGATCTATAGCCTATAAATCCTTAACAGGAATTATTCAAGAGGGTAAATGTAGCCAAAATAACAGTAAATCTAGATTCCAAATGTATGAAAGTTTACAAATTTCAGAGGATGGGTTTACCAAGAGGCTAATGTAGACCAATTCAAGGTTGACACAAAATAAATTGATAATTAGAACAATGATAACAGACTGAGTGACATACAGGGTGCCACTTAGTTTGCTTACTTGTAGGAATATATTCTCATTCTCACTTTTAGTTCTATAGGACCATGGCATCTGGCACTATGACAATAATTCTTATAAGGATTTTTTCCCATTGTATCTCCTAGTAGTTGATCCAGACTGTTCTATTCCATTAGGGAAATTAATAAGTGATAAAAAGTCAAATATTTAAGAATGCCAGAAAAAACATTAAGCTTCCTCATAGGCTAACATTCAGGCAAAGAAATATGATCTCGAAAGTCTTAATCCCCTCACTTCCTTTCTTCTTAACGACCCCCTCCAAAGGTACATTATAAAAAGGTGGAAAACTGTTAGCCTGTCCTAATAGTTCACACCAGAATTCATAATGTCTTCCTCTTCTTCTAGATTGTTCTTTTGCTTTGTGCTGTCTTCTTTACTGTTCTGAATATGTAGCATGCTTCCTGGATCCCTTTCATGAACTAAGTAATCTTTTTTAGTATTTACAGCAAACTTTTACTTTTGCAAATATGAAGTACACCAGCTCCTCTCCTATTATATTCTGCCTTAAATAAGTAAAAAAAATGAAGTTGAATCAGTGGCATTGTATTACAGAGTTTTAGGGATAATATCCAGTGTTCTGATATTATAATCAGTATTGTCAGTGCAGACAAAGTTGGAAACCAAACCATATAAAAGTAAGGAGTTCATGGGGTGTGATGTAAGGAATGGATTAATGATGTACTTCCTTTGGGTGTCAATGACTCCTAATCCAGGGAAGAATCATAAGCCTCTTTCCCAATCAGGAGTTCAAGGAAAATTACATTTAGCTTCTGTTAGTTTTGATGGATTAAAATGATCGGTATTAAGTATTCATATTCATTTCTTATATGACATGTTGATGTAAGACTTGTAATCTAATATTTCTGTGCTTCAGTTTCCTTATCTATAAAGTGGGAATAATATTAGCTCCTACTCTACACTGTTGCTTTGAGGCTCAATGGAGATCAAAATTTAAATAACCTATACCAAACATCCCATTGGCCTTAAAATGCTATACAGATGTAAGCTATTTTTACTAAAATTATGACCTTAATAAATATAAACAGATCTGAAGATGTGAATGAATGAATAAAGAATAGAAAAGGAACATTGCATATGACATTATCAATCTCTATTACATACACCTTATTTTCCTTTGTGTTTATCTACATATTTTAGTTAGGGCAAGAGTTCTATCTCTGCCCTATTTCTCAGTTACCTTCCAAAATTCCGTCTGCTCTCACTTATATATGTTTATGTTTAATTCATGTGCTTTTGGAGGGAAGAGTAATCATCATCCCTACACACCTCCACATTCCCCATCACTCTTTTCCTCTTAACTCGACCTCTTAAAAAAGAAAGAAACCTTCAGTTATAAATGCCTCAAATACATAAATATTGTGTATCCCTGAACAAGTCATTTAATTTCTACCCAACTTAATTTCGTCATCTGGAAAATGGGAATAATAACAGTACCTACCTCTAACAGTTATGGGGAAGATAAATGAAATTTTATTTTGAAAACACTTTGCAAACTTTAAAATACTTTATAAAAGTTATGACTATTGTTTATTTTTATGGAGCAAAGAGTAGTTTCATGCTGTCATTTCATTAATTTAGGAAACCTCCATCAATTCAGCTCTGTAATTCCTGTCTTACAGAGCTGTCTAGGACTCTGAAAGCTTAAATGATTTTCCCAAGGTGACACAACTATTATATCTCAGAGGAGGGATTTGAACCCAAGATCTGCTGACTATAAAGCTATGCCTCTAACAATGACCATCAAGCTATTCCTCATATGTGATGGAGAAAAAATTCCCAAATTCAAATTAATCCCTATGGACCTTATAACCCCTTATCACTGGCACACTTATTATAGAAGAAAAAATAAATACCGATGCCACAAAAGTCAAATAGATGTTTAAACATAAGAATGAATTAATATTCTTGTTTTCTCATATATCGAAACTGACTACTCTGTCTCGATCAAACTTGTCAGTCAAATTCAACACCAGCAACTTTGGCTAGATTCCAAAGAGGTCACGCTCAATGATTGACAGGACCACTTCTGTCGTATCTTCACTTGAATTATGCCACCAGCCACCATCCTTCTGAAGGCTGAATATTTTCAGGCTAAAAACAGTTTAACCAATTGTAAAACCATATTCCTTCCTAAAAGATACTAGAAATGGCTATCTGTTCTGGCATGTCCATGAAAAAAGACTGTTAAAACCACTAACGGGTCAAATAGACATCATGAAATTTAAGCTACTGCAAATTTCATTTCTAATATAGCTCAACTCTGCCCTTTGCATAAATATTCACCACTAAAAATACCTTTGATATAAGCAATGAATAATATATGAAGATGGATCCTTGAGGGAGGTAGCTTCTGAACCCACTCAAGTAAGTTTTCTTCTTGGCATTTTGGCCCATATCATCTCAATGCATCAGTGTCATGAGGCACTATGTATTATGCCTGTCAGTATATTTGGATATTGCACCCAAGAGCCAAACTCTGCTAAATTGTAGAAGCTGTCAAGATGACCACCATTTTGATAGTTAACAGGAGTCAGAATGAGGGCCAGTACTGCATAGTTGCTAGAAGGGCAACCTTAAAATTAGGTAGGCCCATTCCCTGGATAGCTTCTGACACTTACTGGCTTTTTGACCAGGGTTTAGTAATAAAACCTTTTATTGCCTGAAGTGAGTCTCTTTTAATTTACAAACAAGATTCTAGTCTATTTAAAGTAGAGAGAATTTCTATACAGGGAGGTCCCTATGTTGATGAAATTACATGTCAGAAAAAGGAATAAAAAAGATTTTACCATATTCACAAACAATTTTTTGTGTTTTTGAAGAATAAAAATGATAAAAAAAATTGCTTAATACCTATATGTATGTCTATATGTGTTTTGTTATATTTAGTTGATTAGCTTGCTTTTCGAAACATTTCTCTATTGCCTGCTCTCAAACCAATTATGATTCTTGTGTCTAGTTTTACTTCCACAAGTGTTTGCATTACCTCTTCAGGGGGGACTTTGATTTTCAAAAGAAGATAGTTTTAATCTCCCTGAATTTTACTTATCTACACTTGTTTAGGAACTTTCTAAAGGGTTACTAAGGTATGACCTCCTCAACAAAATAGACTGGTTATGAAATGATGTAGCATGCATTTTTTTATTTTTTTAATTTAGAATATTTTCCATAGTTACATGATTCATGATTGTTCCACCTCTCTTCTCACCCCCCTCCTGGAGCTGACAAGCAATACCATGGGTTATATATGTGATATTGTTCAAAACCTATTTCCACGTTATTCATATTTGTAATAGAGTGATCTTTTAACACCAATACCTTAATCATATCCCCATCAAACTCCATGATCAATCATATGTTTTACTTCTGCATTTCTGCTCTCACAGTTCTTTATATGGATGTGGATATTATTCTTTCTCCTAAGTTCCTAAGGATTGTCCTGGGTCATTGCATTGAGGCTAGTAGAGAAGTCTCTTACATTCGATTGTGCCACACTATCAGTCTCTGTGTACAATGTTCTCCTGATTCTGCTCTTTTTGCTCTGCATCAATTCTTGGAGGTCTTTCCTGTTCACATGGAATTCCTCTAGTTCATTATTCCTTTCAGCATAATAGTATTCCATCACCATCAAATACCACAATTTGTTCAGCCATTCCCCAATCGATGGACACCCTCTCATTTTCTAATTTTTTGCTACCACAAAGAGGAAAGCTATAAATATTTTTGTACAAGTCTTTTTCCTTATTATCACTTTCCCAGCAGTAGTATGACTGGATCAAAGGGCAGACATTCTTTTAAAGCCCTTTGGGACTAGTTCCAAATTGCCTTCCAGAATGGTTGGACCAATTCACAATTCCACCAGCAATGAATTAGTGTCCCAATTTTGCCACATCTCCTCCAACATTTATAACTTTCCTTAGCTGCCATATTGGCCAGTTTGCTGGGTATAAGGTGGTACCTCAGAGTTTTTTTTTATTTGCATTTCTCTAATAAGGAGGAATTTAGAACACCTTTTAATGTGCTTATTGATAGTTTTGATTTCTTCATGTGAAACTGCCTATTCATGTCCCTTGATGGGGGAGTGGTTTGATTTTTTTGTAAATTTGAAAGTTCCTTATATATTAGGGAAATTAAACCTTTGCCAGAGAGTTTTGTTATAAAATGTTTTCCCAGTTTGTTGCTGTCCTTCTAATTTTGATTGCATTGGTTTTGTTTGTACAAACCTTTTTAATATGATGTAATCAAAGTCATTCATTTTACATTTTGTAATGTTCCCTATCTCTTTCTTGGTCTTAAATTTCTTCCTTTCCCACAGATCTGACAGGTATACTATTCTATGTTCACCTAACTTATTTATAATTTCACTTTTTATATTTAAGTCATTTACCCATTTTGAATTTATCTTGATATAGGGTGTAAGATGTTGATCTAAAACTGATTTTTCCTTACTGGTTTTCCAATTCTCCCAGCAGTTTATGTCAAATTGTGAGTTCTTGTCTCAAAAGCTGGGATGTAGCATGCATTTTAAATGAATGAATTTGTCCTTCCTAGATAAGGTTCAATACATCATCATGGTGAAAGGGGAGAAGTGAAAATTGTCTGCTAAGGCACTGTTATTTTTGTTAATTTTCAAAAGTTGGTTCATTTGTACTCTTCTATAGCTACAAACAAACCAAATTCCTTTTAGTTTTATAAACCATGCTAGTTAGCTTCACCTAGACCAAAGCCCCAGAACCTAAAAGAAATCATGTTATGGGCAAAAATAAAATTGATTTAAAGTTGAAAACATAGTGAACTACAGTTAATCTGATTTTGATTGATACAAAATTTAGAAGATACCGATTAGCATGTAAGCTCTTTGAAAATGTTTTAAATCACTGTTGGTGAGATAAATGCAATTAAAACAACTCTGAGGTACCACCTTGCACCTATCAGATTGGCTAATATGACAGTAAATGAAAGTGATAACTATTAGAGGGAATGGAGCAAAATTGAGAATCTAATGCATTGTTGGTGGAGCTGTGAACTGATTCAGCCATGCTGAAGGGTAACTTGGAACTATGTGCGAAGGACTATAAAACTCTGCATATCTTTTGATCCAGGAATACCACCACTAGATCTCTATTCCAAAGAGTAAAAATAAAAGGGGGAGGAAGGATCTACTTGTACAAAAACATTTATAGTTGCCTTTTTTGTGGTGGCAAACAAATGGAAGTTATGGGGATAGCCATCAATTGGCGGATGACTGAGGAAATTGTGGCATATGATGGTTATGCAATACTATGGTGCTGTGAGAAATGATGAACAAGATAATTTCAGAAAGAGCTGGAAAGATATATATGAACTAATATAGAGTGAAATAAACAGAATCAGAAAAACATCATAAGCAATAAAAACAATTTTGTGAAAAACTTAGCTACTCTAAGTAATACAATGATCCAGGACAATTCTGCAGGACTTATGACAAAGAATGCTATCCAATTCTATAGAAACAACTGTTAGAATTGGAATGTAAATCATAGCATACTGTTTTTCATTTTAGATTATTTGGGGTTGTATTTGGGGGTTTGGGTTTTATATGAGTATTCTCTTACAGCAATGAATAATATGTTTGCATTACAATAAATGTATAACCCAGATCAAATTGCTTATCATCTCTGGAAAGGAGAGGGGAAGGGAAAGAGAGAAAGAGACAGTTAGTTTGGATCTCATTAGTTATGTAGAAAATTATTACATGTAATTAGTAAAATAAAATACCTTAGTAAAAAATAAGGTTTTTGAGAGAATGAACTTTCATTTTTTTAAACATGTGTTTCTAGTTCCTTATAAACAGTTGTGATTTATTCAGATTCTATCCATGGTTAAAATACAGTCTTTATTATCATAGGATTATTATCAGGTATCCTTATGCCATTTATGCCTGAAATACTTTAAAGGAAGTCAAAGTTTATTCTGACTTTTATACTTATTACTCATTTAACCTTGGACAAGTCACTTTAACATACCTGCATCTAAGTTTCCTGATCTGTTCATTGTGGGAGCTGAACCAGGTGACTTCTGAGGTCTTTCGCAGCTCTCACTCTGATTCTATGAGCTCATCTGTTTTTTAATAACATGCCGCTCTTTTCAAAATCCAGGCTCTGATGACTTCTAGAGTCTTTCTGCCAAACTTAGCAAACTCAACCTGTCAGGTATCTTCAATCTCAATAAATCTTAAAAAGAGAAATAGGCTTAATAAGTGAGTGCTAGGATACTTCTGTGATGTTTCATTTTATGAAATGTTGGAAGTCTTGGATATGGTATTGAAGTACCAATTCAGTTTGATGCCAATTTGGGTATCACAAGGAACTGCAGAACAGGTAGTTTGTCACAAGTCAGCTTAAAACAGTGTATTTTACAGAAACCCATCAGTGGCTGGTTAGAAAAGTAGGCAATTAAAGTAACTAGGGAGTATGAATGTGTTTGATGTGCCATTGTAAGTTAAATTATTGTTTGCACCAATCTTACTGTCAAGTAGAGGAAAGCTGCTTACACAGCAGATCTAATCAGAAAGTATCATATTCTATTCTCTTCTTTGAACACATGGCATTGAATGAATATGCTTTTATATTTCTATTGTACCTTTAAAAAAGATTAGAGTCTTTTGACAGCTAGTGCTCTATTTTCAAAACTGTAACTTCTATTAGCATTCCAGAAATGAGATATATAAAAATATTCAATGGCAGTCTGTATCTTCTTGATGGCCCTACCTCATTTCCTGAAGAATTTGTAAAATATCAATCTTATAAAGATGTAAATTGAGATAAATTAAAGTATTTATTTCTAAGCACAGGGTTATTTAATACCTTATACATTCTCTCTTCTCTGTTTTCTTTTTCCTTCTCTCAAAGTCCTTAAAGTGTTGTTAATCATTGAAAAGTAGGAATAATTCTGTTAGTGATGTCTAAATAGATATAGAAGTGGACCTGTAATATTTATTGTATGCATTTTTCTAATTTTTAATTATAGTTTTTAATTATTCTTTCTTTATGCATAACTCTTAACCTTTCATTTCAGCCTTTCCAAGACTTCTTATCCTTTTACCCCTCTGAGTCCTTCCTTATTCCTTGGTAAATCAATTCAACTCTAAACTTCTATTTTTGCCTCTTCATCTAATCATAGTGTACTGATTTCCATATCTTGATAACTCTCACCATTCCCCTCTTCAGCAGCTATTCGTATGTTGTTGAATGGGGCTAGAGGAAATCATGAAACCATGCTGAACCAGATGATGATGTCCATAAAATTATTTATACCCCAATTATGTCCTGAAACCACAACTAAAGTCTCATTGAATTAAGAAATGCTGAAAGAAAATTACTTTCTAATTGATTTTCTGGGGCAGCTAAGTGGATCAGTGAATAGAGTGTTGGGTCTGAAGTTAGGAAGACTCTTGTTCCTGAGTTCAAATCCAGCCTTAGCCATTTACTTTCTGTGTGACCAAGGGCGAGTCACATAACCTTGTTTCTCTCAGTTCTTTATCTGTAAATGAGCTGGAGAAGGAGTCAACCACTCCAGAATCTTTGCCAAGAAAACCTCAGACGGGCTCATGAAGAGTCAGACAGACTTAAAGTGATTAAACAAGATGAACAATTGTTTATCTATCCCACCAGCCACAGTGGCTAGTCCAGATTTTTTTTTAACTTTTCTCAAGCCTTTGATGACATCCCTCTCCCCTCCTCTGAGACCTCTGATTCATACTTCATTAAAAATGTTGAAACTATTTGTCATAATCTTCCCCTTTTCTCCACTTCCTCATTTCACATCACTTTATTCCCCAACTCTTTTCCTCATCATTCTTGTCTTACATGAAGAGGCAACCCTCCTTGCTGACCACATCAAACATCTTTAACTACAAGTTTGATCACTTTACCTTATGCATTCTCTAGCTGATTGCCCCAATTCTCATCTCTGCTTTCTGTAATCTTCAATATTTCCCTAACTTCATTTTCCCAGCTTACAAATAAGCAGGTCATCCCAATTCTTTAAAAAATACCTTTCAAGGGGCAGCTGGGTAGCTCAGTGGAGTGAGAGTCAGGCCTAGAGACAGGAGGTCCTAGGTTCAAACCCGGCCTCAGCCACTTCCCAGCTGTGTGACCCTGGGCAAGTCACTTGACCCCCATTGCCCACCCTTACCAATCTTCCACCTATGAGACAATACACAGAAGTACAAGGGTTTAAAAAAAATACCTTTCAGTCAACCATCCTCTGTTGCTATTAACTTCTATTCTTTCCTTCTCAGCTTATTTTTTTGAGAAAATCATCTATATTAGCTGGCACTACATGCTCATTTCTCACTTTCAAACATTTGTAATCCAGTATGTTAGCTCAGTATTTAAATAAAACTGCTCTCCAAAATTAGCAATGATTTCTCAATTTTTGAATTCACTGCCCTTTTCTCAATCTTTATCTTTTATTGAAACCCTTATTTTCTCTCCTCTCCTGGACTTCATGATATGATTTTCTCCTGGATCTCCTCCCATCTAGCCACTCTTCTATCTCTATTTTATGGACCCAGGTGATGCTAATTTAGAATGTTTGCCAGAATTTTGTCTTGAGTTAACTTCTCTTTTTCCTCTATGCAATCTTGCTTGGTAACCTTATCAATAATGAGTGACATTTTTATCAGAGACAATTTGAAAGAGTTTTGCAAATTATCTTTTTTAATTTAGCTATTGCAAAAGTTATAAGGTGAAGGGATGAATAATTAATGGTGCAGCTGGTGGCTTAATGCACAGAACATTGGTCTTGAAGGTAGGAACATCCAAGTTCAAATCTTCCTCAGATACTTAATGTGACCTTAGAGAAGTCACTTTATCTCCCCAAAATGAGTTTCCTCATCAGTAAAATTGGGCTAATAACAGTAATACTTCACATGGTGGTTGAGATGATATAAGTAAATAGTTTTGCAAACTTTAAAGAACTATATAAATATAAACTCTTATAATTGTTAGTATTCATAATGGTGACGTGCTAGGTGCTGAGCATTCAAATATAAACATGAATCAGTGTCTATCTGCAAAGACATTTTATTTTAATGGGAAAGAAAATAAGTACATAAGTATAAACACGATAAATTTAAAGATAATGGATACAAACTAATTTAAAATAATGTAGTTTGGGAAAGAGGGAACTAAACTTCATCTTGAAGGTTGTGGTTTAAGCTGCAATTTGAAGGAAGATAGGGATTCTGTGAGGAACAGGTGAGGATAAAGTGCATTCTAGACATGAAAGATGGGCAATGCAAAGACAAAGAGATGCTCAATATATTGAACCCTCTCTCCTAAGCTCCAGATGTCTATTTCCAAATGATGTCAGATATCTATCTCTTCCTGTATTTCCCACTACTGTATCTTTCAGTTCAATATAGCAAACTCTAATTCATTACCTTTTCCCCAAAACCTATTTTCCTCTTAATTTCAATATTCCATCTGGCTGATTTGAGAGTGCTACCACCACTCTCAAATCAGCCAGATGGAAGACACAGATGTCATCTTTGACTTCCTTCCTTGTTTCTTCACATCTAATGAGTTGTCAAGTCCTGCTGATTGAACTTCCACAGTATAATTCAAGTATTTCTCCTTCTTTATATATTTTCTGCTACCCTCTAGCTCAGACCCTGTTACTTCTCACTTAAACTGATGCAACTGCCTTCTGACCAGTCTTTATTACTATATTTCCTTAATTCTCCCTACAAGCTTATGCAAGATTGATCTTTTTAATGTGCAAATCTGATCATGCCAACCCACTTCTATAAAATGTCAATAAATCCTCAATTCCTATGAAATTAAATTCAGCTTCTTTAGTCTTGCATTCAGTCCTCCTTGTTATGATAGCAATCTAGAGGGTTTTTTCTGCTTTATCTCAAACTACCATCTCGAAAGGATTCAAGATCCTAGACAATCTGTACTATTTACCATTCCATATACAGTTCCTACACATTCTCATCAATTTTGGCATGCCTTCTTTCTTGCTTTATTTTTTGAGCCCTAACCTTGCAATGCCTCTCTCATCATTACCTGTTGAGATCCAACTGATTCTTCAAGACCCACTCCAAAGCAATCCAATCCTCTGTTTGAGTGATCCCATTCTCCAATTTCATAAACATGTTATTATTTTGTTTGTGGGAGGGGCAAGAGTTATTTAAAAATTATTGCATACTTTTTTCATTCCCCCTTGCTATAAATAACCTTACATAGATCATGTATGATTTTTAAAATATTTATCTTAGCATTATGTTTCACATTAATATGTGCTTCCCAGATATTTCATGAATAGCCATGACTTCTGCCCTCTCTTCACTTTAAGACATCTTTTTCCCTTTCCTCAAATATCAAGGATATTGTCATCTTGAAGAAAATTATATAAAATATCAGAATTAAAATATCCTTTGTGTAATCTCTTGAGAATCTTCTAATTAGTAATCACCTAAATTGGGAGTCAGGACACTTGCCATTACCTCACTGTATGACTGAGCAAGTCACTTCTCTCCTCTGAACCTCAATCAAGACTGGAATAAATCAATCAAGATTGGAATAAATCATCTTTTAAGGTTCCTTCTAGTTCTAAATATTTATGATTATGTGTGTATGTGTGTATATATATCTATATGCATATATATGTATATTTATATGTGTGTGTATCGTGTGTGTATTTAAAAACTGATGCTATCAATGCCCATGGGTTGAAAGTCTCTAAAAGAATAAAATACAGATATACAGCTAAGAGGTAATCATATTAATCTTTTAAAAATAATAATGAAGCTTACAGGAATATTGCTAACTAAATGATGCCCTTTGAATAGCAGCCCTGACATCAAAGATAATTGGAAAATATAGGATTAATCTTTTTTTTCTTAAACCCTTACCTTCCATCTTGGAGTCAATACTTTGTATTGGCTCCAAGGCAGAAGAGTGTTAAAGGTAGGCAATGAGGGTCAAGTGACTTGCCCAGGGTCATACAACTGGGAAGTGTCTGAGGCCAGATTTGAACCTAGGACCTCCCATTTGTAGGCCTGGCTCTCAATCCACTGAGCTACCTAGTTGCCACCAGGATTAATCTTTTTTAGCCTTCATTTTTTCTTTATTTCTCAAAAAGTGTTTATTCCAAGGGAAAATATCATTTCTAGTCAAAAAAAAACAAATATATCATATTTTTCTAAATCTCTGGTGGCTCCTTGATGCTTTTTTTATTTGTTTTCATATTCAAATTATTTTTTTAAAAAAGACAAGTGTCACTAATAGCATTTTCAGTTCATTGTATGAATAAGGCAAGAGAAATGACTCATGAAGAAAAATACTCTCTAGAGTTCTGAGCTTCTCATATATTGAGTGTAAAGAAAAAGGGACTACACTTGAAAACACAAAGGAAGAAAAATCAAGGGTAATTTTTGCAATAGGAAAGATAAAGACATGGGGAAAAGCATTTCAAAAGACAACTCTATTGTTGCTATCAAAATTGACATCTTTTGCTGTATAAATCTTTTTTAGCAAAAGACCATCTTGAACCAAGAAAGAAAATAGGCTTCTTAAAGAAAAAATAATGAACATTTGGGCCAGTATTGTTATTCCTCTTTTATCTAGAAAGCTACAAGCAAACCTATAAGTGTATGAAATGCAAAATGAACTTGAACTTTGTGTACCTGAAATGACATATTCCTATTTTGGGGAGCAGTAAATCAATAGAAATAGAGCTAGGTGTTAGAGTAGAAAAATGTCATCTATCCTTCTCTGAGAACAGAGTGAATACTTGGTTTCGGGCTCCAAAAGATTTCAAATCCCAATTACTTATGATTGGTACTCAGTGGACCAAAATTATTCCTCTGTAAAACAGAGGAAGAAAGTGTCACACTAAATATTGTGCTAAAGTAGAATACCCAAACTATTCTTCAAGACATGAAAGATACATTTCTTTTTTTTCTTTAAAAAAATAGGATACTAAAGAAAAATCAGAATTGAAGCTGAAGCTTTCAATAGGACCTTTCATCTATAATATTAGGATAAATTGCCTTCCTTATCACTTAAAAACATATTTCTTCTTAGCCCTCCTTGAAAGCCATATAAATCAGCCCTGTTAGGGGGAAAGAACATTTTGGGGCAAAAGATGCTGAATGACTGCAAATATCTTCATTATAGAGACACAGTTTAAATTTTAAAAACACACAAAAGAAATAATTTTGTATAACTTTTATATCCCAAGTCTAAAAAGAAAAATGGGAAAATAAAAATTATTTTAAATATAAAAAATGTTATCATTTTAATACAATGGCTATATCACTTTTATAAAAAAAGTAGTCATTCTGTAGACAACACAATATTTTAAAAGCATTCTATGAATTTACATAAATACTATGATCTTGATTTTATTTCTTCATTACTATGTGATAAACAATTTGACAATCTGTGTCAGTGGAAGGAGTTTCTTCTCTGGGTACTCCCTCAAAATAAAAAAAATTATATATAATGAAGATCATAAATTATTTAGAACTTTAGGTAAATGATGTCTAAGAATTAAATATTTACATCCAATTATCACATCTTTGCTGCTATACTGAAAGTTCTATTCTCATTCATTTTCTTTTAAAAATCAGCAACAAGAACAGCTGGGAAGAATCTTGAAATGTTGGCAATAGTTTCTAAAATTTTTTGTGAGTAGGTATAAGTCTGTCACTTCACTCAGATGGCAAGGACATCCTGATGGCATAAGCCTTTTAGGATTTGTTTCCGTATAAACTTGAAATAGCATTCAGAAGCAGCAGTTGCAGCAACAAGGTCATACAGATCTGATTGAGCTCAAAAACCTATTCTCTGAAAAATATCTCACTTTAAAAGACTTTACTATTAGGTAACTATCATTAGAGAATCATTAAGATATAGAATCATCCTTACATTTATTGCCAACCTTTTGATTCTGAATCTGAGAGATCAGGACTTTTGTTCAGAAACTTGCTCCTATTAAAAAATAGGACATCAGCACCTCCTTTGTCTGATTCTTTGGGATGAGTTTGAAAGAGAAAGCCTTAGAGATTCCTATAACCTGCTGACTTAAATATCTTTAGCTTTGTGTCCTGTTTCAAAACAGTAAAGTTTCCCAACTTGAGAACCTTACCAAAAGCAGTAATGCATTTGAAAGGGTTATGTAGTAAATTAGCATGGGGTATAAAGCTCTAAATTGACACTTTATTTAGTCTTACATACATCTTTCTATATGGATTTAACGTGTTACTGTTTGGTTTGTTAAATTGGATGGCACATATATGGGTTTAAGTACTCTTATAAAAGTATCTATTAAAAGTTAAGTTGGTTCAAAACCACGTCCAGTTTAAAAAAAAATCTTAATGAAAAGGAATGTGAAGGGAGAGGAGGGCCAAGAACTTTAAAATATATCATCTAAGAATAGTAAAGTATAAAATTCAAATGACTGGATAATAGAATTGAAATTTCCTATAAAATGTGTTGTACTCAAGCCCTCCCCACCTCTACTCAGTCCCCTTGCCTAAAAAATGGCAAGCATTGTTTCTATTTTACTTTCTTTTTTCTAGGAATTCATGATATTTCAAGTTTCTTCTCAGTTATACCCCAACATGTTTAATACCTACTGACTCGCTGTGCATAGTTGAAAATTATAACTACTTGAAGACTCAAATCACATAAAATCATTTTGATTGCCAGGGAGTCTGTTTTAAATGGGTTTAGGGATTAGTAAAAATTTCTAAGGAAAGTCTGAAAAATTCATTCCAGTAAAAGACAAGCAATTTAAGATACGTTGATAGAAAATATGAGTCCTCTATATATCCCTCAGTGAATCCATTTTAAAACATGATTGTCTTTTAGGAGATATTCTATCCCAGTTGACATTCTTTATGGCTGCTGTTAGAAAGGATTACTGGCCAGCACACCCCTGTAGGTAAACAATGATAGAAGCTTTGTTTGTAGCCCAGGATATAACAAAGAAGCAGAGAAGACAGTCCTCTGTTGTCCAGAACCAAAATTAATGACGCCCATTGTTACTTGGAAAGGCAAAGATACAGATTATTAAATAACAAATGAAGATCCTTGACAAGTCTGACTCTTTTTACTAGCCTCCTTTAAAACCCAATCTAAAGATAACAGTAATAGCTAGCAATTACATGTCTCTTTAAGTTTTGCAAAGCACTTTACAAGTAATATCTCATTCGATCTTCACAATAACCCTGGAATGTAAATACTAAAACAACATATCAAGTTATACTTTCTTCATCCTCCAACACAATCAGCCCAAGTTTAGGAAGATGGAATAGGGCAAATTAGAAGACAAAGGAAATTAGTATGGATTAGTTTTAGTCACCTTCAAAAAAGTAGGCTGAAGATGAAATAGGCAGGAAAGTCAGGGTAAGATTGTTCAACTTCACAGTCCTGCTGACCACCATGCTCACCCATCATGATTGCCTATAAATATTTGTTGAATTAAATTAATTTCAGTAAAAGACATTGAAAATTGAAACTAGCTTCAATTTTCCATTAAACAAGTCTCACCTCTTTCAATTTTTTTTTAAATCAACACATACTTATGAACTTCCAACTAGGTACAAGGCACATAGGAAATGTTCAGGAGATGTGTTATGCATAAAGTATTAAAAAAAATCCTCTGCCCTCATGGATCTTACATTCCTTTCTGCCAAAGTACCCAATTTTTAAATTAGTGGTAGGGGAGGAAAATTGATATACTGGTGAATACTTAATCAGCTGTCTGAAAAAAATAATGTATGCAAGGCCCCTTTCAGAGTTTAATTACATTATTTAGATTTTATCCATCATTACCTTTAGTCTAGAGTCCAGTGGTTCCCAAACTTTTTTGGCCTACCGCCCCCTTTCCAGAAAAAAAAAATATTACTTAGCCCCCGGAAATTATTTTTTTATTTTAATAACAATTAATAGGAAAGATAAATGTACCTGTGGCCATCACCACTTCCCTGGATTACTGCAGCACCCACCAGGGAGTGGTGGTGCCCACTTTGGGAATCACTGTGCTAGACACTCAATAAAATAAGAAAACAATCCCTGATATTTAATGCATATCAATTTCTGAGATATTAATGCTCTCAGAAAATTTAACAATTGGTTCGAACAAGTCAGGTTATCACATCACTTGGGAGAGAGTCGAATTTTGGTCTCTTGGATACCTGTAGTATGTATATCTAAGGCAATATCGTATAATGGTTATAGTACTAGAGTTGTAGTTAAAAAGTTGTTCTGTTCAGTTTTTTCAGTCATGTCACTTAACTCACCCTTTGTGATCATCTGAATAATCACATGGCCTAAATGAAGGATTTTAGAATTTAATAATTAATAAAACACTGAATGTCTTGCCATTATATTGAAGAGATCTCCAGCATGCTCTACGTCAAATTTGTACCTTATCCCAGTCTGCAGTGAATATTGTTCAGTCGTTATAGTCACGCCCAACTCTTTATGGCTCCAATTGGAGTTTCTTGGCAAAGATTTGGAGTGATTTGCCACTTCTATCTCTGATTCATTTTACAATTGAGGAAACTGAGGGAAACAAGATTAAGCTGACTTGCCCAGTGAGTTTCTGAGGCCAGACTTGAAAAGAAGAAAAGTCTTTTTGCCTTTATGCCTGGCACTCTATTCACTATACCACCTAGTTACCTAGCTGACCTGGTGGATATGGAAAGTTAAAATCCAATTCAATTTAACAAACATTGATTAAATTCATGCAGTATACAAAGTTTTATACTAGCTATTTTAGACATTTATGTATATATACAAATTTGCTCCATGTCTGTAATGTAATCATTGGTCTGGGAAGTTTCTGGTGATGAAACTTTTTTCACTAATGCACACTAGCAACTGATCTGCAATTCAAAGGTTAGGGATTTGGCTGAGGGCCCTAAAGGGGTTGATTTTTCTCAGTCTCAAACTCATAGTTATCTGAATAGGTTTAGGAAATATAAAAGGGTAGAAAATTGTTATCAGCTAGAGGAATTCTAAGAGCATAAAGACAGTATAGTTATGAGTAATAAGGAGGTTAAGGGTATGATCATCTCTATGGTCATAATAACTTATTTTGTAAATCTAACCAAAAACAAATCGAGAACAACAAAAGAACAGGGAGCTAGTAGACCTAGGTTTCAATCTCCATTTAAAGGGGAAGTGAATACAAAGTGGAAGCACTAAGAGTTTGCCCTATATGGATAATAAGTTCTGTTTGAATAATGAAATTTTTCTGTTGGGTTATGATTTTATAAATTATTTTCTCATGGAATTCCGTCCTGGCTACAATTTGAATGTTGAGAGAAGTATGTATGTTTTGAATCTTGGGTCTGCTTTGCCTTTTAAAAATTATCATGATTCAAGAAACCAATAATGAAAATAACTCTCCTACAAATTCAGTACATAAAAAAGATGTGACATGTATGAAAAGGAAAGAAATGAAAACAGACTTAGCAATTATTGTTTTGAAAGAAAGAAGTAGGCACCAGAAACAAAGACATTTTACATTCTTATTCATTCTATTGTTAAAAATGATTAACTGAAAATAAAGCAAACATATGCTTAAGCATCAGCCTCACTTCATAAGGAAAATAAAATCTCAGATTCTAATCTGACCCACTAATTTTCTTCAATATTCAACTAAAGGGCAATGTATGCAAATTGCTTGTGTGCTTAACATTGACAGTTTAGGGAAAGGGGGAAGAAAGTTATTGCTTGGTTGAAGTCCCCAAATTGCTAGTAGTCCAATCTGAAAGTATCTTTCCTAGTTCTTAATTCTGATTTTCTATTGCCAAAGAGAAAATGAATCCACCTGATTTCAGTTTTTATATATAATTTTGCTAAACATAGCTGAACAACCATGTAAAAATACAGTGCAAAGTAAGACCATTTTTCCATTGTTAATTTCTCACTAAGTTCTGTCAGAATCGTATATTGGAATGAAATCTGTATTATCAATAGCATTATGTTAAGATTTTTATGTGTTTAGTTTAAGAACGTATTTTTTTCTTTATTATCAGCTACCAAACAATGTTAAATAAAATCAGATCCTTCAAGTAAACTTTAAATACCTTGAATTCTGGGATGGTTTCTTTTCTCTTTTGTATTTCTGGTGTCCACAGTGTCTGGCACACATTAAGCACTACACAATTTTTAAATTAAATTAAACTAAACCTCAATTTATCTTATGGTTATTGAGAAACTTCTGAGGCTAAAAGAACTTTGATAGTTTACAATAAAATACAAAAATATTTATTAAGCACCTTCTATTTTCCAGACACTCTACTAAGTGCTGGAGGCATAAATAAGAAAAAGAAAAAGCAGCCCTTAGCCTCAATGAGTGCACAATCTTACAAGAGAAGACAATGCACAAAAAGAAGCTAAGGATAGGGGTGGTACACCAGAGATACCAGGCTTTGGGGCAAATTTTTCTGTACAGTTCAAACTAGACAGAGTTGTTGAAAGAAAGTGCAGTTACCTGGAAAGTTTGAATTTCATATTTTTATAAAAGAAAGTTTTGGAAGGGAGAGAACATTGAGGGAATTGAGAAGATATTAGGTATCCAAAATTGAGTCAATCAGTGTGATTGATTAGTGATCAGCTTATCCTAGGTGGAGCATGATTTTTGTGGAGTCCAAACCCATAAGAACTGCCGAAGGAAAGGCTTTCTATTTAAGTGAGACCAGAATTCATTCTATTATTCCCATACCAAAAGCCAACAAAACTATCAATAATGTACATAGCAGCAATTTGGGAAACAGAGTTAAACTTTAATTTTCAATATGCAGCTGTAATCTCCATGATATGAGTACTATTCAATCCATTCAGTCGCACACTAGTCAATTCTTGTCAAAGTCTTCCCATAAATCCAATAGAAGGGTTCTGCCCAGAGTTTTAACAGCTTTGTCAGACTCACTTGGAATATATCACAATATTCAGACAAAGGAGTTATATGCTATTTTACATATGGCTATGGTTTGGAATACACTTCATGGTATTTTTCTTGTCAGTTATTCAGAATACCTAAAAACATTTTATAGAATTGTAGGATGCTAGTTTGCTGGTGCATATTTAACTTACTGCATCCTCCCTCCCCACCATTACATTGTGTTTGACTATTTACTTTAGTATAAACTGAGAATATAAATGTAGGCATGTATATTTGTGCATATGTATGTATGAATGAAGGTATGTATATATAGGGGTGTGTCTGTGTATATTTCTACTTGTTATCACAAGTAAAAGACCATATGTAGCCTATTTAGTTACAAAATCTTGAATTTGCCTGGGTGCTATTCTCTATTGACTTTTATACTGAGGCTGTTCCAAACTCTCCTCTCCTAAAATCTCCCACAAAACCCTTTCCTCCAATCTCTCCACTGAGTAGGACATTATTTCTAATTTTGCCAAGAAGGTATTTTTCTTCTTACCAGAGACAACTTGTAGTACACAAGAGAAACCAAAGTTCAAATCCAGCCAAAGATACTTAATAGCTGTGTGACTCTAGGCACATCACATAATGGCTGCTTTATTTCTTTAGCTGTAAAATGCACCTGCCTCCCAGGGTTGTTGTAAAGATAAAAGTAAAATCATTTATAAAAGCATTCAGTAAGCTTGGCACATAGTAGGTGATATTTAAATGTTTATACCTAGTCCCTCCTTTCTCTCCAGAAATCAAAATACTTTTGCTGGGTGTTCCTTCTTCTCCCTTTCTCTGCATCAGAAAACCTTTTGTCATCACCATCTACTCCATTCTTCTTTCCCTCAGTCTCTTACAATGAAGTGGTCCTTCTCCTAATCAAGGCCAACACCCTACATATACCTTAATACCCTTCCCTTCCCTTCTCATATCAGCAAATTATTTCAATCAATCATTCCCTATCCTTAAATTTCTCTTTCTCTACTGGTTCCTTTCCTGATAACTTCAAAAATATCCATACACTGATCTATTAAAAATCTTCACTAGATTCGTTATCCCTTCAAGCTATTTTTCTGTATCTCGCCTGTTCTTTATTCAGTTAAAATCTTAGGGGAAAAGCTGGCCATATTTGTAGTCTACACTTTATTCTCCTCCCACATAACTTCTCAGTTTTTTAAAATATGACTTCCAGGCTTATTGCTTAACTAAAACTGTTATTGTTGATGCTACAACAGTCTTTTAATTACCAAACTTCACGACTTTTTTCTCAATTCTAATTCTCTTTGATTTCTCTGCTGGATTTAACATATTTAACTGTCCTCTCTTCCTTAATTCTTGCTCTCTTCATAAGGTTTTTTTTATATGATTCTCTTCTGTTTCTACTGCTAGTAGTCTAACCCTTTTTTCTAAGTCTCCTTTGTTGGCTCATCATCTATATCTTACCCTCAATTGAAGGTATAATCTAAACTCTTTGCCAGGATATCTTTTGTTTTCTTTCTATCTTCTTTTACTAAATGACTTGGACAATTCATTTTGTTTCATCTCTATTCAAGTAACATCTATATCTCTATATCTACCACCATTCTCTTCCTAAAACTACTGTTTTGGGTTTTTTTCTCAACATCCTACTGGACTTGTCAAATTAGATGCCTAATAGCACCTCAAAAGCAACCATTCTAAAACTAGTCATAATGTGTTGTTAAATCATTTTTAGTTGTACCCAAATATTCATTATCTTATGTGCAGGTTTTTCAGCAAAGATACTGGAGTGGTTTGTCATTCACTTCTTTATATCTTTTTACAAATGAGAAAACTGAGGCAAACAGTGTTAACTTACTTGACCAGGGTCACACAGCTCACAAGTATCTAAGGCTAGGTTAAAACCCACAAAGATGAGTTTTCCTGACTCTAGTCTTGGCACTCTTTCCATTTTGCCATGTAGCTACCCAGAAATCATTATACTTCTCCCCAAATCGACCTGTCTTCTGAACTTTCCTATTTTTGTTAATAGTATGACTATCCTCCCACTCTCCCAGTTTTTTGCTTTGACAATGACCTCTGTTTCACATGCCCTAGCCCCATTTATTAAAGCAGTTCTCAAATCCTGACATTTTTTTATTTCTACATCTGTCATCTTTATCCCATTCTTACTCCTTAGACAGCAACCACTTTGATTCAGGTCTTGTCCATAGCTCTTTAATTTGTATCCCTTCTTTATCTCTTCTCACCCAATATATCCATCATATACCTATCAAATTAATTTTCCTTACACATATGTCTAAACATATTATTTCCCTACTCAATAAATTCCTGTGGCTTTCTATTGCTTATAAGTTAAAATCTTAATTCATTTGTTTGGCTTTTAAAACTCTTCAATACTTGGCCCTTCCCATACTCAGTGATCTAACCAAAGTGGCCTTCTCTGTTATGCACATAAAACATTCTATTTTGAATCTACATGATTGAAATCAAAATCTACTAAACACTTAGTATGGGCCAAACATTGTGTTATACCTTAGGAAATCAAAAGTAAGCTGGCAAGACAGTCCCTGTCCTTAAGTAGAATAACTTCAAGTAAGGAGATTTAACTTTTATAGAGGAATTGAGTGGTGGACCAGGAGATATGTATGGTCAAATTAATGGTATGAACAAGACTTGAAAGTAGTTAGGTGGTGCATTTAGGTTGGAGATAGAAATGATGAACTCTCACCAGTCAGAGGTCCAGGGTCTCAAGAGCTATAGTGCAGGAGTAAATGATAAATATTGTAGGAGATGTGGAAAAATTGAGACACTAATACACTGTTGGTGGATCTGTGAACTGATATAACCATTCTGAAAAGCAATTTGGAACCATTCCCAAAGAGCTATAAAACTGTGCATGCCTCTTGGCTTAGCAAAACCTCTACTTGGTCAGTATCCCAAAAAGATCAAAGATGGGGGAAAGGCCCTACTTGTACAAAATTATTTATAGCAGTTCTTTTTAGTGGTGGCAAAGAAATGGAAAATGAAGAGCTATCCATCAATTGGCTGAATGACTGATCAATTTGTATTATATGATTGTCACAGAATATTATTGTGTCACAAGAAATGATGAACAGGATGATCACTAAAAAATTGGAAAGACCAGGAGAATTTTGCACATGGTTATAGTAATAAAGTACAATAATCAACTGTGAATGGCTTTACTATTATCCCAATGGAAGGATCCAAGACAACTCCAAGGGATTCATGATAAAAAAAAGCTGTTCATTGCCAAAGAAGAAGAAACTAAATCTGAATCCATATTGAAGTATAGTATTCTTTACTTTATTCCTTCATGAATTTTTCTTTAGCATAAATGATGTGTCATCTTTGACAACATGACAAACAAATAAGTATTTCATGAAAGCGCATATATAACTTGTATAATGTTATTTGATGTCTCAGTAATGGAGTGGGAAGGGAGGGAGAAAGAAAACCTGCAGCACAAAATGTCAGAAAAAATATTGAAAATTGTACCAGTTATATAATCTTGGGGAAAAAAATAAATAACACTTCTAATTATGATAATTAATACAAGTATAGAAATAAATCACAACCATCTGAGATCATAAGATGCAATCTTACCAAGGAAAAGAACAGGAGGAAGAAAAAATAGAGGAAAAAGAAATATTGTGGTATATTATCATCTGTGATCCTTAAGGTTTCTTCTTTTTTATTCAACTATTTGTAGTTCATCTTCAGATAATCACTAACCTTTAAACTTTATGCAATAGTATTCTTATTGTTCATTTAATATGGAAAATATAGTATTTTAGTCTTATACCTTTCTTTTGAGAAGTGGTGATTGATTCACATTAATTTAGAGGAAAAAGGGAAAAGCCATTCATTCCGAGTTCCCTTCCATTTTGTCTCCTACTTTGAGCACATCTATTATAACACTATTGCTTTTTTATGGTTCATGAAATTCTGGGTTGCCACCAGGAGTTCTGCTCAGTTGATTTTTAATAATTGCTAATAAAATAAAGCACAGGTGTAGAAGCAAAATTCCATAATCCTCCACGTACTCGAATATTTAGGCTAATAATGTTGTCCCGTTCATACAAAGGTGGCTCTTCCATTTCATCATCTGCAGGCCAAGTGCTGTAATATTTTTTATCTTCCCAGCCACACTGAGGGTTCAGTACTAATCCAACTGTAAGCACCACCTTTGGGACACAGTTGAAAAGCATCTGACTAGGTAAGGTTAGTTTCCATAGAAAGGGACCTTTGGGGGGAGCTGGGTTGCTCAGTAGTTGAGATTCAGGCCTAGAGACAGGAGGTCCTAGGTTCAAAGCTGGCCTCAAACACTTCCCAGCTGTGTGACCCTGGGCAAGTCACTTGATCCCCATTGCCCACCCTTACCACTCTTTCACCTATAAGTCAATACACAGAAGTTAAGGGTTTAAAAAAAAAGAGAAAAAAAGAAAGGGACCTTTGAAGTCACATATATTGTCAACTTCCACATTCTGAAATGAAAAGGTTATATTGAACTTTGGATGAATGAATGTATAAAGGATTTATTGAACACTTACTATAGGCCAATGCCTGTACTAACCAAAAGGGACACGAAAACAAATGTGAAGTTTATACCAAAATACAGTGAGATTATACAGATTATATGCAGATTATCAGGAGAATGTCAGTTTGGAAAGTGATGGTGTGTAAGCCATAAACTGAC
This sequence comes from Gracilinanus agilis, assembly GCF_016433145.1. NCBI lineage: Eukaryota > Metazoa > Chordata > Mammalia > Didelphimorphia > Didelphidae > Gracilinanus > Gracilinanus agilis. Next base: position 296,870,863 of record NC_058133.1, on the reverse strand, counting down.
AAAATTTACAGTGGCACTATTGATTTGATTATGGTTCAAGAAACTAGAAATAAAGACATAGGGGAAAGCAGAGGAATTTCAAACATCAGGAAAGTGGCTGGTAAGATTATAGGAGCATAAATTGAAGCATGGCTGGAGTTGGCCTGATGGTGGTTCACATATGAGGCACTTATTGATTAGAACCTGAGAGTTTTAGGGCAAGAGTTGCTGAGTTGAAAATGTTACCTTCATAGTCAGTTTTTGTTCTGTAGGAGTAAAAAAATAGCTTACACTGTGGAAATTGAATTTTTCCATGAACATCTGTTAAATCTATTGGGGAACAGTGGAAAGTGTGTGGAATCTAAAATAAGAGGACTTGAGTTCCATACCTGATACTGCTGCTGGCTACTTGGGTAATCACATAGAACAATCCATCTCGCTAGGATACAATTTTCTCCTCTATAAGAGGACGATGTTAGACAGCATGGTCTTCCAGCCCTAATATGGTCCCTCCCTAAATGAGTATTATTAAAGACTTAGGAAAAAAGTAATTTGCAAACTTTGTTGTTGTTCATCCCTTGCTGTGAGCAATCTCAACATGATGAATTGTTGAAGCTGGGGACAAATAAGCATTCTCAAGCAATTAGGACTTCAGACTCATTGCCTTGGCCTCGAGATTTCTCAAGCATCTTTTCCTTCCCTAACACCCTTGCTCTTTTTTTTTTTTCTTTTCACTTCTTTAGGTTTCAAATTTTAGGCTTTGTACCTCCAAGGACAGAGCTACTTTAGAAACTTGGTCTGAGGTGGGGCAAGAAGTGAAAGAAAAGATTAGGATCTTTGTAAACTGAAAGATAAGGATATGGCAACATGGGCTAGAGGTGGGGCTATGAAAACAGTATACTGAGTTTGGATCTGATGATCTTCAGGTAGGAGGAAGAAAATCAAAGATTCAGGAGATGAGCACATTTCCAGGAAGAAGCCTTGGTTAGGCCAGGGTCTCCAGAGTTAAAAATATGTCTATTACAATTGATCCTTGGGGAAAAAACAGCAACAACAACAATAACAACCAAATGATAAGTCATCATCTAGCCTTTGTTTAAAGACATCTAATAATGAGAAATCTCTTATCTTCTGAGGCAGCCAGTTCTACTTTTTGGAAAGTTCTAACTTATAAGATTTTTTTTCTGACTTCTAGTCCAAATTTTGCATCTTGTAGCTTCCAGCCATTGCTTCTAGTGTCCTCTAAGGAAACAAAGGTATAAACAAGAAAAAAAAAAGTCAAACAAAAACATCATGGCAAATTGAATTTCTCTTCCACTTGACAACCCCCACAGTTTTTTAGTGTGGATTACCTGGGCTATGTTACACAAAAGACTCACACCTAATATGATGAAATAAGACCACAGGCTTCAAAGGGATGGGTACAGTCTCATTCAGGAGGAGAAAAATGGAAAGATTCAAGAGGCAGAACCTAAAAGATCTTATAGTATAAACCCTAGGAGTACCGCATCTCTGATGCCACAAGCAGAGAGTTATCAACTGGTTAGGACCTGGGCCAGTTTCAACATGGAAGGCTTTAGGTACAGGATGTATGGGAGATGCAGAATCCTATAGACTGTGTAAGGCAATAATAATACCCAGAAGGAGTGAAATTCTCCAAAACAGGCAACTCGAGACAAAAATAGGCTTGCTCTCCAAACAAGAGTTATTTCATGCTGTTCGAATGGCTTAAAATTCTAGAAAAATCACAGTTATATTTCAGCCATTTGAGGCATAATTGGATTTTATTAATTAATAGATATTACCCCTGCAACTACTCTGTTTGAATGAGCCACAGGCTCCATATCTTGGAGGAAACCAGCAGGGGGAAGGTCCTACCATTGAGCAACATTGGCCAGGCTTCTCCCCAAAGTGGGGTTTGAGCTGCGGCTTCAAGGAAACCAGGAGGAGGAGGAAGAGGAAATTCATAATATTTGATTCACATAGTTCTACATTTGAGTTACATTCACTTATTACTAGAATATAACAGGTACTATAATCACTGTGGGGGAAAAAAATCTAACCCCAGGTGTCATCATCTATGACCTCATTAACATGGAATTGCAAATTCTTATAAATTAATTTTTGCTGAGCTCTGACTTCCCCCCCTCTTCTTTAGGGATATGATGATGGCTATGGGGGTGAATATGATGACCAGAGCTATGAAGCCTATGACAGCAGCTACGCAACCCAAACACAAAGGTAAGACTTGGATTATGTGAATGATGGATTTCAGAATTCGATGTAATATTAAAATTAATTCCTATGTCTGATATATGGTATGGGCTTCTTTTATAACTTTTATCTAGTCTATTTAATGCATTACATGAGGGGTCCAAGTTGACAATCTTTCCTGCACAAATTAAGAAATACCTAGGCTTTCCTTAAAATCTGGACAGGCATATTAACAAAATTACCTTTTACTTAATGAAATGCCTTATTAATTTTTATGAATAGAGAAATACATTTGACATGAACAATTTAGATTTTCAGGAAAAGAGAATATTTATATTTTCCTACCCTATTAGCTGGCCTGTGTTTCTATGTATTAAAAACAGAGTGAGGGGCAGCTGGGTAGCTCAGTGGATTGAGAGTCAGACCTAGAGACGGGAGGTCCTAGGTTCAAATCTGGTCTCAGATACTTCCCAGCTGTGTGACCCTGGGCAAGTCACTTACCCCTCATTGCCTAGCCCTTACCACTCTTCTGCCTTGGTACTGATTCCAAGACGAAAGGTAAAATTTTAGAAAAAAAAAAAAAACAGAGTGGATAAAAGGTACATACAGTCTATTGCTGACAAAGAAAGGTTCTTGATTCCTAAAAACTATTGAGTTTATCATTCTTTGGATTGATTCAGAACATGTGGCCCTACAATAATGATTTTGTTGTTGTTGCAGCTTGTTTGTTTTGTTTTTTTGGCAGGTGGGAGATTCATTTACATTTTTTCCAAAAAAATCATCAACGCATTTCCATGCACAAAACGGTACGACAGCATAAATATTGTACTACATGGCAATAAATATTTTTCCAAGGAAAAATGAAAACTAAATTTAGAGTGTTTCTTCACAGTAAGACATGAAATAGTAAACAATGAGAACTAATTGATATAAATAGAAAATGAAAATTTCAGTGCTTCTGGTATTAGTTATTCATAAACATTTTATTGGCACTTTAGTATCCTGGGCTGGATTAAGTCAATGGAGATAGGAGTGATGCATCAGATATGTGATTCACATGCTTAATGAGATTGTCTGAGGTGTGGAGAAAAAGAGTCAGGCCTATATAGAAAAATAAATTGTTCCATTACTGAAGGGGAATATAGTACCTGGACCAGTGAGGTCATTAGTATAGGGAACTCCTTCCTAGATGACTCATTTCCTGGGGGCAGCCGGATAGTTCAGTAGATTGAGAGCCAGGCCTAGAGACAGGAGATCCTAGGTTCAAATCTAGCCTCAGACACTTCCCAGCTGTGTGACCCTGGGCAAGTCACTTGACCCCCATTGCCTACCCTTACCACTCTTCTGCCTTGGAGCCAATACACAGTAATGACTCCAAGATGGAAGGTAAGGATTTAAAAAAAATAAAAATAGGTGACTCATTTTCTGCAATCTACATAGGTGGGGCCTTCTCTGCCATTATATATCCTTAGAGAGTGTCCTAGAGCAATCAGAGATTAAATGACTTTTCCAGAACCACACCAGCAGGATGGGTCAGAGGAAGGCCTTAGATTCAAGTCTTCCTGCTTCCAAGGCTGTATTTCTATTCATTATATATTCCCTTCATCTTATCCAGTGAAAAAGTGTCTAGGAAATAGCAGAAGAAATGTTCAGAGGTAGAAAGGAGAAATTAATGACAAGGTTTATTTGGGCAAAATGGATTGAGAAAATAGTGACGGGTGTAAGTTAAACCAAGGTATATTGGTAGCTTTAAAATGGAATGTAACGATTATCAAAATTTTAAATAAAATGGACAACTTGAAGAAGTTTATATATAAAAGATATTATGCTCAAAGTTTATATGTTTTTTTTGTTTTGGGCAAAATTATATTCTTTCTTATACAATTTAAATAAAGTTGACATCATTTAAGTTAACAATAAAGGCTTTTCATCATAGAGAATGAACAGACTAGTGCATGTATGTAATTGCTGTAAGAATTTATAAAATCTGTTCATTCTATTTAAATATCCAGTTTTGCCTCAAACACTAATGGGAAATATATGTATATACACAAATATCTGTGCATGTACATATATTTGGGTGTTTACATATAGAGGCATATAGGTATACATATTTTTAATATAGAACTATTAAAATTGAATTAAAACAATAAAAATGCTCTACAAGAAAGTAAAGTGAGAAGTCTAGAAGAACATGCAAACAATTTAGAGTGCTACTATAGCTTTGGAGTAAGGTCCTGAGGATGGCAAAATTGAGTTTTCTCTTTCCCCAGCCTGTTGTCAGGTGGGAAACCTAATGAGCAATATGTAGTGAAAGGGACAAAGGTGGACTGAGCAGAAAAAGAAGGAAGAAAAACAAGGGACCTTGATAATCCATTCTTGATAATTACTAGTTGGTATAGGACATGGGGTTAGAGAACAAACAGAAACTGTGCTAAAAAAAAAAAAAAGAAGCAAATGCTTTAGAGAAGAATATAGAGATGAAAAGTAACTCTATTTTTATACAGGCAATTTAGGTTGTAAGGGATAATTTCTAGTATCCATGTTCTCTTCATCCCTAGCCATTCATTCATTAATTCACCCATTCAGTGAGGGTTTACTACATGCCAGGAAATCTTGCGATTCAGAAGAAACAGAAAAAAATAGTTGAGATGCCTTTCTTGTTTAAACTTGATACAGCTATTATACCACTTGGGGTAATGTTAGTATTTTCCCTCAGATATTTACCTGCTGAAGGAAAACCAAGGCTAGGAAAGGAGTCAAGAAAGCAAATAGGAAAGTATTCTCTCGATCCCCAAAGTTAATAAAATCTACAACTATTATTTACAAAAGCCCTATGAAACAGAATGCCCGCTTTATCAAAAATATTTGGAAAGTAAAACTACAACACAGTTAATACTAAAACTTGTTTGCTATCATTACTAATACCCAGTTTTTCTCCTTCGTAATGTAACGTGATAATAACCAAAGCTTCAGTATTGTAACTAATTATCTTTCTCTATCTTTAAAAACAGATTTAGTGGCATGAACTTGTAATCATTGAGGTTACTCCTTTAAAAAATACCACATTCTCAGGGGCAGCTGGGTAGCTCAGTGGATTGAGAGTCAGGTCTAGAGGCGGGAGGTCTTAGGTTCAAATCAGGCCTCAGACACTTCCCAGCTGCATGACCCTGGTCAAGTCACTTGACCCCCATTGCCTACCCTTACCACTCTTCCACCTATGAACTGATAAGCAAAAGTTAAGGGTTTAAAAAGAATACAATTTTCTCTTCTCAAGATTCAGTTAGACTCAGCAAGGAGTCCTTAATGTGAATTTTTTTAAAATGTATTTTGATAACTATTTTAATTGGTTATCTTTGAAGTCATCTGCATTTTTATTTTATGCATTTACAAATATACTGAGGGGTCAGAATTGTAGTTTACTTGGGAATTCATTTCCTTGAGGCCATTGACTAAAGCTAGACTTCCATTTTATGTCTGACAGAAGGATATATGACTTCAATAAAGCTAAATACTCAAAATCATTAGTGTGTCAGAAATCTGAATTTGGAGTCAAAGGAACTGGGTTCAAATTCCACTTAGTCTGCCACTTACCATCTATCTATGTGATCTTGTAAAAGTACCTTTATCTCCTCAGAATAGCACTAGACTGACAAAGAGGTCCATCACCACACTAATAATAATAACCATTAAGTCAGAGGAATGTGTGGGGTGAGGAAACTTTCAAAGAATTATGATTTGTACAAAATTATTGTTTAATCTTTTCAGTTGCATCTGACTCTTCCTGACCCCTTTTGGGGTTTTCTTGGCAAGTGGTTTGCCATTTTGTTCTCCAGTTTATTTTACAGATGAGGAACTGAGACAACTAGGGTTGAGTGGCTTGCCCAAGGTCACACAGCAAATAAGTGTTTGAGTTCATGGCTGACCTCAAGAAAATGAATCTTGCTGATTCCAGCCCGGCCTGTTCTGGCCACTTTGCACCATAGCTGCTCCAGATAACTAATTAGGGAGGTATAAAAAGGTTTTTTTCTCACTGCAATGAGAGCTCAGTCTGCAGTCAAATTTGAACTCGGGTCTTCCTAACTCCACTGTCGCACCTAGCTGCCCCCTTTTAGATAAAAATATGAATACAATTCAAGGCAACATAGTAAATAAGTAGGTAAGGATGAATCTTCTTCTAAGTAATGAGGCTTAATTTGGACCTTGCAGGAAGTATTGGTTTTGGAAAGGACAGCAGGGGATCACAGAAGTAATAGGCAATAGCATGAGCAAAAGTCACTGTTTTGTGTTTTTTTTTCTCCCTCTAACTTTCATAGAATATGTGTTTTTTTCTCCTGAAATTTCTAAAGTATGCTACATCCAAAGCCATAAGTACAAGATGTCCATAAAACATCTTTAATTAATGGGATATTTATAATAGGAAATTAGAAAAAAAAAACCAAGATAACTTTCTAGAGAGAGTTTCTTCTCAAGTCAATGCTCAAAGCAGGTGAATATAGATTTGTGTAACTTACAAAGTAGGATTTTCCAGGTCCCCAAATTGAGTAATTATACCCATCCCCAAATAGTGATTGTAAGGGAAGTTCATGAGCTGACATCCCTACAAAAGGTTCACCCGAAGTTCAGAAAGTATAACAACTTTAATTAATTCCCAATTGCCTTGTAAGATATCATTAGCTCTAGAATTTTTCAAACAGATGAAAACAGGTCCTCCGTTAAAAGACTACTCAAGAGGCAGCTCAAATGAATGACATTTTAATGAAACCTAAAGTTGACAATAGCTGCAAGAGATTCTGACATTCATCTTTTTTTGTCTTCAGTGCCATATATGGCTGGGGGGAAGACAAGAAAGGGGGGTTTATTAGAAAAGCTTTCTTTTACAGATTTAGGATTACCATTTCCTTAGCAGTTCGTTTTCTTGAGGAAGTTGACTAAAGCTAGGTTTTCATTTCATTTTGTCTCTGATACAGGGATATGACATCAATAAAGTTAAATATTTAAAATCCTTGGTGTGGTAGAAATAGTCCTAACTTTTGAGTCAGAGGAACTGTGTTAGAATTCTCCACTTTCTATGCTTATGTCCTTGTAGAAGTCCCTTTACCTCTCTGGACTATCAGTTTCCTTTTCTAAAAAATGGTGTCAGATTGGATGACCTCAGGGGACCTTTGCAGCTCTAAATTTATTATCTTATCTTATGGTGTTGAATTCCCTCCAAAGGAAATAATTCGTTAATTGAAAAACAGTCTTCTCTCATCTCAGAATGAAGGTAAATGTGATTTCAGCTAAAAAAAAACACACATAGAAAATCAAATTCAGAATCATACATTATCTATTGTGATTAAAAATATTTTTTAAAATGTGAATCCTTCTATGTTAGGTGACCATTTTTAAAAAAAGAAATAAAGGCAGGAAAGAAGGAAGTTGGAAGGAAGGAAGGAAGGAAGGAAGGAAGGAAGGAAGGAAGGAAGGAA